>NC_055663.1:7629844-7938044 GCF_017976325.1 Chelmon rostratus | reverse complement strand
CATGTAAAGCACTTAACCTCCTCACAGTGCAAATGGTTGTGCAGAACGATTTCTAAGAACATTCACTTCAGTTTTATAGGTCACTGTTTTTTTTATTAAGTTATTACAATGCTAAGTACTCTTTTTAAGAGGTTACCTCTGTATTGTAAACAGTGAAAAGGGCTTCAGATGTACATGTGTATAAGAGAGTCCTTTGTGCATTATGTACAAAAAGGCATGTAAATAAAATGTATAAAAGACGTTTTTTTACAAATCAGAGTATCAACATTTTTTTAACTTCACAGCTAAAATCTGAACAGTAAGTTTTGATAAATCTTACAACAGGAACATGTTGGTGTTAGATGGATTACATCAGAAGGCTGTATGCACGGTTACTGTTTGCTGTACGGTGGGTGACTCTGCCTGAGCGTCAGTCTGCAGCGGTTCAGAGGAAGTCCATCTCTGGGCTGAGGCTGTGAGGGTCGAGGTGGACAGAGAGGGCCGCTGCCACCTCTGGGTCCAGGTCTGCACACTGGGACTCCAGCTGGACCAGGACACCCGACAGCAGAGACACCAGACAGGGAGGAGTGATGAAGACCGGAGGGATGGGTGAATGTTGCTGACAGAAGATCTTACCAACATGCATGCTACAGATGTGTATGCACAGTATGTGTTGGTTGGTTACCTGTCTGAATTGGCTGGAGGACAGAGCAGCTGGAGACGTCTGCGAGATCGCTCTTAGAAGAAACTGCTTGGCATCACTCAGAATCTGGAATGGCTCCATCTGACAATTACAATTCACAGATTTGACGTCAGAAAAACGTCACAGGTTTGAGTGACATCACTCTGACGCAACCGTCATCTGAGGCTCTGTCACCTGATTGTCAGAGCGCTCCGTGGTTGGTGGAAGTGTGTGTCCTTCCAGGAAAAGCTGCATCAGACTGATGTAGCAGAGGACGGCCGTGTGGAGGAACCCTGGACAACATACAGCTCTCTGCTGCAGCTCAGCACTCTGCTGGAGCAGCAGGCTACACGCACATGCACACACAAAAACAATGTATATGCCATGTATTCATATTTGTCACAAATCTTTCTAATATATCTTACATAAAAAAACAAAACAAAACAGACAATGAAAAAGAACCATGAACAGGAAAGAAGTGAGCTTTTCTCAACAAAATTATTGATCTGTAAAAATAAAATCAGGCCTATAGAGCATTACATAGTCAATTTTTCCCAGGATGCTTTAAATTGTTCTAATTTAATGATTAGGATAGAGATACTGTTATCTTTTCCATTTTATGAATGTCCATTGTTATTTCCATCTGTGCATTTAAAGTTGGACTCTCGTGATAACCATTTCCACCAGCAGTATGTTCAATAAATATTCTCTTTTCAACCATTCTTAAGGTATATATCTAAAATATATAGTCTTAATTTCTAGGGGCATTTCACATTTGAAAATGTCTCGTGTTTCTTTCTCCAGTAGTCTCTGATGTTTTGCACATACTAGTTATTAAATATGTGACCTGATGCACTTCAACTAGTGGCTTTGGATTTTTGCAAACATGAAGCCGTTTATTTCCTGTTGTCCAGCTGGTTTCGGTCATGGGAAGTTTAAATCTATTGGCTGATCGACGGGTTAACTACAGGCAGTGTCTACAGTCTCTAAAGGTAGAAACATGGTGCTCTTAATAAAACTAACCTGTAAAAGGCCCAAGGCATCATTCGAGTAAATTGATCCGATGTCACCATGGTAACCGACTGGTAAACACTTTGTCCTTGAGTAGGGAGAAAAAAAGATACAAAACATCAATTTAATAATGCATAAATACAACAAAGACAAAATCATTTAATAACAGGCCGTACCGTACCGTTTGATTTAAAGACGAGCAGCCAGTCAGCAGAGTCCACCAACACAGACAGAAGTTCTGTGCAGAAAGTCCTGGTTCTCTGATGGTTCTCCTCCTACAGAAACAATCCCAGCCAGAACAGATTGTGTTAAAAGGCTTTGCTGCCATAAATGAGACGCTTTAGGCAAATAAGATTAGAAAAACAATAAATAACATGCTTTCATTTTATTATGGTCTTCATTCTTACTGTTCAGTCTAACCCCAGCTCTGAGCTACAGTTCACTGTTTTCATTTTAACTGGCAAACGGCACATCATATGCAATTACTTGTACAGTATTCTTGCCAAAAGCATGTCTTGGGTTTATTTGTGTCATCGTTTTTGTGCTTTTTTCAAAGCTTAAAAGTTTGGCCTAAGAGAGTGTGTATAGCTTAAATGAATTTGTAAAACCTTTGCATTGTCTTCAAGTAACAGATCAACATTTTGGGAAATATGCTTATTCGCCTTCTTCCTGAGAAGACTGATACCACTTTCATGGCTAAATATGAAGCTGGTTAGCTTAGCATAAAGACTGGAAACAGGGAAACGGCTGTGTCCAAAGGTAGCAAAATCTGGCTAACAGCTCCTCTAAAGTTCACACATTCACACATAGCTAAGGTGGCTCCTGGCTATAGCTTTATATCAGATATGTTTTTAACATGTATATAAAATATTTTATGTTGAATATGTTGAAGCTCAGCAAGAAAGCGAATACGTGTATTTTTCCAAATGTCAAACTATTCCTTTAACAAGGAATAGGCACTTGCCTGACACTCCTGTTGAGAGAGAAATACAAGTGCAGCAGTGCACTTCAATAAATACTCTCTTATCCATTAATTGCATAATAAACATTGAGCATAGTCCTTCCTGGACTATGTTGTATTTCTAAACAGTGTGGTTCTCAACAGGGCTTATGTGTAACAAAGAGGTAGAACATAAACAAGTGACTCACCATGTAAGTGAGTGTGCATGTTCTCATTAGGGTCTATCAGTCTGAGCTAGGCCTCACTAACAGACCTGCCTCTCTAACTGGATGTTAATACCTGGACCTGAACCCAACCTGTTGGTGTGTTGGGATAGTGCGTGGTAAATTACCTGAGGATACAGGAGCGCTGACAGATAGTTGTTTACAGACAGGAAAAGCAGAAAAACTAGCACCTGGAAGAAGACATGACACAGCGACAGGTAAATGCATGAAAGGTGGAAAACACGCCAAAAGTAACCTCTGGCTGTTTAGGGAACAAAACTAAAACTATTCACATCTGAAATGTACATTTTTAGAGAGCAGGAGCACTAACGAGGCACTAAACAGGCCCGGTGATACTAACTAGCATGCAGATGACTGAATGTCATGTTTATTTGTGGTTATAATAAACAACAAACCCACTATTAACTATGAACACAGTTTAACCACCATTACTGCCTAGCATGGCAGCATGATACAAACTGTAAAACACCGTATATACAGGTTGAGTTTTTGAATGAAAACACTAATATGCAAACACACTGGTTGATTTGGACTGACATGGGGTGGTGAAACTACATGAATATGCAAGAGTTCTTTACTCTCACCTGTCGATGCTGAACGCCCCTCTCTGGTCGCAGCGTATTCAGGGCAGCGCTGAAGGCCTGGCTGTCGCTCCCATGGCCTCGCCAGGCACGGTGCAGGCTGGCAGCCAGCAGCAGAGGTGTGGCTGCCGGCACTGGCGACGGGCCCTTCTCTAAACTGTACACAGGAATTCATTAATTAAGCAGTTAATGAATTCATTAATTTATATGCATCTGCCAGCCAGTTGTTTTGCAGTTTACATCCATGTCTGTCCAGACTCACATAATATATGTAGTGAAGGAATTTAATACTAGGTATTAAGTGTATTTTTTTGGTGAAATGGAAGTTATCACTATGTTGACGTGTATGATTCTAGTGAATCATTTCCAGGTAGAAACATGCGGTCTTCACTTCCAGACTATTTTCCAGAGGAGCACAGAGGACTGATGGACGTGGATGCTTCACACACATCTTCAACCTGATCTGTACAATCAGCACAGTCTCAAGGTGGACCCCCAAGGTTAGTGTCACCAGTTCTTGCCAAATGCGAAATATGGTCACAATCTGCCCTCTGTTCCTGAGTTAAGATGTTGAATAATGGCCAGAAAAGTGTTTTTGCAGAACATTATGATGTCACAGTGAAGTTGACCTTTGACCTTTTGGATATAAGGATGTCACCACTTCATTATTTTCTGTTATGAGGCATCTGTGTGAAAGTTTGCCCTAATTAGATAATTAATTCTTAAGTTATGGTCAAAAATGTGTTTTATGAGGTCACAGTGACCTTTGACCAATAAAATCTAGTCAATTCCTCCTTGAGTTCAAGTGAATATTTGTGCCAAATTTGAAGAAATTCCCTAGCGACAGGAGGCATTAATGTCTCCTTAACATGAGCTGGGGGGGGGGCACTGACACAAACCAGCAGAAAGACAAAACTTCCACTGGAATGGAAGCCAAAGGATCCAGAGATGGCTGCGTTATTCTGCCACGTGTTTTTAATCCCTCAAACTCCACAAAACAGTGAGGTGGATCACAAACTCAGAAATGGTGGTCGATGACAATCAGGTTTCACCTGCAGGCCCAGTTCTGACAGTCAGCAAGGAGCTGCAGCTGCTCTGGTAGAGGCTCTCCATCACATAGACGAGTCCACAGTGACAACAACACTGGAGATAGACGCTCCCACCAGTGCTAGACACACACACAAACACAAAACAAAAACACTGTGAAATTAATGCAGTATGGATATACTGATGGTAAAAAGCTAAATGCAGGATCATTTGCTACATCTGTCTTAAAATTTAAAAATCATTGTAGTCGTATATTGAACTTTCAAGATGAACATTTTTCATAGCACAAAACAAATTCCACTTGTTGTCACTGCAGTTTCATGTGTTGTCAAGGATCTTCTACAATGAGTCTTTATATCTCGAAATAACACAGACCACTGCATGAGAATCCAGAAAATGAAGCTTAAGCTAATTAAGTTCATTAGCTGTGGAGAACAAACTGTACCACTGTGGAGACCAGGAGCAGAGGGCAGCGCAGACTGATCTGAGACCAGGCTTTGTTGACTTCTTCTGCTGAGCGTCCACATCGTGCACTGGCACATAACACGCCCTGGAGAGACACAGACAGCAGACTCACTCTTCTTCTCCAAGGAGCTCGTGGACATACAGTAAGAAACGTCTCTCAGCTTTGATTTCTCTTCAGATATTAGTCGATTCATTCTCACCCTCAGGAGGTGTGCTATTAGATGGCAGGGCAGCAAGCCGGCTGGAGAACACGCCTTCCTCTGTCACATGACCAGAAGGAGAGGAATGCACACAAAGAAGGACGTGAGTCGCCAATCTTCTTAAAAAGGACAGAAATGTATTGAAATCAGATCTGAAAAAGAAGTCAGCTGTTCACCTGATGCTGGTTGATGTGTTCTATCAGCTTGTTACACTCCAGAGTCGTCCTCCCTCCTTCAGTCTTTATTTTAATGAAGAGCACTGGAGGGAGAGCCAGCAGCACTCTGTGACACACACACAGACACAGTTTTCAGTGGAAGCACATTACATGATAGAGGTGATCTACATGATAAATGTGTGTGTTTAACCTGTTCCACGTGTTCAGAGTGTGCTGCAGGCTGAGCTCGGCGCTGATGCTCGCTGAACCTGACGAGGAACATCTCTCAGACACCAACTCAAACAGGAAGTCACACACATCAGCTCTGCTTCTACGGCTGCTGGAGAGTTCAGTCACTTCCATCTCATACACAAGCTCCTACACAAATACACACACATGCACGCACAGGCACACACACACTGATTAGACATCACTTTTCTGAAGATTTTTTGCCTTTTCACTGTAAATGTTAAGAACCACAACAGCACACTAATAAACTGTTTTCACTTGTGTCAGCTGCACTGAAGTCACACACACATACAGTGCAAATACAGTGTACACACCTGTACTCTGGACAGGACGTCGGGCAGACAGGTCCCTGTTTCTGACACTCTGTGATCTAGCTTTTCCAGGCTCTGATGGCTGTTGACAGAAAACAGAGAGAGGAATTGAACTTTTACTAAAGAAGGAAATAACAATGCATATTCGCTTTGATTACACATTTATGTATTTCATTATCAGTATCTGTGTGTTATAAATAGGTTGCTTCTGATGCATTGCAGTTGGCGGACGACCTGCTCTACCTGCACAGTCTTAATGCTGGAGACTGAGCCGACGTACCTAAGCACAAAGCAAAAGCACTTGGACTTGAGCTGATTCTGTTCATTATCTGATGATGAAGACTTTTCAAAACCACTGTAAAGTTCACCTCGTACACTGAACAGTGAGCTGCATACACCTCAGGTGTCATTCATGCTGACCTCTGTAGTATCCTCTGATGGAGCGTTTCTACTGAATAGATCTGAATGAGACCAGCCTGTAGCATTAAGCTGCACAAATGAAGAATTCTACTACAATGTGATGCCTTTTGTAAGCTTTTTTTTATTACATTAACAGCACAAATTACATTAAACATACAAGATGCATTTTGTGAGCATGCACACCCACCTTAAGTGCTGGTCCATGATGGCATTAAGCATATGAGAACAGAGGGTCTTCATGTCTCCTCCACAGCCTCCCTGCTCCTCTGGACGAGACAGGAAGAGCTCCAAGCAGGCCCACTGCTGGTACTCCTGACTACACACACACACACACACACACAGTTATTACAGTATGTCTATTGACTTTGTTGACTTATCTACTGTACGTAAATGTACCTGCGAGAGTGTGTTTGTGTGTGTTTCCTGTCTTACCGCTCTGGGTCTGACAGGGCGTCTTCACCTCTCCGTACTCTGAGCTCATTAGCCAGCCATTCTGAGAACGACAACTTGACAAACATAGGAAAGAGCAAAGGTTGAGGATTTTGTTGTTGTCAATAAGATCAAGCCATCATTCAATTTCATTTAACAAACAAATGATAGTGAGGAAGCTCCTGATTACTCTCTGATGCTCACTGAGCAAAGGCTCAGTGGACCCATGTTACCTGATATTGTGGTATGAGCCCGAGCTGATAGAAAGCAGGGTGCCTCCACAGATGCCAGGCAGTCTTCCTCCAGGTGCTGTTGGTGTCTGTGGCAGTGCTCCACAGGCTGGGCAGGTTCTCCTCCTGGTAGTCACCAACGGGACCACCAGCAGTGATGGGAGCTCGTCTGGCTTCAGGCAACAGTCTTGGGATGAGGTACGTGAGCTGCACATACACACAGTTACATGGAGAGCTGAAGTAATACAGTTATACTATAATTAAGTAAGACACTTACAAACACATACGCTGATGTTATGAAGGCAGGAGGGGCTTTGACTAACTTTATTAAGAAGGTATTAATAGATCCTTTGTCCCTCTCCTCCCTCACAATGCATCAGTTTGAGTTTAGACATTTGTGCCTCAGTGGAATAATTTCTAGCAATTTGTTTGATCTTATTGACGACTGTAGTGAGTGCTACTCCACAGGAGTGGAGGACTGAACATTTGCTTTGCAGTGTGTCAGAGAACTGCAAATTAACATGTTTAGCTGTCATTTGAATGCTTGAAAGTAACTGTAGAGAGCTGTGTGCTGTAATGTACCTGGCCTGCTGAAACAAGATCAACTGATTAGACAATCAACAGAAAAGTAGCCATTTGGATAAAAGGATTCATCTTTTAAGCCATTTATGAAGAAGAGGCCAACCTGTGGCTGGTTCCAACCTCTCAAAAGTGAGATTCTGTTGGTTTTTTCTGTTTTATATCATAATAACATTATCATAAATCGGTTACTTTTTAGGTTTTGGATGTGGACTTTGGGAAATTAGGATGGGTATGTGTCACTATTTTATTGAAAATTTTATCAAGATAATAGTTATGGCTGCAAATAACAAAAGAGATGTTAGTTAGTCATCATCCATTGAGCAAAAGATCTGAAAAAATGTGGCAAAACGACCTGCATACACCTGTTCACTTTCTTTATATATTAAACATGGGCAGTTTCTACTGTTGCTTTATTATTTTTTAACATCTTAATGGTGTGAATACTTCCCTGTAGCTATTCCATAACCTGACACGAGTCTCATGACAGTTTTGTATAACACAACTCACAGAAAGACGTACCTTCTTATAGAGGCTGTTGAGGATGTAGTCCTGCTGTTGTTGCTGAGGCAGGGAGTCCCCCCTGCACATCCCATAACAAACAGCTGCCACACACAACCTGGACAGCACCAAGGAGACTGGGAGTAAAGGTCACAGCCAGGACAAGACTTTTTCTATAATAAGTCTAAAATGAGTCATCTACGGTTTGTAAGCTCACCTAACACAGAGGAGCATGTTAGTGTGTGTGCTGCAGACCAGCGCACAGCTGAGAGCTTCTCCAACAGGTACTGGCTTAGGCAGAATGGGCGGGACCAGCTGAACTAGAGGACCATGGGACATGGAGGCTTGGAGGTGGACCATAAATGCTGCCAGACCGAGTAAGTGGGCGGCACTCAGCGATGTCCCCTTTTTTTTGACAGAAGAGGTTTGGTTAATGTAATGTAATGAGCAGAATGACGAGGTGAAATGTTTTCTATCCGGTCTAAAAACTTAAAACAAAATAATACAGACAAGAAGTGAAACAGAGAGAGCCAACAGACATAAAATGAAAGAAAGAATTTGAAATAATGCACCTGGTTATGAAACAGGTCCCAGAGTCTGTGTATGAGGCCGGAGAGTAGCTGCTTGTTACCAATCAGCGCGCTGACAAACCGGGAGGCCCACATGTTTTGTCTGGAGAGTCACACACCACAGACTAAGGTGATCTCATAAAACACTGAAACCTGTTTTATTTCAGACCTGTTCACTGAAAACTAGATTTAGAGACTTTGGTGCTTGCTACAGATCATCTACTGTATGCAGTTAAATGGATGTGTATGGTCACTAAATACCACATTTGTGAGATTTTTTTCAACTTTTCAACACCTGGCAATATTCAAATTCCTTGTTTATTATTTGTAAGACTTTCAAACCTTTGTATTACTCACTTGTTAGGAGGGTTAGCTCGGGAAGCATCTAACATGCACTGGCAGAAGTTTCTCAGGATCATGTTGACAACCTGAGGGTATGACAGAGAGACTCTTTACAGAATATCTTCAAATGATATGCACGCAAACAGCTAATGAACACAGCAGAATCAGTCATTTTAAACATGAAAGCAAAGAAGACAAAGAATTTCATCAGGCCATACTTTGATGTGGAGCTCAGGGGACTGGGCAGTGTTGATGTGAAGTTTGAGGACTGACTGGCCAATCAGCTCATCAGGGCGGCAAGGGAAGATGACACTCAGAGTGTGTGAGATCCTGGACAGCTGGGCCGACATGTCTGAGGACACGCAGCCAACATGACAGGTATGGAGGTGAGGGATTCAAAGGTTGGGCTAAGCAAGTCCCCATGATGTAAAATCATTCAATTTAAGGGTGAAGACTTTGGTTATGGTTAAGTTTAGGCAAGTAGTGGCTATGTAATGTCCCTAAAACTGATATGAGTGTGTGCGCGCGCGTGAGAGAGTGCAATGTCCTGTATCTCCTTCCTTTATATCTGTTTACCTCCATTATTTTGCCCAACAAGTAGCCCTGTGAACTCCTGCAGCTGAATCTTCAGGACCTCCAGAGGATCATCATTAGTGTCCAAACACACTGTGCTGCCTGAAAACACAACACAGTGTGAATGCAGGCATCCGTCTCTCAATTATATGACTGCCGTACAAGATTACATCTATCTTTGTCAGTGTTAGGAGATTTCGGAACCCTCAAAGCTACTATGAGAAAACGACCGCAAGTTCAAAGTTGCACTGTTTTGTGTGTGGTTGTTTTTCTTGTTAGATCATTAGAGTAAATCAAACGTATGTAACAAACAACATTAAACGATTATCTTTGTCAGTATAGAACAAATGAGTGTTATAAAGAATACCCACACTCCTGCCGCCTCTGTTTGTGGCAGGACTCCACATAAGACGAATACTGTGCAGCAGGGATCTTATCTGCTCTGAACACAGACAAACAACTGTCATAAAAGTGAAAAAGTACACAAAGTAATCACAGATAATCATAACTGCTGAAGGATAACATTAACAGTCTGATGGTTATTCTTATCAGGCCCACAAACACAAACAAAAAATGATGGGTAATGATGCTAAATTGATATTTGTTAAAAGAATACATTTTGGGAGACGTAATAACAATTAACAGTGAACTGGAGGAGCTATAATGCACATTTTACAAGCTTCTGGTAATAACTCACTTTTTAAGAGCTTCTATGAAACTCATCCGAGTATCAGCTTTCACAGGCAGCTGGAAATGAAAGACAGGTAGACTTCATGCACGTGATGTGATTATTTGGGATGAAACAACAAAACCAACTTTCACATCACAGAGAATGTGTAGATCAAACATTGAATAACAGGAAGGTGAAGGTGCTCACCACTCTCGGCGTCAGCAGAGCAGGGAGGAATCGTGACAAGAAGTACGGCCTCCGGAAAATACTGAGAGGACAGAGCTATCAATGACCTGTCCATGTCTCTAATTCAGTTGTTACATCTACATGGAAGCCAGATTTTTAAAAGGACCCTCATACATTGGTGTATCTGATAATATGACTGAGTACCTGGCCTCCATGACTGTGGCAGAGATTCTTCCTGTGCTCTCAAACAGAGACAATGCCTTCTCCACATCCTGGACAGCATGGCACTGTGGCAGCACACACACAAACATTACACTGCTATATTGTAAAGATATATATTCATAGCTTAAAATACAACTTGATACAAATGAATATTTTTCTTCCAATCTACAAATCACATTTTGCTCAATAAAAAACTTAACTGTTCAAAGCTGGCATCAAATGTCTGGTCAGATCAATATTGATCATTTTTGCACATTGCAACCAAAATTCAGGAATAGTATCAGAGTCAGAATTGAAACAATGTAAATGCCGAAATATGGATGATTATTACAGCACACATCTGCAAGAGTGGGGCTGGTAGTTGATTAATATAATCTACTATATCAAAATTTATTAAACAGGTGCAGAGGTGTCAGTTTTACAAATCTCCACTATCCTACATCCAGTAAATTAATCAGCCAGAATGCTGAGGCACCCCAGACTCCTCAATAGGTGTCCTTACACCAAGACACCACTGGGTGTCACCGTTACCTGCACTGACGCACCACCTGCAGCAGAAACATCCTCATACAACCCCATGTCCTCCACTGACTCCTGCATGTATACAGACAGACAGACAGACAGACAGACACAGATTTTAAGAAAGGTAATCTCAGGGGCACTAATCATAACAATAAAATAATTATGTTGTGTTAAATTGCTTCATCATGACAAATTCAAACTACCGCAGCAATGACGTATGGAGGACCTTGACCCTTTACCCCTGCTCTTACCTTGAGGTCAGCCAGTCTGGTCTTGGCCAGAGAGACATACTCCATCAGGAGGTTACGGTGTTTCACAGGCACATATGGAGGGTGCAGGATGTGAACCTATCATAAAATGATCATTTAATGAGGGGTCATAAGCAAAAAGGTTGGAAACTGTTGGATTCATTTTATAAAATTAATTGTATTTTCTCAGCTTATCATGTGTTTTTACTAAAAAAAAATATTACTCTTAAAAGTAATGGGCAACTATAGTTGTCAGAATAATGCAGTCCAGTAAAAAGTGCAATATTTCCCTCAGAAAGGAGCAGAAGCCTAATGCAGAAGAAAACAGATATAGTAAATTACAAATACTGTACCTCAAAATTCAACATAAGTGCAGTACATCAGTAAATGAACACTGTTTACTTTCCACCACTGCTGCACACGGTGTAACTGATATGAAGTCATATTCTTCTGTAAGTGTTTCAAGTAGTTATGGTACGTTGTGCTGCATTCCCCACATATAGAATAAACTTGTGGATTTTTCCATTCATGTTTCACAACCCAGATTCCAAAATGTTGGCACGCTGTGTAAAACATTAATAAAACAGAACCATTTCTTCCTTATTCACATACGCTCAATTGAACAGTGAAGAGACAATATATGACAATATACAATGATTTTTTTTAAATATCTGCTTATTCTAGATTTAATGCTTGGGTATGAAAGGAGCATCCTCGAAAAGCTCAGTTGTTCACAAGCAAGGATGGAGGGTGGGTTGTTAACTCATGATTGTATGATATGAAGTCAATAATGTTTCAGTCAGAGATATATGCAGAATGTCACCTTGAGGTACTGTGGGGGTTCAAAGGGCACCAGGTCAGAAAGGAACTTCAGCAGAAACACAAGAGATTTCTTACTGGTTGCATGGTAGCCACTGCCTCCACCGAAAGACATCTGAGAAGGCACAAAATAATAATGCAGCTAATAAGATCAACTGAAACATGCACTGAGAACGATTACGCTCTCTGGACTTTTATCTATGACAAGAACAAACCGGCCCAACTGTCAAACTGACAATCTCAACGTCTTGTAATCTGCTGCATCATCTGTGTGATCAACAACCTTACCAAGCCACACAGACACACTATCCACCTGTTTTAAACATCTTGAAGAAAGCATACAGAACTGACAATTATCAAAGAAAAGAATATACAGCAGTGCAGGAAACATAAATATACAGATCAAAACTGATCAAAATCGGGTTTAAAAATTAACTACATACACCACACACCTCTGATACAGTGTATATGACGCAAGGTGCTTATTATAGAACTGCACAATTACTCAACCTTGCACTGGCTGTCACAGGAAGCCAGTGTATGTGACATCATGTACTTATTGTGTCCTTTGGCCTCTATTTCAGAGGCTTATTCACCATGAAGACAATTCAATTCGTCCACACAGATTATATGGTGAAGGCACAACCGACATGGTACTGAAAAAAGTAAAGGTGCTAAATATCAACAGCAGTGATCCAAACACATCAATAAACTATCAGCTAGTGTTGAAAAGCTGATATGAAACCTTGAACCAGTCGCTGTAGGAGGAGAAGATGGCGGCTCCCTCCAGCGCACCCTGTCGAGCCAACAGGAAGGCAGTGATCATGCTCTCCAGGTCATAGCCTTCGAATGCAGAGCTCAGCAGTCTGGACAGCAGCTCTGACAGAGGCAGAGAGACACAACAGACATGACAAGCTTCAATACCAACTCCTGTTTCCAATTGTCTGACAACAAAAGAGAGTCTGATTTTCTTTGTGCTCATATTAGTCTGATATATTTGTTTACTGGTGGAAGCTTTTATTAAAAATTTGAATTGCTAAATACTTCACTCATCTATGAGAAACTGCTGAGCTATGTTAATCCTAATGTGATCTGAATACACAAAGTGAAAAGTGTATTATTAAACTAGTTTAATAATACGGCACTTGGCATTTTTAATCCCGTACAACAGGTATTAGTAAAAGCCAGGTGCTCTCAGTTGGTTTACCTCTCAGGCTGGGCTGGGCGCACGGGTTATAAACCAGCAGAGTGGAGAGGAAGCACAGGACGTGTTTCCAGTTAACCTCGTGGGTTTCCAAAATCTGCTGCAGGTGACTCAGCAGCTGCTCCATGCTGAAGATCACAGCCAGCTTTTGCAGAAACACAGCAACAGTACAGGTGAGTTACAGCTGTTTGTTGCAGGTAAGAACACCATCACAGATAAATCAATACTCTGAGCACTGCGCTGAAGGCCGTACACCTGAAGCCTGAAGTGATTTGGCTGCTGTCTAGAGCCTAAAACACATGAGTGACACTGACTGTGTATGCAGCAGAGGAGTGACGCTAGTTACTGCTGACATGATGTGCAGTTTAGCGTAATTATAATGCTATAAAAACAGCATGACAGAGACACACACAGTCAGCCACTTGCAGAGATGCCAGCTAAAAGTCAGATTTCACAGATGGCTGTGAAGTATAAAGGCAAGAGCGCCAGTCTGAAAGCGCAACATATTTTGTGAGAAGCTAGAAAATGCAATTATTACACATATACCCTCTAACATGCAGTCATTTTAATCTTGACAAACTTATATGAGAAGGTTCATAAAAATAAAAATATGTAACAATAACAATAATGAAAATAATATTAATAAAGTAATAACGTTACAAGGAATTTATGAAACATTTACCTTGCGGAAAAGCAAGGTCATCAACTGGCTGGCTTTTGCAAATGTCCACTCGTTCTGCAGGGTGATGGCATCTGATACTGAGGACGTATGATTTAGTTGTTACATTTCAGATTTTTTTTTAACGGTTTTTGTTATCACAGTACATTACATACTAATGTCAAACCACTACAAACCAATAAGGGGCAGCATATCACCAGCATAAATGCCGCTCAGCTACATCTCTTAGCTGAAACTACGCAGGGCCATACTATCAGGCTATTGCCTCTTAAGGTACAAAGTGGTATTATGAGACAGGATGGGCTAACTGATAATGTTAGCTCATTTTTTGAATGTTTTACATTACAATTTTGCCCACATCTCACACATTGTTCCTTTAAAGCAAAATTGCAGCATAAGCATTATAAAACAAACAGCACAGAAAGGGTGAAAATGGTCGATAGGTGGTCTTTACCTGTTAGTCGAGGCTTGTAAGTGAGTGTCTGTGTGAGGGAGTGAGTGAAGAAACGCTGAAGAGCATCTGCTGATGCTGAAACTCCACACAATGAAGCATCAAATATCTGAATCCTGTATGAAACACGGGACAGAGGAGTAAGAAACAGAGACATCTAATATACCTACTCTCAGTGCTGAGGCAATGGTCAAAAATGACCCACTGTGTCCACTGTAGATAAAATACATAACGATGTTGAAAACCTTCATTAAAAGCCTCTTTTGGTTGGTGTTCTAGTAGAGAGTAGAGAGTGGCTGCTATCTTAGACTACCTCCATATTTAAATGTACAGCTTTCTGCTTCAGACAGGCTGAGAGTGTTAAGCATGCACACTGAGCAGAGAGAGCCAGTTACAGTTACTGTTACACTGAATTAAGCAGCCTGATCACAGGTGCCAGGTGCTCTGCTTCAGCATTTCAGGACCAGACGAGCGCCAGGAATGTTCACAGTCCAGTGTCAGAGTTTACTGAGAACAGGGCAGTACAGAAAAATCCTCTGTGCCAGCTGCCGTCCCGCTGGATTTAAGTGTTCAAATAAATGTGGTGAAGCTACCAGACAAGGCAGCAAGTCTGCATCTTTTGAAGTTTGACAGCTACAGCACCAGATGAAGCTAAAGTGGGCATGAGATCAAAACGGCACAGCTGAAGAGTGCAGAAACATCAGTTGGACCCACAAAATCCTGGTTTCCGTTGTGACATGACAGAAGCTGACCAACACGTATTACTGAGGTTCAAAACTGATGGTGTATCATCTGCTCTGACATCCCAAAATCAGCTGCGAGCCAGTAAGCTTGCTTGATTATTTTAGATTTTATTGTCAGATTAATCTTTATTTTATTTATCTCTTTGTTAGTCTGGAACTAGACACCTAAGAATTTCAATATACATTGTACTGTGTATGACTGTATGTGACAAAAAAAACTTACTTGACTTGGTATTGCTAACTGTCTGTTTGTGTTCTCTGTCATGTCCTGCACTAACATTTGTACTCAGGTCTCTTTCTTCAGACACAGGCCTCTATCTCAAAATGACTATATGAGTTTGTCAAGGTTAATAAGACAAATGAAAGACACAGAACCATAGCTCGGCTCCTGCTCCAGCAGTCTGCAGCGTCAGACTCTTTTCCACAGTGTCCAGAAGCCCTGAAAGACAGACAAAAGACAGAAAGATAAGAAGGACAAAAAAGTATTTTTTTTAAATGATACTTAGACGTCATAGCAGTTAAAGAAGGTGTGAATCAAAGTGCTTTATTAAATGGTTCATCAACACAGGACAGGTTAAGCGGGACAGGCACGTGTAGACTCACAGAAGAGCATGTTATCCAGCACTGAGCAGCAGAGCAGGGGGATCCTCCGGTCTGTAGCTGCCGGCTCGTTGCTCAGCTCAAAGCCAGTTCCCACCAAGACTCCAACCACAGCTAAAACACAGGAGATCTTGTATTAGTTTTAGCGTTGGCAGCAGCTTATGGCATTTGCCCAGGGCACTCAACATTTTATTGAGTGCCCTGGGCTGAAAAACTGCAAAAATTGAGAAAACACATTGTTAGTAATCCAGCATTTCGTGATGATGTAGAGTTTTAGCCAAAGTTTGCACATCATCTTTTCTGGCTAAACATGTGCATAAAAGACAGTCTCTGTTGCCCTCCCTCAAAGGTAGAGTGAGTCATTCATCTCTCCATCTTCACAATGCAATTACACGTTAGAATGCCACATTTACCGTCCCTCTCGCTCATCCCCTTGTGTTGAGTGGCTCGGTCCGAGCCACTTTGTTTGTTTACCACGCACAGAATGGTGGGCCATGAGGAGAGATTCTGTTTCCGGTTAAACAGTCCCCCACACAACATAAGAGTTGCTGGATGGTGAATTCAGACATATACATTTCATAAATGTGGGAAAGGATGGTTTCAGTTTATCAACTCATATAGAACAGATTTCAGGTAAAAGAGCATTAGTTGAATTATAACCCCCCTCATTCTCTGCAAACGGCAACATGGAGCTGAAAAATGAAGCCAACACGGAAGTGCCAAAAACTGCAATTCCTTGAATGACCACTTGAGGCTGATTCAAAAAGAGAGCCAATCCCCATAGACCCCCATATCAAAATGTCAAACTTCATAGCAGAAAGTGTTCATATAACTGTATGGGGAGGGGATTTTTACAAAATGAATTTGTTTACTCGCCTACATAACACTGTCTGTCAGACTGTGGTTTTGTGAAAGCTGCTTTTTGGGCATCCAAACTCCACCAAAGGGCATTAAATTTATCCAAGCACATTTGTCTTTGCAGCTCATCCAGTTTAGCACATTTCGAGCTTCGCTTTTTTTTTCATCACTGTGAGCTTCCCCACAAACTAACTTCGGAAAAAAAGTAATTTCTGTCTAGAGATATTTGTATTTCTGAGTTGCTATTTTTGTATTTCTGAAATGTCTCGTGGGCCGGATCAAACAGCCTTGCGATCTGGACGTTCCCCAACCCCGGTGAAGGTGATAACCTAATAGCTCATTGCAAGAATTGCAATGAGCTATTTGTTGACAAATGATCAAGCCCACAGCTTCCATGAGCAGTACCGCAGCTACAACTAGACGAGAGAGAGGATCTGTGTCCTTACTTGACAGCACTTTCTGTTGAACTTGTTTGGTCTCATCTCCCTCTACTTGTGGAGGTGTCCAGCTGCACAGAGCCTTCAACTGAGACACCAACCACAACCTTGCTCCTTCATCACTGAATGGAGAAAGAGAGGGAAGCACTGAGTGAGGGGTGAAAGATCATTTCCTGCAAAAAGGTGTAGGTGTCAGCTATGCTTTTAACTTTTACTATCCTCGAACTCTCCAAGAGTGGCTTGGATACCCTTCTCTGTTGTATGAAGCTTATATTTGAGTCCTTCTGTGAACTAAACTCAGTGAACCCCTTCCCAATCTTGTAAAATTAGCCTCAAATGCCTACTGAAGGCTTGCCCAAAGAAAAATGAAAGCTTGAACTATTTGAAGTATATGCATGGTTCTGGTCTCTTCTGATAGGTAACACTCAGCACACTCACAGTCACTGCAAGTGCTACTGGCATTGAGTAATAGCAGTTTGATCACATTGAACTAGAAGGTTTTTATTTCCACCTGAATTTTTTTTTTTTTTTTTTTTTTTTGCAAATAGTTGCCTGCAAATGACCATATCAGGGACTTTTTAGCTGGAAAACTGGATGGGAGCACAGCATGAAGCTTTACCCTAGTCCAAGTTCAATAAAAACTGATCACAATATTAGAGAAAATGAATATTTTCCATATGTTTTTCTAAAGGTATGTCTAGGCTAGTCTGGATGTTCAAGTTTGAATTTTCCATCATAAATTCAGTTTGTCTGTCTGAATTTAACATACCAATATGTGCAATGCTAAAAGAATAAAACCTGATCTCATGTTTTTGAAATTGCAGAACTTGTAACTCAAGCCACATAAAAATTATTGATATATAATGTTTCTTACCTCTCTAAGATGTACTTCAGAGTGAGAACGTTGTAAACGTGAAGATGGTACACCACCTCCAGTTTGGGTAGCCTCTGTAAAAACACCACATTAAATATTTCATTTAGTGCATCCATTCAATGATGTAATACGTTTTTCCTATCATGACAGTCTAGACCAATTGTAAAGGGATAAATGAATAAACTTTGTTTGCATTTTTTAAGTTATTTTAAAGGTAAATTAAAAGTAACTTACAAAAAATCAATTTGAGGCTAATTGTGATTTGTGACTTGACCAGGATGTCTCCAGGAAATGAATGTAAGTCTATGTAATGTCCCCACAAGTGGGTGTGTGTGTGTGCGTGCACTCCTGTTCATGCACTGTATCTGAGGCCTAATTTGCTTTTCCCGTAAAGTTATTTTATTTATATAGCCCAATACAACCAATAATAATTTGTCTCAAGGGGCTCTTTTTAAAGTTAAGGTAACCCTAACCTAAACCTAAACCAAGTACTCACCCTAAAATGTCATGATTTACGTAATGGGGTCCCACATTTTGGTCTCCAAGAAGTTGTCAGACCGCACACAATGTGTGGGCTTCCAGTGCTGGGACCCCACAAATATAGAAAATCACACACGCATGCATGTATGTGCACGTATCCGCACGTTCGCGTACACGTGCAGGTTGCGTACACGTGCAGGTCACGTACACACGCGCACACACACACACACACGCACACACCTGATCTCTTCTGTACTCCTGCCAGAGCAGTTTAGGGCAGAGGGCTCCCTGTGACAGCAGGTCTTTGCAGGACTCCAGTAGGACACGCAGCTGGACCTAGGGAGGACAGGAATGGGATGTACTGATTTCATATTTGACATGCTTTCTGCGCTCTGAACAAGAATGCTGCAGGAATGAAAGACGAAACTCAGGTGTGGCAACAGGGAAGTTAACCAGAAAATGCTAAGTCACTGTGCTACTAGCAAATCAGTGACTGCTCAACTGCTTTTGCTAATGCCTCCCTACAACTGAAATCCGGCAGCAAGTAGCATCAAATGACACACATCCACACACTGACTGGCTTAGCTGGCGCAAGAGGGGAAGGGAGATGAAATGTCTCTCTCAATATTTAATGCTCATTTTTTTCTTTCATCTGTCTGGAGCTGTCTCACCACAACCCCTAATTTATTCTAATAATTCTATTCAATTTTTTTCGAGCTGTGAGAAGGTCCTCCATTTAATTTGTGCATTGCATTATGGGAGAATTTTGTGCAACAGAGAAATGAACAATATTTAGTGTGCTTCCCATCTGGTTTCAGTACACTACATTTTGTCACTTTTTCCAGTGTAACAACACTGCTGCTTAGATTTAGAGTGTAATTAGAGAATCTGGGACACACTAATGGTCTGTTGAACAGCAATCTTAAATTTGAGAGGGGATGTGATATAGAGGCAGCTTTAGTCCTCTACAAACTAATAAGCTTATAATCCAAAGTAAGACTATTATGGGTTTTACGAAGCGCTTTACAAATATTATGTTTCTTTTGAAAGCCAGTACTGATATTGTAGACTCAAGATGCTGTCAACTGACTGTGTTTTTGCTTTTGTTTCAGAAAAAGCAAAAGTTCAAATGGTCCTTTAGATCAGGGGCAGGAGTTTTGCTGAAGACTGACTGAGCCAAACCTGGAAAACCAGCAGTGAGTAGCATCACCATCATCAATTGTATCAATCAATACATTGTATCAGGGTAGAATCAAAGCATTCACGCAACTGATACAATTGTTGCGTGAATCCTCACCTTGGATTTTGTGACAAAGAAGTATATGTCAGATCTAACAATGAAACACTTACTCTCTGAGAGGAAGTGAGCAGCCCTCTCCTCTTGTCCTCTTCGTCCTTCACCTCCTCAGTTTCAGTGACCTCCATCAGTCTCTCCAGCACCATCTTAACTGCCAGCACTGTCACCGGGACAGCCAGCTGCGAGGCCTGACGCCTCAGCTCACACACTGCCCACAGACAATACAACACATCCTGTAGTTTATAGTATTTACTTTGTGCATAGTATCTATTTGCTACAGCCTGTTGAGACACAGACTTATTAATCACCCATAGGCTACCTTTGTGGTGTATAGAAAGCAAAAGCAAGCAAACACCATCTGAAAACTGATAGTTGTCCAGGAGATAAACAGGCCGATGTGATGCAAAGGTTATGTGAATTTGTTAACGTCTGTTGCAGCTGAAGTATTAGATGTTAGAGAGTACTGACAAGCAACAAACACTGTGGATGGCAGAGTTGCTGGAGACTGCAGTACCACACTTTTCTTTCTTCATAGTTTTACAGCTGTTTGTGTCGTATTGAATGTGAATGTGTCTCGCAGCAGGTATCTCTGGGCCACAGTGTGTCACATGACCTGCCATTTCAAATTATTCCCCTTTGACAAATTGATGTGCAGCACAGAGGCTATTTCTGAGGCGTTATATCAAACACTCACCCAGCAGTGAGCCTGCCATGGCAGATGAGATGCGTGCAGACTCGGCCTGTTTCTGCTCTCCATTCTGAGCGTGAAGAATGTTGCACGGATCTGGACTCTACAAAACGTGCACAAAATACAGTAAAGATGCATTAATATAATTTTGGTGAAAGGTCACCAACAATTGAATTTGAACATATCATGTCACTATCATATCCACTTCTAAACAAGTCCCTTGCAAAACCAGTACATCGACCAGTAGATTGACTCTGAGGAAATTAAGGGTGAAGCAGCTCTTCTAAATCTTTAAAAAGCCTTTCTGCAGAGCATCATACATGCGTGATTCCCCCTCCAATAAAATGTCTTTTTTAGGCTAACGCAACCTTCCTTTGAGCCACAATGCAATGCAGGTATTTTCAACCCAAGCCAATCCAGTGGCATGTATGGTAAATGCAGTATAATGGCCAGTATAGGCTACAAATAATCCAATAAAGCCTACTATAATATTACAATTTCCTTTCTGGACCCATTTAGAGGCACATTTTTAGCAAATATGAAGTCATTTCATCATCTGACAGTCACGACAATGTCAGCTGTTGTCCGGAGATTAGTATGAAAGGTTATTATTCTGACAGTTTAATGTTTGTTGATCCGCCCTGCAGTCTCTGCCTCACTTACCCCCACCTCCCTGAGCAGAGCGCACAGGTCCTGCTGCTGCTCCAGCAGCTGGATCGCTGCCTCCTGCAGCCGCTGACCGTCGTCCTGCTTCGCCCTCTTCGCCACACGACCGGCTGGGAACACAACAGCAGGACCACAACATGGTGCTCAGACTTCTTCAAAACTTCGCATAGACACATCCAATACTGTATAGCACAGTGTGCTAAATAGTACAGAGCTTCTTTGTTGGACTAAAGTTATAGCAAAAACTACGCTACCTGTAAAAGTTGGCCAACTTAAACCAAGACGTGACATAACTTCAAGCACTGACACCTTTAGAAGTTTATTTTGTTGAAAAGAAATATAATTAGCCATGCTTCTCTTTTAGGGGCCACGCCGAACTTAACTTAAAAAGCTAGCGATTAAATATATCTATGATATTAACGTGGGTTTAAAACTAATTTGACTCCACAACCAATCAGTTACGCTACAAACTTCAGTATTCATCGAGATAATATATACGTAATGACACAACCGTGGCGAGTAGACTCGGTTTATGAGTGTATTTTTCATTTCCAGCAGTATTAACGTGCTGTTTAATCTGATACTCTTCAGTAACGTTAACTCGGTCCAGCTGTCAACACACCGAGGAGGTTGGAGAGAGTCCTTTTCTCAGAGACAAATCCACTCGACGCACCCACAGACATTTCACTTTGGCGAGCGAAAGTCGACTTTCGGCCAAATGTCCTTTTAAAATGAATACATTTACACTGTTACTGAACATTTACTGCGCTACACCACAGAAGTGATCGACAGAATTAATTCCCGGGCTTGCTTTTTCAACCGCAGCGGAAACGTTTCGGTTAACTTCCTCCTTCAGCCTTCCTTCCTCTTCTGTTGACTTCAATAGTGGTTCGCATCCATAGGGGTTGAATTACCGCCACCTACTGGACTGCAACAACTTCACAGTGAAACCCATTTAGACTGTGCACCAACAGTGATCCCATTTCTACAGGGGTATCCACCAGCTGCCACAGCAGTGCCACTAGGTGACAGTATTAGCCCATATAAATTACAGAAAGCTACAGAAGAGCAATAGAATCTAACGATGTAAACACTAATTTGAGACATTAAAAAACAAACATGATCACTAAAAGCATAATGAATGTAACCGTAAGACTTGATAGGCTAAAATCAAAGAAACAAAAACAAGGCTAAAACCTCTGTGATTAAATGTTGAGTAACGTAATGTTATAGTTTAAAAGGAAATGCAACAACAAATGAGGAAAATCAGTAGAGCTTTTGTGCTTCCAGGTACAGACTGAGACACAAAATAAAACATTGTCCTGGGACAAAAAATACGTGTAATTGAAATATATTATTAATACTTATCACAGCTTTATTTTGGTCTATCAATGTTATTTAGTTGTTAACCATCACATATAAATTTACATCTAACATCTTTCAACAGCGACTTTAGCAAAATCAAAATCCTCCTTTTTTCACCCAATTTTTCCTGGAGGACTCTGTGGCAGCTAGTGGCAACCTGGTAGCTACAGCTAAAGTGAAAAACAAACATGTTATATTAGAATATTGTTATGTTAAGTGTTTTAATATCTTAAGAAGAGTAAAACAAAGGATTTCTTTTCATTTTTGTGACTGGTTGACAAAATTATATCTTCTGTGGAAGAAATAATTCCATAAAAAGAATGAAACACAAACCAGTAGAACACACTCTAAAACAGATTTACGACTGCTGACCTATTATCACAAAAAACTATGCAAAGGAAAGTGGCCCTATTTGTCAAGAGCAGCATTTCTCATCTGCCAAAGGAGGGCCACTCACCCGCCACAGGCTGCCACTAACCTGCCACAGGCTGCCACTGCAGTGCCACCGAGTAGCAACCTGCAGGGCTGACAAATGAAGCCGACGCTCAAGTGCCAAAAACTGCAATTCCTCAAATGGCCACTGCAATGCCCGACTTCACAGCATAAATAAACGTGATAACAGCCTTCTACAAAAATGCTTTGGGTTAACTCCTCTACACTCTGCAGCAACATGTCCATATTCCTGACAGCAGGCACATGTGAGAAGAGCTCTCTCATACGGCCTCATCTTGTTACACACACACATACTCAAGGTGCACTCTCACTGGCAATTTCCCTTCAACAGTCAAACACCAACTTACTCTCCCCCTTCTCCCCTTCTTGGAATCTTGTCAGTGTTTGTGCTTCGCCACACCTGCAAAATCCAGGAAGGACTCGGCCTCTTCTGACAGCAGCATACCACTTACCACTTTCCTCTCTGCTCCTCCCCACTTCTGATCCAGGTGGGAAACAAGACACACAGCTACAAATCTTCAGGGCTCTTTTTCTCTGAAGCTTTGATACAGGCTCAGTGATAACCATCCCACTTCTTGTTATTATCCCAACTGAGCGTTCTCCAAATATCTCCAAGCTTTCCTCCGACAACCTTTCCAACCACGTGTGGATCCTTGGAAATCTCCTCTGTTTGTGTCACCTCTATCATGCCACCAAGATAATTCTCCTCTTCCCTCGTTTTCTGACTGGACTCGCTTGAATAATTACTTCTCTCCCTTTTACTTTCAAGTCCTCTCGTGTCCTCATTTCCAATTTCGCTCTCCAATTCCTGCTCCAAAGCCATTTCCGCCATCCTTCACCGCTTCAACCATCCGAGCACCATCCTTCATGTTTCCCATCGCGCTCTTCTCTTTCATTTGGCAGGACATAACAGTGCACCATTCGGCAAGCTCCATGACCGTCCCAGCCAATGAGTGAGGAAGGTAGGGTGTATATTGATCCGTGACCTGGGAAATGATGAAAATAAATTGCACTTAGTTTTATCGTAGGCCACTTTATACCATAACTTGCGTGCATCTTTTTAGGAAAGCACAACAAAAATCATAAAGTATTCTGGTTTAAAATTGAGAAGTTTGACCAAGTAGCAAAGTTTAGGACCAGTTTTATATCTTGAAAGCTTGGAGAATTAGTAAAACTGGACTGAATAATACCAAACCTCCATCTGTTTGTTCCTCTGTTCTGATTGGTTTAAAATATTTTAGGGAGTTGAGACCTCTGTCCGATTTAACTGTTGATTAGATCTGTTTCAGGTTTAATTCACAATTCAAGCCTCTATCTCTCTCTCATGCATGCACACACACACACACACACACACACACACACACACACACACACACAGGCCACCAAACCCAAGCATACAAAGACCAATGGTGAGTTTGAAATCTGTAATAAATCTCAGTGCTCCATGGTAGACAGTATCCAGTGTGTGTGGAGATGCATGCATGTATGTAACACCAGCACATAGAGGTAGCAGCAACACGTCTCCTTTTGGCATCAAAGGAAAAGCAATACTTATTTCTAAAAAAACATTTTGACTTCAGTTTTTGATTTTGCATTTAAAAAACATCACAAGTTTTGTTTTGCCAGCATTCAAAGCAAGTTTTAAGTCACACAAGGTACGTTGCACAGTATCAAATGGAAGCTGTAGCTGTCAAATAGCCTAGTTTAGTGTAGACACAGAGCAGTATATCACAGTATCATCAGCATAAAAGTGGAAATTTGCGTTGGAGACATTTTGGTTGAGACTAGTGGTGTATATAATGAATAACGGCAGCATTCTCTATTTTTTTTTTGATAGATTTTTATTCTAGTCTATTTCAAAAGCAAATAATTAATCCTTAATCCCTGTTTCTGATATTTTAAAGCAAATAGTTGCCTAGTGGTGATTTTAGGGCTCACTTTGTGTAGCGTTGTCTAAATGTAAGGAGTCTGTAGACAGTGGTAAGGGTGGTGGGACGGCCCAGGGCATGGCACCGGAAAATTTTCCCGCATTTTCAAACCCCAGTGTTGACAGATATGATAATAGTGTTCCCAGGACTGATCTCTGGGGAAAGCCCTTGGATACAAGAAGGGAGCTAGAAGTGATCTCTTCTGCCTGCACGCTCTGAGATCTGCCTGACAGATAATGTTCGAACAGTCCAACACTCATAAGTCAACAGTTTTCCATAGCCCACAGTATCAAATAGTAGACAAATCAATGAGAAGGGTTGCGCAATGTTACTTGTTGTCTTATGATTAAATAAACTAATTTGATCTCACTGCTAACGCTTTACATGGCAAACTGTTGGCTGAAGTCACTCATCGCGCTGTCCCTTCATCCCTGGTTCTGTCTGTAAACCACAGAGAAGTAATGCAATTAAAGATCATCTCAACCGTAACACATCTCTAGTTCTGGGTCATCCCTGGCTGAGGCAACATAACTCCCATATTGACTGGTCTGCCGGGAAGGTTGTCGGTTGGAGCTCATTTTGGCATTCCTCCTGCCTGCAATCTGCTCTGCCTCCAGCAGAGGTCTCAGTTGCTCCTCCCAATCCTAGGCCTCCAGATTTGTCCACTGTTCCAGCTGAGTGTCATGATTGGAGTGAGGTTTTTAGCTCTCAGCTCACCTCTCTTTGCCACCTCATCATACCTACGATTGTGCCATTGACCCCCTTCCTGGCACCCCTCTTCCCACTAGAAGACTTAACAATCAATCTTGGCATGAAAGTGATGCCATGAAATATACATCAATGAGTCTTTGGCTGCAGGCTTAAAGGGACAGTTCACTTCAAAATTAAAAATGCATATTTTTACCCTCACCTGCGATGATATTTATCCATCTAGACTGTTCGTAGGAGTTTTGGAGATATTGGCCACAGAGATGTCTGCCTTCTCTCGAATATAATGGGACTAGATTACTCTCGGCTTGTGTTGCTCAAGACCTCCCAAAAATACATTTGAAAAACTCAACACTAATGTCTCTGGGCAACCGAGAGGCACCAAGCTGGCAGGAGCCACGTCTCTCACTGGAGGGCTTCCTGAAACGTGGCTCCAGGACAGGATCAGGCGGGGAACTGGCAAGTTCTGTGCTTGCCGAATGGACAACTGGCTGGAGTCTAGCAGTCTGGGTGGTGGGCTGGAGGCTGTCTGGCTCTGGAGGTCTGGCAGAGAGAAAGAGGCCAGGGAGCTGGGCAGCTGGGAGCCACAACGTCGTCAGGAGCCATCTCAGCTGGGCTGCTTTGAAAGCTAGCTGGGTCCCCCAGAGAACAGATTCCTGAGAATCATTGGAGGTGGAATCAGGCAGGAGAATCGCAAACTCAGGAACGGGAACTGGCTGGAGGCTAGCAGGCCGGTGGCTGTTCTGCTCAGGAGCTCGAGGTGGGAGGAGGTTAGCAGTGACTAGAAGACTGGAAGCTTGAAAGATGGCGACCAACAGGCAGAGGTGCAGACTGGAAGCTATCAAGGACATGGGCCCCATGTCAGTGCTTTGAGAACATGTGACACATTTAACATTTAAACACCAATGCGCAAAATTGAGGCAAATTATTATCTTCAGCATTTCCATGTGTTTCACAACTGTTACTTATGTACTTAGTTTGTATTCAAAATGTGAACATTTGCTTTTGCAGTATAGACCAAACATCGCATAACCAAAATAAAAGGCCGTCATGAAATGAAAGGTTTAATTTTGATCATTTATTTGCAGATGAACCCCCGCTGAGGCAATCATCCTCTGAGGCGGAGCCTGGCACCTTGCAGCCAGTAGGCTGCCTTCCTGCACCAATATCTTGCATGTACCCGGGTCCCGTTCAGCTGCTCCAAGTCTGATCTCAGACAACCAAGAGAGACTGGCCCAAACACTTACACAGATAGCCTCAACACTGGGAACAATCTGCAAGGCACCCAGTGATATTAATAGAAACGGAAAACAATAAAGATATGCACTGAAGCCTTTTTGATATTTTCTATGATGCCTTTCTTTTTTAATGTTAATAATAATTGATTGATTCAGTCCTTACCTAACAACAAATCTCAAATAAGAAAACATCTGTGTCTTTGTGAAAATGGCTGGTGAATGATGCCTAATGTTCTGTGACACTGTGATGCTGAGCCTCAAAAAAGTCTCACCAAGGGAAAAATGAAGTCTATTGAAACCTGTGACAGTCTTGCAGAAAACGGTGGTTGTAATGAAAGCCTTGTCAATGTATTCTACTTCTGTTTTCTCGCTACACTAATTGCTACACTTGTTTATGTTGACTTAATTTGACTCTAATGTTCATATGTGTGAATGATGTGGGCCAGAAAACATGGTGGGGATGTGACGTGGTGCCCATGCTGCCTATTATTCATTTCTATTATTATTCATTCTCTGTGACTGGGAATGTGTTATTTCTTGTCTTTTTGTTTGGTAGTTTGGTTATTATTAATTGGCTTATTAGTTTTCTTTAGCTTTTTTTTTAAAACATATTTGAACCTCTGCAGTAAAGGAATCCTAATATATGACCTCTATGTGTTAAATTCAGTAAGAATTTAGTCAAAAAAGGGAAAATTCTGTTTGTTAAATAGCGCCAAAGGCCTTTCTACACAAGGAGTGAAACACAGTGCACACTGTTAATGAGTTTAGGTTGCGTGGCTGTTTTTTAATTAATTGTGTTATTACAAATTTCAATGTCATTTTGATGGAGCTGTTGTTACGAACATAACTTGGATGTTCAGGTTTCACTGCATAGCTTAAGGTGTGTTTGTTACATTTGCTGATGAATTAATTCAGCAGAATATCCCTGAGGAGTCCCAGCTGACCACAGTTAGCTGTGGTTATTCCTGCAGAGGACAGCACATGCAGCAATGAAAAAGCCTGCAGTTGTGAACCCTGTGATCATAAAGCCAATAGAGAGAGGATACTGAAGATTAGATGCTGTGTGTGTCTTCTGATGAGGGACTAAAGCCTTTGACACAGGTCATCATGCCATCATAATCGCCACACAGAGAGTATGGGGGGGTGTAGGAAGCTTTGAATTTCACAGTGAAGCTGGGAAACACAGACACAGTAAATAACAGAGAGGGAAAGGCAGAGGTGCAACTCAATTCAGAGAGAAAACCTGAAAGACAGACAGGCAGATGGCTGAAAAAGCCATCATCTGATACCCCTGCTGACCCTCTGACCCTGCCAATCTGTTCCCCGATTGGTTCAATCAATTCTACAGAGACCAATCAGCTCCAACACTGACC
Organism: Chelmon rostratus; assembly: GCF_017976325.1. Taxonomy (NCBI): domain Eukaryota; kingdom Metazoa; phylum Chordata; class Actinopteri; order Chaetodontiformes; family Chaetodontidae; genus Chelmon; species Chelmon rostratus. Next base: position 7,909,827 of record NC_055663.1, on the reverse strand, counting down.
TTCATATATTTCCTGCTTCCAGTGGCAAAGATGGAGAGAGAGATGTGGGAAATCATGATGGCAGCAGATGCGGCTGATAGGACAGAAGAGGGGAACTTCAGTGTCAGCTCCTGCCGCTACTTTCCCATTTGTTTCTGTTTTATTGTGGAAATTGTCAGATGCCAGTAACCTTTTTAAAATAAAGTCTGACCCTGAAGCACTCTTATAAAGAGCTTTGACTGTTGAAAATTACACTTGTGTATTTTTAGCCCACGAGTGACAGTATAGGTTTGAAAAACATCTTTATATACCGATTTGTTTGATGGCAGCTCATGTATTTACAGCTTTAAGCATCTTATGAATTGCAAATCTGCCCTAACTGGCCCATCCCTGATCTACATGACACATGACATCGAAGCTTTGAGGTCCAAAAAAATGTGCTCTGCAGGTATCTAGTTATAAACGAAGGTATGGGGCAAATAAAAATGTTGATCCAATGAAAAGTCATCGGATCACAAATCTCAAATTCATTAGGATTCATCCTCTGGGAATCATGAATGTCTGCACCAGTTGCACCCTAACCCTAAAATAAAATATAGTAAAATATTTAAAATACTGTACTTAACCATTTTAGACAAACAGGAAGTGATGAATGTCAATCTATTGTTGTTATTGTTAGTATTAAATTTCCCAAAGGCAATAAAATATACAGGAGGATTTAACTTGATTTCTTTGTTTTGTTTTTTCTACCTTCTGTTTCACACTTTTCCCTGGAGAAGTTTCCCAAATTACCCACATTCTGCCTGATTCTCAGATAAGTAGTTATGAGAGTCGTTTAAGATGCATTATTGATAACTAACTGAGCACAACAATACATCACCTTTAAATATTAAAGGATGCTTTTTTCATCTTCATACGGTGGAGAAAAAAAGTGTTGCAGAAGTGTTTTAACCCTTGTATTGTTTCTTAAAACACATCCCAGAGTTCCCATCTATCAACATAACTGCACAGTAAACATGCCCAGAGCTGTAACAGCTCTCTTGTTACAGTAGCAGTTAATTAGGTTGGTCAGGAGGGAGCTTTATTGATCGGCTCAGTTAATTGGTCATTTAAGTGTCCAATCCCACAGGCCCGTTCACCAACACAGCTACTGTTTCAGGTTGTGTGTGTTTGTAAATGTGTGAGAGGAGTAAGGGTATGTGCAAAAACCGCAGGACCCACAATACACTGCCTGCACTAACAGCCTGAAATCTTCGAGCTATAAATACTCTGCTTCACTACTGTGGCTGAAATTGGAAAATGTTGCTGTTAACAACATCATGAGAACTTGTTCGAGATGTGACGGGAGGTCAGTGGGTTAAAACAACAACAAGAAAAAGAAAACAGGATTTATCATCCTCTGCAGGACCATGAACATCCACAGCAGATTGCAGGGCGTTATCGCCACCAGCAGACTATCCTCACCATCCTGAGGTCATGCAACGAAATCCAGTTAAATTCTTGCAGATCAGCAGTGGTCAAACGCCACATCTAAATCTACAAACAGCGTTCTGTGGTATTTATTCCTGTAGCCTTAAAATCTAAAGTTTGATTGGCTGTCTGTGCAGAATCTCAGTCATCCAGGTCGACTGTGGGAGCGTCCTCACGGGAAGAGCAACAGCATTAGTCGCTGCTCTGTGTAAGATACAGCCTACAGTGTTTGACAGCTCTGCAACAAAATAACAAGAATCCGTGCCCACTGACAAATGACAAAGAAGCTAGAAACAAGGTTCTTAATTCAGCATCAACAAAAGCAACTGTCGTAACATTTGACAGCGAGCTGGAGAAAGCACTTAGATAACTATCTGGCATAATGTTTCAGGGTGGATCGCTGAGGGTGGGGTCGGGCGGTGGTGTGGGGTTGGGACTGGGGGCAGACAGGACAACATGGTGTACTACTTTGGGTATCGCGTTACTTCGGCCAAAGTGTCTGCAGGGACGGAGTGAGGATGAAAGTAAAGGCAGGACATGAGAAAGACAGACGGCCGAGAGAGGGACGGGGGCAGACAGGGGGTAGGAGGCAGCTCCTCAGAGGCCCAATATCACCTATATCAGGTTTTTAATAAAACAAAATATGAAACTGGAGCATGTGGTATGAAATCTGTACTATGATTTGTGGTTAGTGAATTATTTAGTAGTCTGAAAGTGCTTCTACCTACGGTAAGGCCTATTGCCAAGGGGCACAGTGAGTCATGTAAATGTAATACTGCCTAACCCCAGTGACAGAGACACTGATATGAAGAGGGTTATGAAGTCATACTTAGGATGGTTATCAAGTCCAGTTTCACTCCTTAGACAGACACCAAAATGTTCTGAATCTTACTTTATTTATTTTTTCAGACTTATGTCAACTTTTTGTGTTAACGTGATGAACCAGATGTTTTGAAATGTTCGTGCGCCTCAGTCATGGTCAGATTCGCTCATTTCTGTTGCAAGGGATCAAAGTGGATCACAGATAAGCTCTGTCCCGATTCTTATTCTCACAGTCGCCCCGATGAAGGAGAGTCACCCTCGAGCCACACTGAAAGCAGAATGGGTGAGTTATAATAGTGAGCGGCAGCCGTGCCTGATCTGCTGTCATGTTAATCGCTTTAGCATGCAACAGCAGCGGCATGTAATATGAACTGAAGCGTTTCCAGAAGTGGCACTACACATTTCATAATAATAACAATTAGGATAATAATAACAATAATGATAACGGTCTAGTCTCCACTGGCACCATGAATGTTACTGCGCTCAGTCTGGCCCATAATCCCCTTTACAATGGCGAATTGTTATTTTTACACTTTTCTGGATTAAACAAGCATGATAGAACATGTTATCAGTGAGCTGTAGAGCTGCTGGTAGGCGTATTTTTGCTTTCAGTAGAGCCAGGCGGTTTCTCCGTTTCTTGTCCTTATGTTAAACTATGCCAACCATCTCCCATATTAAGTATACAGGTATGAGAGTGGCATCCATCTTCTCATCAAACTCTGAGGAAGAAAGAAATGGTGCATTTCCTAAAATGTCAAACTACAACACAAGCCGCCTCTTTCCAAATGTTTCAAAGTCTGGGGGATTTAACTGCAAAGGCCTGCTCAGCATCACCAGCGGAGAGTTATGAATACTGAGCCGAGCTCCGTCCACTGATCTGAGGGCGTACAGTCAGATATGACTAAACTAAATCACTTATGTAATTTGAAGGTAGGCCACTGAATACCTTTTTAAATGTCATATTAAAATCAATGTGAACTCTAGCAAGAAGCCAAGTTGGTCAGCACAGGAGTTATATGTTGCATATCTGCAGCCTTTCATGACTCCAGCAGCAGTCCAGATGGGACCTCATGATGAATTTCCTCTTGAGGAACACGTTGCTACATAATTTACGTTTTTGGGATAATTCTGTATAGATTCACAAATTGTAACACATGAAAAAAAGGCACGTACCAATAACTAAAACACTAAAACAAAACACAAAAGTCAGAGCCTAACCATATACATCATTATGACTTTAACCTAATTCATTAATCTCCTAATTACCTATGGTAGACATCTACAAGGCATTGTGGTCATATCGTATATGCAGCTTATAGCAAAAACAGCTATCATTGTTCCATGGGTCTCTACAAGTTTCCTGGTCCATAAAGCCAAAGATATGTTGAGGATAGTACTTGGAAGAAAAGAGATGTTCAAAGTAAACAGGCCCAGGCAGGCTCATCTTTAAAAAATAATCTTATTCAGGTAAATGTTCTTTTGTCTTGTCGCACTGACACAGCTCACTCCATAGATATTTAGTCTAAAAAGTATTTGAGCTATTGGTCTTGGATGAGATGGACGGATGGATGCGAAATTTCCAGCTCAGCACTATGATTCATTTGACAGATAAAAGGGCGAGTGCTATTATACAAATTACAGTCTTTCACTGGACCCTTTCAATCTTCTGGCCTAACAAATACACACTGGGGATTTTGGTATTCTTGTATTAAATATGGCAGACATTGTGTTCACCACATCAGACCAAATTGTTTTTATGAATGGCTGATGCCAAAACAAACAGGGGCATGGGAGTGCCAGTCACACTACAGCCATGCCAACAGGACTCTGACTTCAAATGGTCCATCTGTGAGGAGTAATGAACTCTATGACGGACCATTACATCATTTACTTGGTTATGCTTAATGACTGGTTGAATGTTTTTTATGGGCACAAAAAACATCTATTCGGTATATTTCAGCCCTTTGTAGCACAGATGTCCGACCTGTTTGATCAGGCAGGAGAACAAAGCAAAGGTTCAATCCAAAGTCACACTTCTGATTAGAAAAATCCTTCAGATTACATTTTAAATCTGTCTAACTGTAGGACTTTTATGAACAGTGTCCTCAGCCTAAGCCAGTGTCAGGAGACACTGATGGCATGTTAGATTAGTTGTAATTGATGACAGAGTGCTGCTCTGACATGTGGTGCAGAAGCCAATAATTATATTAGATGGTGAACCATCAGCATCCCAGAGGGGCCCCTGCTTGAGCTGAGAGATTAAACAATATTTCCCACAGTTGCGGCAGGAGGAGAAATGCTGGAACAAATTGTAAAATCATGATGGAAACTGACTCTCAACCAACTGCATCGCTGCAAGAGACTGGGGTTGTACCCGCATCCGCATGTTATTCTGGAGAGCACAAATAATGTGACTGAAACGGAAACACACATTCGCTCATTATTATTCAGAAAAAAGACGTGCCTGTGCATCAGCCATTATTTTCTGCAAATCAATTCATAGATCCACTGTGGACGGCCACAAGATAAAAATGCCCTTCATAACTGTTGCCGTCTCTCCCTCCCTGCAGTTGGACCTGACATATTGGAAAAACCCTCCTGTTCTGTCAGCGGGGTTCCCCTCGGGAGAGATACGCCACACATATCAGTGTACACGCACGCACCTCCCTTCAGATGGGGTGGATTGTGTTTACTGTGCATGTTCACCGGCTGAGCGACGGGGATGCGAAGGATGCAGTCTCGCCTGTCTCGCCTGGGCACGGTGAACAGCACAATGCTGCACGATCATATACCAAGGATAACAACAATAGTAATAATGATAGTAGCACATTACACGCACCAAGTGCTCCACATAAAAACTACATGGAATGAACATAAAAACAGGGGTAGAAAATTAATGGAAAATCAGATTAAGATTATTATTATTCTAAATTTGAGGCAAAGCGCAGAGGCTTCAGGCCGTATCAGGAGCCCAGCTTTCCTGCATTTTCTTTCAGGTGATCAACAGATAGCGACAGTAAGAAGTGAAAGAAAATGTTGGAAAACTGGGCTCCCGATACAGACCTGAAGCCTCTGTGTTAATCTCATTAACACCGCTATCATTTGACCGTGGGGAGATTCTGTCAGTCGACCTCTTTTTACCTTCAGAAGGGCAACAATATTTAAAGCAGATGAAATGTTCAACCCTGTCATTTGAGAGCAGTCGTAACTGTGTGACTCAATTGATCTCATAATATTACATTATTCAGCCTTGCCACCTAGGAATCTCTTTTGAAGCAAAACTGCCCTTTTAGTCCGTGTTAAGATTAGTTTGGCATCAAAAAAAAAAAACACACAGTGATGGTCAGAAATAGATAATTCAGATCAGTCCAGAATGTTACCATGCTGATGAGTGGCTTCATTTACATGTTGGGCAAATTTAAAGTTTTCCAATAAATTCTCAAGCCCCTTAGCTTTAAAGTCATTCTTTTTGTTGCCATGAATATTCAGGTCTCCTCGGGATATCAAGAGCGATCGGCTGTGAGAATTCCAGTATAAAGACCAGATGAGTTCCTTGGTGGCCAGCACTACACAGTGATGAGCACTGACAATTCTGCTTTGAGCACGATATTCAATGGATGGAAATTCACCCAGGTCAATGTCATTACGCACAAACTGCTTGGGGAAAAATGGCTGCAATGACTCCTCAGTTCCTTTTTTGTCAGACCGACTGATAAAAATTATAATTTGGAGGACAGGGCTCGAACAGTGTTGCCTCACCAGTCGTGCTGCTTAGCCAGGTCTCAAGTAAAAACATAAAATGCAAGTGCTTTTCAGTGATCAGATCATTAACAAAAAAGGATTTGTTAGCCAGTGATCCAACATTAAAAAGAGGATTCTGTGAAAGGAGAGGAGACTCTGATTACTGCGATCACAGATGTGTTTGTCTCATTTCTGATTTATGAGACACCTGAGGGATGATGTCTGTGGTTATTGTTGTTTAATAGTTCACGAATTTGACTGAGCGTCAGTGTGGCAGCTTTAATTTACTCCTTGATTGCTGATTGTGATGGAGGTGGGGAGGAAGGATCTTGGATCCCTGGAGAATGAGGTGAAGAGGGCGAGGGAGGGCGTTGGATCCCTGATTGGGACTTGATCCTCTGAGTGCCTTGAGTAATGTGAGGCAAAGGGTCAGGTGAGGAGTGAAAGACACAGGCTGTCTACCTGTGAGTGATGATCTATGCGCTAATCTGTGGATTCCTGATTTGGTACGACATGCCAAGAGCATCACGTAGGTTAGCGCTGAGCAGTCTGCAAACAATGATGTTTGGATGTGTCCCATCAGGCTTAAAGTGGTCTTTGCAGTTCCAAAAGACTTTGAAATTGTCATTAAACCTTATTCCATGTGTGAGGCGTGACGATGTCAGCCATGTATTCAGGGAAAAGGGTCTGCTGAAAGATTCACTTCCTTTCCCCAGAGTTGGAATGGGGCCTGAAATGATTGATGAGGTTCAGTTTAACAGTCGCTCAGTTTCCCCAGTAGCAGAGCCTTTTTTCAGGACCCCAGAGCCACTTTTCCTTTGCAGTATGTCAAACAATCCCAATGGAATACTAATATTGCGGTCACTTGGATGTGTTGAGAGGATGACTGGCAACAGCTCTGTTCGCTCCCTGACAGATGTGTCATTCATGGATAGATTGTCAGTTTTTGCCATTCTTATATACCTGGTTACAGTGTCCCCTATCAGAATGGTGTCTGGCTTATCGGATGTTATTAGAATTATTTATGGCCCTCATCTTATCAGGTGGAGCGTTAGCAATAGTTCTCCTGGCCTTCGGCCTGGCAGTGGTTTTAGGGCTATTTCTTGGGTTTCGGTCAGCCTTAATGCTGGTGGTGAGATTAGCTTCCCTGGCTTCAACATGGTGAGTATTATCACAGCTTTCATTGTTCAGTGAGAGTTCAGGTGGTGGAGTGTGCCTTGGTGCCCTTTTATTTAATTACTTGCTGGATTTGTCTTTGTGGTGGACAATGTCAGACTAACTCCTGGCTGGAGGTGACGCTCTCAGTCTGTCAGTTAGAAGTTAGGGAAGGCTGGTTTGGGAGTCTCAACAGCTGATCCAGTGGCTATGGGGCACATCCAGGACAGCGTGTCAGCGAAACTAGCGCCAAGATGCTCACCAGTTGATGTAAACTCGTGCATAAAAGTTTGTCCATTTTCAGCACCTTGCACAAGAGCTGCTAGAGTCACTGAAATCATAGCTCTGTTTATAGCAAAGCAGGTTTGGTTGGCTACATATTAAGATAACAGCTAACGGCAGCAATAGTAGGTTAGGCAGATATCAAGTAAGATGTTTTAAAGTAATCTTATTGATAGATTCATGTAGATAAAAAAACATATGTAAAATAATTGTATTAAACAGAAAATACTAGCTAAATTAGAGGTAGTCAACATGCAAAGCAAAGTGCCTGATGCCCAACACTTATTCCAGACAGAGACTTGAGACTTGACTCAGACTCTTGACCAAAGACTTGAGACTTGGATTGTATTTGCATAATGTGACTTGTGAAGATGTGAAGATTTCATTGTTCAAAGTTACACAAAGTAACTTGGTCAAGTAGATTATTGACCAAGTAGATTTATACTTTCACTTAAATAGGTTTGTCAAATAGGTTGTTCGACTTTCACTTGAACAATCTTCTATGGGTGTCATTGTCCTTTTACTTGAGTAAAGGTTTCAGTCCTTTACCCACCACTGCATTCACACTTGTCATTTCAAGTGTCTCATATCCTTCACTTACACTTAGCCACGTGTACAGTATGCGTCTGTTGACTTGATTGCACATCTTGGTTTTTCCAGCAACATGTAAGCCAGGGTCAGTCTTTCTCTAGTCCAGAGGGAGGTGGTAATGCACCTGAAGAAGAAAAACATTTACACTTTTAGCAACAATAGTTTAAGTAGCTCACCCGCTAACTCATGAAGAGGTGTTGTTTACATCTGGCTACAAAATGCCTTAAACCTCCTCCAGAGGTGATTTGAACATGTGTTTCAATCCATCTCGAATGCTTCTTTGATGCTTTTACACTTTGTTCTTTTAAGATCAAATCGCTACTTATCCCCTTAAGTGTGAAAAGAAACGTGCAAGAAAGCAATTGTCCAACTTTAAACTAACTACAAAATAAGCTTGTTAGATACTGGCATCAAATAGTGCATAAGTGAGCATTCAAATGCAAGCTTGAAGTGGTCTATTCTTGTATATCAGCGTAATCAATAATTGATAGACCTAATTAAAAGATGAAGTGGATAATCCATTTCAATAACGAAGACATTCTCTAAATCTCTTTTTTCCAGCTTTTCCTGGAGAGGTGCTGCTTGAAGGAAAGACAAACAAGTGCAGAACAAGAAAGAGGACACAACTATTCAAAGATGAAGTAACTTTTAATGAGTCAGAATCATACACAGAGCCGCCTTAAAAGTTCACCACATCTCAGCTTTTTAAAAAGACATTATATAAGTTGCCAAATTATTCTAATACATGGAGCTATAAAGGATAGTATGGAGACAGATACTGTATACAACACGTTACCCAGAGAGAGAGAGGGAGAGAGCGAGAGAGAGAGAGAGCAGTAGAGAAAGACACTGACTTATTATTAAGCAATGGTGTTTTAACATATTCAGCTTAAATAGGTTGTATGGGAAACATGATGCAGGAAAACACTTGTGAGAAAGAAGGAGAGAATGAAGGAGTACATGAGCGACAGTCACATTGAAGACAGTGTGGAAAGAGAAAAACAGTCCAGGCGATTATAGAAAGAACAATGCTGGAAAAAAAGACAAAACAAAACAAAAACATAAGGACAACAGAAGTGAAAAAGTATAAATGTGATGTCATGAGCCAACAGAAAGAGACGCGAACCGTTTCCTCTCACTACTGAAGTAGACAACTGAGACTCACTCAGCAAAAGCTTAAAGCTGTGATCACGCAGGACACGTTTAGCAGTGTGTTGGGTCTGTTTTGAATACTGGAGAGTTTGCTGTGTTTTGTGCACTGATGTTGTCCTCCAGGAAGCTTGCGCGGACTACAGGAGAAGTTCCTGATGATTGTTACACACCTGGTTGCCTCATTTAAAGATTTATCATTTAGAGGGCTGAAGGCCAGCTGGCTAAACCTCCCAAAACAACACGGTCTATAGTTAATACTGGTGCATTTTAAATTTTATGATGCTCGTATCCTTGTGATTTGGGCAGAATTTGAACCACCAGACAAAACTCTGCAGAATCCTGGATCACTTCAACATTCTTGCCAATGTTCGGGGGTTTTTTTTAAGGTTAGGGAAAGATCATGGTTGTGGTTGAATTTGAGGAATTAAAAACACCTGAAGTGGTTAATTTTACAAAATATCTTTGTTATCGCTGAAAGAACAAAAACAAACATTAATACAGGTGTACAAATTCGGTCCCCTGCAAGACAGTCAGGTGTTGATCCATCACCCTGTTTGAAGGACGGACATATTAAGTATACACTACTTCCTGCACAGGCCTTAATGTTTAGGGGGACTTTTGGACCACTGTCAACCCATTCATGTTTATTTGGACTTCAGAAGAGCAGCATGACTGGTCTTTCTAAGTCTAAAGAACCCTGTCCTGTGAGAGCTAGGCCAAACTTCTTAAGCAGTGAGAACAGCTGCACAGGGCAGCTTCAGTAACCAGAAATCCTGCCAGTTGAGGTCACTGACCAGCATCGAGCAAATCATGTTGACCAACCGTGACGTTTGCCAGGATATCACAGGAATGACAGACAGTGATATTAGTGGTTCTGAAGAGTAGATTTTGCTCTTAATTTCTCATTTTTCACTTCCTGTCTAGAGAGGAGACATTCTGCCACTAACAGTACTGACGGTACAATTTAATTGGACAAAGGAAAGGGAACTAACTCATTGAAGATAAGACTCTTCTCTCTGTTGCGGCTTCACTTTGTGACTGAGACTGATAGGACAGCTGGGATTTTATTTTGCAGTCGTGCTTAATGCAGCTTTAATGTCAAACACTTGCAGCCAGTGAGAAATAAAATGACAATTTTAATGGTGACCACTGCAGGGTTTTCCGTAAATATCATTTTTTGGCATTAGCATTACAATAAGTCCAGTGATATATTTAAGTGAGAATATTTTAAGATACATGTAAAGGCTGTTGAAAAGTTTTCAGACTAGAAATAATCCTTTTTTCTTGCAGCGTGCAGTGCATGAATATGTGTATGTAGTATGTGTAAATTAGGATGAATTCACATTGCGATGCTAATGTTGTAATTGAGACCTGAGTATGAACACAGCAGGGTCACTTCGCAACAAGGTGGATTTTCCAGTAAGGAGCAATGGATATCTGGGGCTTAAATATTTCAAATCCACTTGATCTTCAACAGCCAAATTCTGAAAAAACAAAAAATTTGATCATACCCCAGAGCCAGCTTGTCTCGCCTGCAGTTAACATCTGTACAGTCAGTATTGTTTGGAGCAAATAAACAACGCCTGGTCAAATCCTATGAATAACGCAAGGCACATTCCTGTGTCATGTTAAGTCTGAACACATCTTAAGAGCAAAAGTAAGACTGGTCTAACAGCAGCCAAACCCAGGGGTGGGAGCACACCATTATGCAAGACCCCTATAGAGGGAAATACCACAAACATAGTGCATGCACTTTTTCTAAGCTGTATCCATGGAAAGTGCTACACATGAGAGCATGAATCTATGAACACGCAGAGCGAGGCAATAATAAAGCTGCGCCTCCTGAGAACCTAGTAGACCTTACTGGTAAAACATGACTTCCTGGAGGACATTCAGAAGAAAAACATTCACAGTGAGAGAAAGATGCAATGTACCGTATATGACACATAGTACTGATCCACCAGCGGATGGTGTGTTTTTACATTCTTGCCTTTTCCGCTTTTATGCACAACAGACTTTTTCAGCAGTGTGAAAAGACATCAAGCCGTGAGTTGCACATAGGACTGAACAGCTACTGTAGCTACACGCGTTTCCTATGCCTGCTAAAACTCCATCTTCATAAATATTCATACTTGTGGAATACAGCTGTTTAATGTGGCTACAGTTAAATCAGAAAACAGCGACTGTATCATACAGTGATTCTCGAAACTGCTGAGAAAGAAAGAGGCTGGAAATGTTCACACTCTGGGCGAGGTTTCACACAAGCACACAAGATGACTTTGGCCTTATTTTATCCTGGCATTGTGGTTGTAATTTATACATGAACTTATAATTTAGTAAAAACCCAGGGCCTCACACAGGTGTTGGCAGAATTTAGAAAAGCACTGGGATCAGATTTGCAGATACTATCTCCCCAGGCAGAACAGGTGTTTTCATCTGTCAAATATTTATACATTTTTATCTCCATTACAGCTTTAATGCCAGGTAAAAATCTGAAGTTTTATTATTTTATCATTTAGGCGCTTTTGAGAAACAACATCAGATACATGACAATGAAACATCAGTACACTGAATAGTATGACAGTTGTTTACATGTAGATATCTCACAGCTATCTGACCACAGTAAACCTGTCTCAGTCTTTCAACCCTGAGGGACAGAAAAGCTGCGGCCCCGTCTTTAATATCAGACAGATCGTTAATACAGCTATGGCTATCAATTAGGGCAAAACTTGAACAAAGCTTTGTCATTTTGCTGTTAAGTCGACCAATCTGCAGTTGAGCATGGGTTTTCGTGTGTCAAGCTAAGGGACAGAGTGCTGCCTTTTGATTGTTGGTTTGTGTCAGTTTTACTGATGGCCATGATGACCCACACTAAACCCAACCTCACTGACCTAATGTTCTGCATTTGACAGTGAATCAAACCTTTCAAACGTGTAAAGCATGTCTAGCAAATGACCCCATGCCCTGATTTGTCATCCATTCATTTTAAATTATAATGACTCTCAGTCAGTCACGGGACACAAAGGTCTGGATGCTCAGTTGAGTGATATATATATATATAGTTAGTGTAGTAGTGTCTGGCCTCTCAGAGTAAAAGTGCTTTTCTGGAAAATAAATCTGAAATTCACTATTGCACAGTAAAATGAACACGAGTTCAGAATCAGAATTGTTGAGGGTATTTTTTTTAAATCAAAATCAATCTTTCTATCTGTCTCTGGGTGGCAAAGCAGTTCAGGTCCCAAAAACCTGAAGTGGTCCTTTAAGACTGAAGAATGTTTCTGATCCCAGAACAGTACTTGCACTCTGAGGAGGTTAATAGGACACTGACCCAATAACTTGACATCTTCCCTCTATTGTCCTGACTCATACATTACCATTAAATGATCAACTAAAAATACAATGAGCAGAAATTATCTAAATGTAGATTATCTTGTTAAAATGTTGAAAAGACATTCTACAACTGTATGACTAGCCAAAGTAAATAATAACAGTAATTACAACTGGAAAGAAATATTATCAAAATATCTATTGGCTTTCACTGAACCATATAACAACACATCAAGAAGCTAAAAATAATCAAACTCGAGAAAAGGAAATAAGTTAACATATCTCAAGACGAAGAGATTTACAGTATATACATTCGTTTTAAAATTAACATGATTTTGTTCATCGACTGGTAGCTCCATCGTTATCCTTTCAGTTCGTACTTGCTGTTGCCATAAAGCTATTGTTGCTCGATCATGTCCGGGATCTGATGCCAGAGCGGATCCAGTTGTATCACACGAAACAAAAATGCTTAGTTTTAAGTAATCCTTAAAGTCTACCTCCCAGCTGTTCGTCTTTTAACGGCGATCAGTTTTTTCCTATCCAGTGGCAGAATATTCCAATGGCTTTGGAGCATGGCGGAGGTCCATCCTTTGATTTCAAATTAAAATAAATAAAAAATATATAGAATGTGTATTTTTTAAAAAAACAGAAAATGTAACTTCACCTTGGGTAGTTCAATGTTCTTGTCAAGCTGCAAAGGGTACAAAAAAAGCTCCTTTTTGCCTTCATTTTTTCTTTCTCCTCCAGGATTTTTTTTTCTGTAGCATTTTCATCATTTTATTTCTGTTTTTGAGGGTTTTTTTCTTAATACACAGAGTGCTGAAAGTATGTTTGTTCGTAAGAAAAACGAGTACAGTTTACAGCTAGTGTACATTTTTAAGCAGGTAAACAAAATGTAAAAGTGCTCTTATTTTGAAAGACTATGTTTTCGAGTTCCCAGTGTTTAGAAAGAAGTAGGAGGCACTTAAGTCCATCTCTATGGCGACGGACAGCCACTCAGGCCATGCTTCCAGGCTCAGGATTGGAAGGTCTGGTCAGGTTCTTGCAGAGGAGAACAGCTCAGTGGACTAACACGAGGCCAGAACTAGAAGGTACATCTATGAAGGCTTTGCAGATGAAAACAATGAAGCGTGCTAACGTTGGATTAGCACTTAAGAACACAGTGGCTGCTGTACATGACATTTGGCTAATGCACGCTGTCCTTTCCTGTTGACCCACTTCCTCGATGTTTAAATGAAGTCTGTCCTATAGATGGTCATGTGAACAGTGCAACTCCTTAACATCAAGCCTGAACTGCCAGGTCTTTCTTCTGTTGATTGCTGTCTGGAATGTGGTGGTTTACTTCGTCAGCATTTTGGCCTCTTTCTTCACGTTTGTATTGGACAGTCACAAGACTGCTGCTGGTTTCAGGAGTGGTGATGCCAGTAAAGGTTCCACAATGAAATGATGCAGCAGTTCAGTTCCTCTGTTCATGGTTTTACTAAGAACCACCAATCAAAGACTATTATCATCGCTTGAATAAAGAAATCCATCAGAAGCAGACAACTGTTTCACCCCCACAAAGTAGGTCATTAAATAAAAGTTTAACCCTTACAGATTTATTTAACGGACATATTTAGTACTTCAAAACTGCAGGGAGTCATGATGATATTTTGAAGATGTTCAAGAATGTTTGCCAGGGACACTTTCAAGTTCTACATGAAGGGCTTTGAATCCAATCTGGCTAAGCAAAGATGACAATCCCAATACATGTAGGTAAACAGACAAGCGTCCAGATTTGTAAAAGGCAAAGAGATTTCTTAAGATTAATCTGTGCAGATCCTCTTTCTGAACTTCTACATGTCCATTACACAGCAGAAGTTGAAGTTTTAGATGACCGGCCAAAAACACAAGCCAAATAAGGCCGAGCAGGAAAACTACAGGTACACTAAACCAACCCCAGCCTGACTCATCAAGGGACACGGACAAAAACACGTTAGAGGGGATCAAAATAATCTATTAGGATAGGATATTTAAACTATAGTCAAGCCGAGCCAGACTCTACCAGGCCAGGCCAGGCTTCATCAAGACCAAAGCTGCACTGATTTAGACAGGATGAAATGAAAATGCACAGACTGGGGAATGATGGTACCTAAATTATTAGGATAAGAAAACCAAGCCATACCAGACCAGTACAATCAGGTGAATGCAGTTCAGCCCAGTTTGATGCAATCCATACTTTGAAGTCAAGTCTTTTTAGTCATGAGCTAATCCGAAAAGGAGCAAGACTGAACCACACAAGCCCGGACCCAACCATGTAGGGAAGGTCCAACACATTTCATTTGATTAAGATGTGATACAATGCAATGTAATCCAGTTCATTCAAATCCAGTTAAACACGCATCACTGCACTTCAGTTATGTCATTCCAATTCTTATATGTCAGGCAGTTGGATGCAAGCTACAGTCCATGCCTAATCCCAGTTCACACGGGTCCATCAGACTATGCTGTGAGTCCAGGCCAGATTTCCACTCCAAGGCAATCCATTTCCCTCCGATCCATTGAACCCATTTCTACTCCAGTGGTGATCTAGTCCAACCTAAAATACATCCCATTCCTTTCCACTTGAATCGATTTCTATCCCAGTATGTCCAGATAGACTGGTGTGGCTTTCATCAGAGTAAACAGTATCTTCTGAATGTCCTTAATGTTGAGGCGCTGCTGTGGCTCCCTCTGCCAGCAGCCCAGCATAATATCGTAGACTTCCTTGGGACAGAGCCTGGGGCGCTCCAGTACCCTGCCCTGAGTAATGCACTCTATCACCTGAGAAGACAGAGAGACATATGGTTAAACAATACATCACATATCGTTTTGTTCAAGAAAGGCTTTGATTATGCAAGTAAACATCACATATAAAGTGCAACACGCGTTGGCTATACCGAGTCATTTGATGGGCACATGTAGCAGACACCGGATCCGACATACAGATGGAAGTAGTAGTCATGGCACAGTAGTCAGGATGCCAAGCTAACGAGGGAGTGTGATAAAACTGCTGCTCTTCTGGAGAGCTGATGCAAACCAATGCTGTGAAATAATACTGGAGCAGATCCTGACACACTGACATCTCGTCTTACATAAAAACAACAGACGCAGGTGTTTTGATACCTGTCACAACACGACTGCTTTCGGTGTGTGTTGCCCACTATGATACATTATGTTCGTCACAAGTAGTGATAGCATTTCCAAATAGACTATAAGAGCTGGTTCAGTCACAAGTGTATTACAGAGATAACCGGCAGCACTAGGGGGCAGGTGGTCACAAACATTTTTGGCAACATTAGCTTTGCACGTGATACTCTAGTCATAGCAGCAATGAAGCATAGCACTAGGACAAATGTCTTGTATACTGTGGGGAAGTATCAGTTGTCTTAAAAAGACAGTGATCATAGACTCAACAAACTTGACCATGTCTGAATTTAATGTCCATTTCAGTGTTTACAGAAGACACCATTTGTGAGGGTTACCCTGACTGTAGAGCTGAACTGGGCTGTGAGTTAGCAATTATATCTGATCTGCCTCTGTCCTATGGAGGCCCCCATTGCTACGATACTTAGCAATGTTTGGCAAAAGCTGCCATGTACATCCAAAAATGTCATCAGAGACTGGACCAGTTCAAAGTTATCACCTGTCATTTGATCTGTGGTTCCTTTGCACACTCTGTCAGCCTGTGTCCCCAGATGTTCTCTGCTCAGTTCACTCGAATCCCATAAGCAGTGGGATCGAGGTGAACAAGGTGAATCTTAAGTGCATTAACTTTAACCCCAAATACCTACAGAATTGCAACCATTGAAGCGATGGCCATCCCAGTCTGTGTCTCCTCACTATACAGCTCATTGGGCAAAAAGAAATATAGATTTCTGCTCTTTTGACAACGTTTCTGGGCTTTCCAAGGCTTTAAAGGGTGTCTAAATCACTGTCTAGTAAATTATTTACTGACTGGCTTTGTTCAGGGATTGTGTATGCTTTCAAAAATTCTCATGTGTGCAATAATTGGGAGTCTATCTTCAAAGAGTCCAACATTGTAGACAAACCCTTAGTGAAAGGAGCGGTGATTGAGCCATTCGTCCTGTGACTATAGCTCTGCTTTTAATACCAGCATCCTTGCTCTGCTGCAGGACGAGGTCTGCCAGCTGAGTGTGCCTGTTTCCTGCTGGTGGATCACAGACTTCCTGTCTGACAGGAGATAGCTGAGGAAGTATGCTCCCTGACCATCATCAAGCAGATATCATGGACACTTTTAAAGTGATGTGCCAGTGGCCATTTTTCTGGCTGACATGATGTGCTATACTGAAGAAGCCCCTGTGTATTCAACACAATGTCTGAAGATCTTTGTTGGATTTTGTGCTGGGGATGTATAAATTGCCCTTTGTCCTTAATCTTCTGGAAAGGTTTATACTTATTGCTATGCAATTATGCTGTAAACTATCCATTGCTTTCCACTGATGCAGCTCCCACCATTTGCTTTGGAGGCTTTTAGAAAGTCTTTGGTTTGCAGACTCATGGCCAAAAGCATTATCACCTCCCTCCGCTCTCAAACACTTTCAGTACTGCGCTGCTGAAGCGTTAGCCCAGGTTGTGTGAATTTTATGGGGATGTCACCGTTCTAGAGAGTTAAAGAAAAGAAAGATCATAGTTTAATGTGATAATGAAGAAATTGCCAATGAAGGTTGTTTCAGGAGTTCCGACAACTATATGCCCCAATGCTGCCCCATCCTGCCTGCTGTGCCCCATCTGGCGAAATCTACATTAAAAGCTTACAACTCAGCATGGTCAGCATTTTATACAGCTGCCCTTCCTGTTAACATTTCCATGGTCTGTGCCTTTATAGTCCGCTTCTTTGGTGGCAGACATTCAATTTGACCTCTAATGTTTGGACTCATCCGTTTGCAGATTGCTAGGTACAGTAGTTAAACTTCGCTGGCCTGAACAAAGGAAACCCTCAAGGCAAAGATAAATGTATTCCTGTCATTTTACCTTTAATTATTGAACTGATTTCTAGGGTTGCTATGGGGTGCTTTTCTCCTTTCACTGACACACAACTAGAAGCCTTTTTCCTCTTTGCTTTCTATAGCTGTCTCAGGGGCACAACATGCAATCCAAACTTGACTTAACCATTTCAGATATATCTGTGGAATCTTTATTTTCCACTGTTCACCTTAAGCACTCTAAAGCTCTTAGAGATAGGAAATTGATCACTGCTGGTATTGCAAACCCTTGTGTCCTTTTTCCACCATGAGACAATATCTGCTATGGGATCCGCAAACTCGCCAAGGGTAAGCCACTATTTATCACAGACAAGGGAAAAGCCATGTCCAAGGTCCTGGTACTCTGCCTGCCTGAGTCACCCCTGCCAGCTCTGCAACTTGGCACCTGATCAGTGTACCCCACATTGCCTCAGAGCAGCTACTTCCACAGCTTCTGTTCTCGTAAAAGTTTATTGACAATATCTTTGTTTGGAAATTGGTGACATACTGTAATGTCTGCTCAAAACACAATGAATTCTTCCTGCAAAATAATCAGACCTAATCACACAAATACATACAAATTTTATGTTATTAATTCTATTGATTCTCATAAATCAGTGGATTTATGTTTAGAATGCTCATCTGATAGTAGCCAGTTCAAATTTGACAAGCGAAACCGCAACATGCTTGTTACTTTGCATAAGTAAGGTACATTTATGTGTTGAATATTTCCCTTGTATTAAGATGAAACCAGTATCTTACCACATCCTGTGAGATTACTTGGTATTACTGAGTTACGTATCAGACGAGAATGGCTTTGATAGCATTATAGGGAAATAGCAACAGACTCAGAATTATTTTTTTCATCAAACTTCAGGGTTTAAAGACAGCTGAGACAAGAGAGTAACAGATACATTTTTGATTCATGGCATGCAGGTAGTCGTAATACCAGTAATGTTGTGTTTTCCTGTTCAGCTCGAGGGTGGTGGCACTGCTTTGTTATTGATAAGTTTGTTTGCGTTAGCTCACTGTCACGGTAACATGGTGGCGCAGAGCTGGTGTGTCATGTTCACTGCAGAGCAGGAGTTTCTTTGATTCTGAAGCGAATGCACTTCTAAAGAGAAGCCATGTTCAAGGTTATCCACAATGTCAATGGAGCAGCTTTAATTCATTGCTGCCATAAAATAACAAATCAATATCATGTCATGTTATAGGCAGAGACATAATCTAAAGATATAAGTGCGTCTGGCAGAGCTCCTCCTCTCTGTTTTCCACCTTTCTGTGCTCCTCCTCCTTTCTGTTCTTCATTTGGTCTCTCCCGCACAGATACAGTAACTGTCTTAGTCACAGCTGTCAGTTTGATGTCATTCAGATGCAGAGAGACAGTGCAGAAACGGGTACATTGGCTAAAAAATTTACTCAAACAAATCTACTGTTGTTTTGTAAAGCATCAAAATAGCTACTTTAGAAATAATATAACAAAAAAACACCAGCACACTACTTGATTCTGATGTATTTGATGTGGATATGACTGGAATTATTCAACCAAATTATTACAGATGTGACATTAATATTACACTCTATTGAGTACACCAATAGGTAAAGATTTTGTTTAAAATTCATTCTTTGCTTGCTGTCTCCGACATTATTTTCTGATCGTAATCATAATGTCTCAAATCAGATGACTCACTGAGGCTAATCAGGAGATGTGATGTTTCATCATTAATTGCCTATTAAATACAGGCGTGTTCACATCTTCACCTCGACCTGAGGAAGACCATCTGTGGTTGAAACTTTACATAACTCATGTCCACATGAAATAAAAGTAGTTGGTCTCATCCGGCTACACTAATGAGCATGATTAATTAAATGCACAGCGCTCACACACCGTTATCTTGGATGTTTACATACAACAGAAAGCAGCAGCAGTAGTTTTGAAGCATGAAATACTGTGTGTATATATTATCATCATATTGGCATTAACACAGCACACACACTTCCTGCTCTCTGTCAGCTCCGTTCTCTGATCTCAGGCTGATTTCACACCCGGCTCCTGCTTCACTGTGCGCTGTTAATTCATCTGTGTTAATGGCTTGAGCTATACAAAAAGCCACACATAGTCCATACCCCCCAGTGTATCTTACAGGTAAGAACACTAGTCATTAATAAGTCCTCTCACTACAGCGGTAGTGGGTACAATGAAAGATCAAATTTGACAGTTTTTGACGATATGTGTGCATGAATAAGAGAATTGAAGTGGTTTTAAAATGGAAAAGCTGCTTTCTCAAGTAACTAATTATTTTAAGTAATTAAAGTAGTTCCATTACTTTTGAGAGAAGAAAACAGTAACTCTAACTAATAACAAATTTTCAATAACTTGCAAAACATTGCCTTCAACCTAAACTGTTATGCATAGTTGTCATTTTTTACATAACAGTCCAAATTTTGGATTAAAATCAAATTCTTTGTCAAAACTAAATTATATTACAGAGACATCAGTGATCACAACCACTGATGTTTCAAGCACTGCTTTTGCTTTTGAGTGTTTATCCGACTTCCAGCCATTAATTACTGGCATTCATGAGGTCTGATCTGCAGCCATCTGGCAAAGATTTTTTTATTTCTCACTCAGGCTTAATCTTATTTATTTAAAAGGCAGATTAGAAGACTAGCTACCACGATACTGCATTTTCAATATTTTCAGGGTTTTGAGGAGAAGCTGTAAAAAAGGTGAGATAAAAATGCTACGACGCTGAAAAAGTTTTATTGATTGGATCTGATCTTGTTTCGTGTGTCTGCATTACCTCTGCAGCTGGAATCATAAACTGAGAAACAAAATAGAAAAGCTGGTGGCAAGAAGCAACACAGGATGTGTCCGAAGTGAAGGTGACTGCGGCGTGTGACAATCGACATTAACATAATAAAATGATATGAGTGATTAAGTGGATGAGGTATCAGCCATGACGTGACCGTTCCACATTAAATAAAGTGTCATTGCCAATGTCATTACAAAATCCTGTGTCTCCGCGATTAGTTCCATTCATTCAGTCGCAGCAAGCCACACTGTTCAGGGCCACTGCAATACCTGGCCTTATGAGTCGCAGTCCACTCGATGATGTGTGCGGATTTGAAAGATGTTTGGAAAAAGAGAGCACTAGTGTCAGATCAGGAATTGGTACCAGGAGAGAAAAAGTCGGATTGCTGCATTTCCATTAATTTCTAATACAGAAAATAATTTTCTTTAATCTTTCTTAACAGCACCAATCCTATTCTGCTTTGTCCTTATCTCACTATAGCAACAGCCTTAGATGGCAAACCTAGATGAAACAGAGATGTTAATTACATACCGTAACTCCAGATTCTATGAGTGCGGGCGCAGTCCTCTAAGCTGTGTATTTGACTGTCTGACCTCAGCTCAACTAATAAACAAGGTGCAAAGAGCAGTTCTGCTTTTAAACTGAATATACAAGACACTCATACTCTTTGCTGACATCACTGAGGTGAATCCAGGTAAAAGCTCTCTTCTTTACTGATTTCCCTCATGAAACCTGTACAACAAGGAATTCTTGGGGCCAAAGCACAACATCGAGACGTCTGTAATATGTCGTTCCTTCAGTGTGCTGTTCCGTTTTCTGAGCAGGTGAGGAATGAGCATCTCTGTTATTTGATCGTTGAGCTGCAAGCACACAACCCAACCCAATTCTCAAGGTCTCTGCTCCCCTGTGACTCACTGGTATATCAAGATGCAAAAACAGAGTCCACTGAGATCTGCTTTACATTTTAAAATAACACAGCAGAAGCCAGGGTGTGCACAAATATCAGAACAGAAGTTATGATGTCTGCAAAGGATAGGCGCCTCATAAAAATTGGATTCTAAAATAGTGTGCTCCATTCCCTGAAGAATAGGCGACTGTAGACATGTTCGAAAGGTTGATCTCCATGAGATGTCTCCATGACTCTGTAATGCACTTATGCTTGAAATTCCCTTTTTTATTTCCCCAGAGCACAACCAGAGCATAATGAATCTGCAGGGATTTAGGCTTGTCGCTCAATACCTACTGACTCAACTATTACTACCATGTGCTGAGTTTGCTGCCTTTCTGGGCCATCCTTTGTTTTGGCACAAAAAATGCAGACTCACCGGAGTGTCAGGACTTTCCTTACACTCACTCACCTGCTCAGTGACGGAGGACGAGCAAGCTGCCAGTGTCAGAACATATTTCCCCCTACAAAGACCAAAAACCTTTGTCCTTCGGGTAAAATGCGAATGCCAACTGTAGTTTTCAAGTAGTGTTAATAAATGTGGCGTGGCAATATATCCCCTTCAAACCTGAACATTTCTGAAAGAATGCAGAGGCCAAGTGCTCAGTCAGTTTCACATGCACGTCCAGGAGCCCTGCGGTGCTTTCCAAGAGGAAAAAACTGGTCACAGAAAATAGTCTGTTCTATGTAGCTATACAGTGATTGATCTCCTTACTTCTGCTTTGTCAGCTACACATCATCACCACTGCGTGGGAGCTTGGCTATGAAGGAGGTGTCAAGTTCTATCTACCTTAAAGGATAATCCCTGTTTATTACAACTTCTGCATTGGTGTATTCCATGTTTAAACCGGCTTCAAACTTGAGGACAATCAAATTGAAGATTAAGAACTGCAGCCACCTAAGAAGTTGTTGAATAGCCACCAGACAAACTCTGCAAAAATTGTGGAGTATTTAAAAAACAATTTCTTTTAAAGCCTTCTCCACACCGTCAGGCATTCTATTATGATTTACTTGAATTCATTTGTTTTTGTTTTTTCCTAATAACAAATTTTAAGCTATTTGTTTTAAAAGATCAGAGTATGAAATCAGAGGGGAAACTCCTCTTCACACCATTAAACACTCTAAATTCCACGAAATCTGACCAAGCACATGACCTGATATGACCATGGTAGCTACAGCCCTGTTGACGGGTCAAGACCATCATGCAGGTTAATGCCGTTGTAACTCGTATGAACAATGGCCAACCCTACAAAAATATATAAGACCCAAATCTGAAAGAACTAGAACTGTCCTTGAAGTCCCTATGGACAGACTTAAAGCATACGTACAGCATGTATCCATGTAAGTTATCGTGTACCTCATTATTGGCGAGCTGGAACCATGGCTGTTTGCCGTAAGTGAAAATCTCCCACAGAATGACTCCGAAGCTCCACACGTCGCTCTCTGTGGTGAACTTCCTGTACATGATGCTCTCTGGGGGCATCCAGCGGATAGGCAGCATGGTGTGACCTCCCACCTGAACACACACAAAGGAAGAAGAAGTTTTAAAACATGAAAATGTGCACGATGAATATCACTCATTGCTTTGATCATGTTTTTGTCCCAGATGACACCATAAAGAGAACTATTCAGAATATCCTCAAACACATCTGCTATGGCATGGCTAGTGTGCAAACCCCGAAACTGCTTTGCTTGTTCAATGACTCTCAGGCGAGTAAAATCCTCATCAATCCACTGTGCAGTCAAACTGCTGAGAGAAATTGGCTGACTCTGCTAGTCCAAATATCAGCGGTGAAGCTGAAGGCTGAAATGTCCCGCAACAATGAATAATCAACAAATGTTTTGGAAAACACTAATTTTGGAGGTGGACCGGAGTAAAACTTTGACTGCAGAGAATCTCCATAAGCCTGAAAGAAAACAAGGAACTGATTTACTGTAAACTAACCTTATAAATCCATGAATTGTTTTTTTACCCTTTATACCCTTGTAAAATCTGGTGGAGCAGGAGAGTAAGTTTTGCTATGTTTTGATTTTTTTGAGTCCATAATTCTGTTTTTGCACCCCATTCACACCTGATCTGAATGCAACACAAGTTATCCAGACAAGGAAAAATGCATGTTAAGACAAGGTGCAAGATCAGAGTTTGATTGGATTTGTCTGACCATCTAGAGCTAGTCTGGCTCGCATTGTGTTAGATCAGAATGCTGGCATCTGTAGGCTACACAACATTCATTATTTATTAGCTTGATAAAATGTAGGTAGTTGTCCGAATTTAGAGACTAAGCAAGGCAAAAAGCTGCAAGAATGCCATGAAAGCACCAAAACATGTGTTATTCAACATAACTGCATGAAAAACGAAAGCCATACAGGTGGGAAATGAATCATTTACAGTAAGGAATAACTGTGTGGGCTGCACACATCTGTTTATAAAGTTTTCCCTAACTCAACAAGTGTTATGATCACAAATGTCATGTTGATTTAAAAAAAGAGCATCATTTACATGACTCTTCCTACAAAACATATCATCCAGTGCAAATTAAGTGGAAAAGAAAAGCACTGTCAGAAAAGTGCTTTTGTTTTTGGACACCGTCTCATTAGCAACAGCTGCCACGGCCAAGCTGTATCACGTTAAACAAAATGCCAAGTCTGCGTGCTAATTATCTCATCTAACTCCAACAAGTTAACAGCGAACACTGCAGCGAGCATTCTTTCACACTGTACATAATGTAAGAGTCAGTTTTGAAAAGTGCTGTGCTACTGAGTTATAACATAGAGAAAGCCAGTTACTTTCTGTGGATTCAGTCGTTGGGCAGATTTTTCCTTTAATCACACATGACTAATGGTGAGGATGTGAGAAGACGTACAACCCAGAATGTCTTCTCTATTCAACGGCAGTGCATTGATCGCAGGGAATCATTATTAATTCGCTCTCGCCCACTCTTCTATTGAAGGTAGTGCTCCTAACTTTTAATGAGTGCAAAGATTTAATCCTGAAAGCAGTCATAACATTACATTGTGAACTCAATTCTTCCAGTTTCAGTAGGAAAGAGAGTCTTGGCAAAAGCATCGAAACTCAGCTCAACATTCAAAACTGAACTGATGTTGACACTGCAGCTTTAGTTTTCTTGCACGATAAAGTCTGAGAACACTGATGGAGAGCAGCCACGGGCCTGCAGGACAGAGGTGTGGACTCTGTCTGACCCCGAAGTCCAATTCAGACGTACGGCTGAACTGCGATCTGCTCAGTCTGAGCTGCAGACGGAGTTCTCAGAGTTCTGTTTCACTGCAGGCACACAGGCTGCACAGGGAGGAGAACGACTGGAGGAAGATGATACCCTCTGTCAGTTTGGCTGTCTGAGTCTAAACTGCAGACAGTGGATGCATATTAATCAGCCAGTCAATAGTGTCCTCTCAGACAAAGTACAGCTGCCTGTGCAGTGTCTGATTTTAAGTTTTGGCACACCTGCCAAAAGATGAACTAAAGAGAAACCTAGAAAATTTTCCTTTACTGTAGCTGTTTCTGTGCCTAGACAGAAAAGTGTGTGTGTGTTTTGTTTTTAACATTCTGGTGGGGACTTCATGGTGACAGCACACCAGCCTCAGGGGACCTCCCGTCACTGTGGGGACAAAATTGAGGTCCGCACGGGTCCAGACTGCTTATTGAGGGTTAAGACTTGGTTTTCGGGTTAGAAGTAGGTTATGTTAGGGTTAAGGGTAGACAGTCAGTTGTGATGGTTAAGGTTAGGATAAGGGGCTGGGGAATGCAGTATGTCATTGGATAGTGATACAAACATCCGTGTTTGTGTGTATGTGTGTGTGTGTGTGTGTGTAAGACTTATCCCTGAGGCGTTGCTCAGACAGCAGGCAAATCAGATTTGTTTCTCAAATCAGATCTTTAAGACAGACTGTCCACACTGTTATTTGCAAGTGATCAGATTGGATTTGTGTGTCCAGACATCACCGACCTATCTCGCCCTCCAAGCAATTGTGCTGTGGAGTTGCAGTGCAGAAGACTGTTGTTCTCTGTGCTTCCCTTCAGATTGCTCTGCTAGTAGCAGCGTCTGCTCTGCTCAGCTGCTCTGATGCACTTCCATCACTCTGGATTTGATGTTGTGCGTCGCGTTGATGCAAAAGGCACTCTAAAATCTGATTTGAATGGCCGGCACGTCCTGACTGTACAAATCTGATTGGAATCGCATTTCAAACAACCCCCAAGTGTCGCTTGGATCCGATTTACAAATATTGCATTTCATTTGTTTTTTTTGCCGTCCAGACTTTTTAAAATCAATATGCCCAAGAAAAAAAAAAGGAATTGTGCCAGGCAGTCTGAATGAGGCCATAGTGTCTGACTTCAATCCACTTGGTAAAGAGTCAGCAGTTTAGTTCCAATCCAGTGCACAACCACAAAAAGAAAGACGACTCAAAAATCCACTCCAGGATCCCCACAAGCTCCGCGATGACAGGCAACTCCTGCAGAAACTGGGACTGGGAAACACACACATCCACCAGATTCCTCCTCCTGACAGACTCCAGAGACAAGGCTTGTGTTTCCATCAGTTGTGTATTGCTATAATATTGTATAATTGTATATGTATAATTTGTTCACAATAACAAAATTACATTACATATGAAGTTTTCTGACACTTTTCTTTCTTTTTTTCTAACCTGCAGATCACGCTGTTCTCCCAACATGCAGCACTCTGTGCTCTGGTCCATATTGTGCTCACATTCATGTGAGATACTCTATCCTTGCTGATGGTTGGCAGTGAGGTGATGACGTGCAAAGATTTCTTATTCAGCCTTATTTAGCCTTTATCAGACAGAACAGGACAGAGGACAGGTGGGAGGGAGAGAGATCGGATGACATGCAGCAAAAGGCCACAGGTTGGAACTGGATCCAGGTCTACCTGGACACCCCAGTGACGTGAAAAGATATGTAACTGTTCTGCCTGCCTAGACTGGCTGGATGCCTTCTGTGTGTTTTTGTGCGTGTGTGGGTGTGTTGTTTTTCTTCCCCTTCTTTTGTGCATTCAATTTTTCTGACTCTGAGCTGACGCTGACACAGTAAATATACAACACATCCATCCTAAACAACTCAACATTATGCTGCATTAAGGTGTGGGTGAGTGCACATGGGCGGTATAAACAAGCGAGAAATAATGTAGAACTTTGTGAACTGAACCAGTCGACTGCTGATAAGGGTTAAAATTAAAAAAAAAGAAGTCAGTCAGCCTTTTCTGCCGGGGCCCCGCTGAGACTTGGAGCAGCCATTAAAAAGAAAACAGTCCACAGAAGCTACTTAGGAGGATGAGACTCAATGGAGTCATTGACATTTACTGCCAAATACAAATGATTTCCCACCATGCCAATTATAGTGCTGAGAGAGTCTCCTGAAAATCCCTCTGAGCCACTGCTGCCATCATCTATGAAGACAAACCTCTTCTATATAGGCAGGAAACGTACAGTCGAGCTTCTTCATTTTCTCCATCTGGGACCCACATGAGAAATTCAGCATCTCGTCTGGGGTCCAGGGCTCATTAAAACATTACAAATCCATAGAAAAACAGCTGCGGGCTAAATAATTTAGAGAAACTATAAAGTGAATCATAATGTGACGGTCAGTCAAGATAGCCGTCTCCCTGCTGCAGCTATTGTACACTATTAGAATGCAATAAGTTACCCATCTACCTATCTGTCCACTGCCGTCATTCTGAGGATGCTCAGGCAGTCCAAAACCAGTTAGTGTGGAGTGGAAGTCAATGAAAACCTCCAAGGATGGACTGCGTGCTGACTTGTAATTCTCCATCACCTCTAACCAAAGGCACAAGTACTGAGTAATTGAGCATCACATAGATTAGTCTTGCTGTCTAGTAAACATTAATTTGGTCAAAATACATCCAGGAGATCCTGCAGAAGCTGTTATACAGTATAGCCAGCATTTAAAAACAGGTTATAATCTAGAAACATAAGCTTTTTAATGAGTTTTAGTGCAGTTTTAAGTAAAATTCCACATTTAATTCACTGCTAGGTTACCAGGCCTATGGTACCAGACTGACAGTGTCATGGAGACGGCTGTCCCCTGCTGACCTCTAGCTCGCTGTTACTCTCTGCATGTTCCATGTGAAAGTTCCACTTTCACAATTTCACGTTTCAGATTTTTATTAAATGATGTATCTCATCCGATCACAATGCAAGAGATTACAGATGGCGTTTTTATTTCTACTCAGAACCTAGCAGCCGGTTTGATTACCACACAGCACTTTCACATCCAGAATGTGGAGGTCAAAAGTTTCACTTCAGTGCTATTTTGGTTCCAACCAATTTTACTGTGCTAGTGTTTTGAGTCTGAGTCTGAGACTCAGTCAGCCGGTGGCTCAGATGGACATTGTCTTTTACAGTTCTGAACTATTAATTCACACTTTTATTTTCTCCCACCTTGATTATTGTAATTCCCTCTGCATGTGTCTCAGTCCAGCTGTTCTAAACTGTTAGCAGTCAGTTCAGAATGCAGCTGTCAGGCTATTAACGAGAACTAGCTGATGGTCCCACACCAGCCCTGTTCTTGTTTCCCTCTATTGCCTTCCTGTAACATACAAAATAAAGATCCTCTTGATTACACATAAGGCTCTGCATGACTTTTCCCCCAATTACATCTCTGATCTCCTCATTGCGCTTCTCGACCACTCCCACTCTCAAATCCCGGCCTTTCATCCATCCCCTGCTCCAACTGCAAAACAAAAGGTGATTGTGCCTTTCCTGCTTCAGTTCAAACCCTCTGGAATCATCTTACCCAATCTTTCCAAAAGATTGGCTGAATATTTGGACTGTTGTGAGCAGCTAAAAAAGGCATCTTTTTAGGCAAGTCTTGGTTTTTCTCCTCCTTCAGCTTCATTAGTAGTGGGGCCTGTCCTGAGGATTTGTTCAGGGTCAGTAAAATCAAAAGGGTGCATTGTTTAAAGAGTACACGCTCAGTGAATTCCAAGCCAATCAGCCTATGATACTTATCACATTTGTTATGTAAGGGATAAAAGCAGACGCGCTGTATTTTCTATGGTTGCAATGGATGATGGAGCGGTTGAGATGGTTTGCCTCTGTTCAGCTTTGCCTTGTCGGGCGGTTCTCCGCCCCTCGTCATCCAGTGCAGTCATGGAATGTACAAAATGGAATGGCATCATCCTGCTCGTACCATGGCCACAAATGCCACACGTTATCAATTATTCACTCATATACTGATTTTTGAATTTTGACCTTGCTTTTCTGAACACCACAAAAAAAACAAACCCACCTCGGATTTTTGATGTTCATGCGGCTGAGTCAGGAGTTTCAAAATGGGCTCAAGTTTTGAAACCAGGAGAGAAAGAGAAATTTACTGATCGCTTCATTCTGCTCCATGAGATCATTAAAACTGGCTTTACAGTGGAGATAGCATTAAGAAACTTTGTCCCTCACACAGTTGTTTGAGGTTTGACCAGCGCTCATTGGATTACATCACCTTGTTGCCCCCTCTTCTTCTGCAATGACATAATCGCACCCGGCTGGAGAATTGGTGCCACCTGTTGCTTATTTCGATGAATTTCAATGAATTGGCTTTCTAATCAAATAACTGTAGAGGATGGAAACATCTGAGCTGGGTTGTCAATACAAAAGGTCACTGAATCAGTGATTATGCATCATCCTGACCAGACTGTTACGGACACACAAACTAACCAGTCTATGATTTATCTCATGAAAAACTGAGCACATGCACATGATATGTCAGCATATCTAGATCCATGTGTAAATGAGACACGCATGCTCTATATCAGGCATGTCCAAACTATTCCATAAAGGGCCGTGTGGCTGCAGGTTTTCGTTCCAACCAAGGAGGAGCACACCAGGCCAGCCAATCAACATCAAGGGATCACTGAGTTATCAGCTGAAGACTGAGCTCAGCTAATTAAGCTGGTGTGCTCCTCCTTGGTTGGAACGAAAACCTGCAGCCACACGGCCCTTTATGGAATAGTTTGGACATGCCTGCTCTATATTGTAAATAAAGTTTTCATTTGAGGTAAATTAATGGAGAAAAAAAGAACAAAAGGTGTGTTATGCATGAAACAAACAGATATGTTCTTACCCTGTAATAATCTGTGCTGTAAATGTCCCTGGACATGCCAAAGTCTCCTATTTTCACCAGAAGGCCATTCCCCACCAGGCAGTTCCTGGTTGCCAGATCACGGTGCACAAAGTGTTGAGACGCCAAGTAGATCATCCCAGCTGCGATCTGACTGGCTATGTGAAGCATCTGGGACAGACCCAGCTCCCCATTGGTCTGCAGAGGCTGTCCATCCACCAGGATCATGGCGTCTGGCCCGTGGGCTCTGAGGAGGAAGTTACAGAGTCAGTTAGAAGCTGAGGAAATATCTCAGATTAAAGAAAACACGTGGGATCAGTGAGCATAACGTAGCCTGACATTTTTTGTCAAGTAGTGAATGGTGAATGTGTGTACCTTAATATAAAGTTGATCATATTTATTAACGTAAGAAAAACCTACATGCCTTGTTGACAGGTGACCTGAACTTTTTCCCCACCACAGGCAATATTACCCTGTATTTGTCTGGTGGCAGGTGCTGATTTCATTCCCTGCTTCTGAACGACTGAGCCTTTCCAGGAAGCGTTCCACAACTCTCCTAGTATTTAGTTGACACTGTCCCAACTGGACTGAAACGTGCCGCTGCATCAGAATAAGCAAATATTAATTATTTTTTAAACTGTGGGATTAAAAAGTGCTTTTTATCTTCGCGTCTGCAACAGCGAACCGTGGAGGTGCCGGCCTGTACTGTAATTAGTCGCTGTTCGTTGACTGCTTACTGGAGGGGAAATGTACTTCACTTCATGAACGTACAGAGAGGAGCGGGGGAAAACAGAAGAGACTGGAAGGAAATAATTAAACGAACTGGAGTCTGGTGAGTGCAGAGTTCATTCAGAGGCTGAACTGAACACAGACACAGACACCCTCTGTGCTTGCTGTAGCTCACTAGTAATAAACACAAAAAATCTCCCATGATGAAAACAAGGGGAAAATTCACTTAGCACTTTGCATTTGTATGTGTTGGAGGGGCTGACATCATAAAATATAACTACACACATTCAAAGCTTCATTCAAAAACCTCGATAGAAGCTTCAATTGTAAGAAAAAAAAAGGGGTTAGTATTGATAGCATTCTGTCCCTTAGGTTTTGCACAGCGTCCCACCTTTTTTGGCCATTTTTAAAAACATACAACCAGTTTATGATGATTTCCTCCCTCCAGGCAGCCACTGATTTCACTGACAGCTACATTCCTTAGGTTAATTTGGAAAACATGTGAATTGAGAGGCGGCTGCACATGGATTTTTCTAATACAATCACACGACCCTTTTCATATTTAATGTATCCTCTGACATCTCCTCAAGGCAGTGCTTTTCAGCTGCTGACCAATCAGCCCCTGAATGTCTGAGTGTCCTTGACCAAAACACCAGGTGGAAATTAGAGAACGGACCCCATGATGCCAACATAACTGGTTTAAAATATATAGGTGGTTTTATGTTTACTGTGATTGATTATTTTCAAATATCTGCAGGTTTATTTTCATTCATTTTCAATCGTATCCCAAGGCCTTCTTCAGTGAACTCAACATGCTCAGGATTGAAGAAGATGTGATCCAAAACATTTTTCAATGAGACAATGACTCTCCATACTAAAATATATTGTTGCATTTGTATCTTACATTTGTTATTGATGCTAGTTTCATAAAGGCTTGCTGATTTTTTATTTTGTTTTGTTAAATCTGCTGTTGTGTGCTATATTTTTTTCAGGACAGCCCATTAAGTGTGTGTGTGAGTGCATTGTGTTGGAATTCATCAACAGTGTGTCCTTGGTGATAAGACAGCCGGACTACCTGACCTCACTGGTATTCAGCATGTTAAAGTGTGTCAGGCTTGTGATATATCAGCTGGTATACTTCTGGATTTAAATCCCCTGTGACGAACTGTCCTACTGGTCCAATGGATTTGCATACGTTCACAAAATTTCCATTATATGATGATTTGTCAAACAGTAACCCTCTCAGCACAATTCATCGTTGGTGACACCTCTGACTGACTCAGAGTTCTGATCAGTGTCAATGATACAGCACAGCGGTGACCATTATGTTCAAACAGTGTGTCAGCGCTGTATTGGAGGGAGCGATAGGGTGGAGAGGCAGAGCAAGACAAAGCGAGGAGGAAGGACAGAGTGTGAGTTTAGCTGTGATGACCTGTGTCGTTAAATTCAAAGTGAACCCAGTAGTCTACCTGTGTGTGTGCGTGTGTGAGCGTGTGTGTGTGTGTGCACGCGCCCGTGCGTGTGTGTCTTTTCAGCTTCACTGACTTTTAAGTCTCCAATGGAGGAAGTGATGCCAGTGAAGTGGCAGCTCGGTGTCTGTGTGTGTGTGTGTGTGTGTGAGCATGGCGGTTTGGAGGGCACTGGGTGCCAGCTAAATTAGCAGTATGTCCTGGAAGAATTGATGGCAGCACTTTAATGGAAACACAATTACTGAGCTGAAATTAGCATCTGAGGCACAGAGAGACTCATTCAAACACTGTCCCACACAACCATGCGTACACACACACACACACACACGCACAAATACACACACACACACACTCAGAGTCATACATAAGCACTGGCAGACTTCACTTCCTGGCGGTAGTACCAATGTTCTATTCTGCAGGGCAAAGCATCCTGGGAGCAAATAACATCTAATCACAGCAGACATAATGCAGCTCATTAGCTTACCAACCGCAATTTACAATTTAGGCATTTAGGCAAAGCTTGTGCTCTCATCCAGAGCAGCTCGCAGTGGGTGAACAGGTAAGGCTGAGACTCAGCTCAGGACTTTCTTGTCATGAGATAAGTGAGGTAAGGACCTCAGGAAAAAAAAAGAAGTCTTACGTAATGGCTCCCAAATTCACAGCTCATATATTGTCAATGTTCACTCACGTCGTGAGGTCGTATGTTTACTCATGCGTTCTTTATATTTAAAAATGGCTATCGAGCATCGTTTCAGCCCAGCACATTGACTAGTGGAGCGTTTAATTACAGACAGTAATCCATTACATAGCTTTCAAAGTCATGCTTTCAATGATTATTCACTGATGTTTCAAAGTTACAGCACATCTCATTCTCACTTATCAACCAAAGCTGTTGGGGCTGAAATCAAACAAACTCTCTCATGTGCAGGCTTACACCACAGTTGCTACATGCCATATATTTATATTATCAGGACAGGGTGAGCCACTCAGAAACACCATCCACTGAAATGTTGGGGTTTTTTGGCCTACCTGTTTTTAACGCACCACAAATATCTGTATATAAAGGGATCATCTGTTATATTGAAAATACAAGATGATCTTGCCTAAAACATTTCGGGGGAATTGGACACCAGAGACCAGGGTTTGCTTCATGCCTCCTGCATGTCGTCAGGTATCAGTTAAAAAAGCCCTATGGTTAATGTTGGTGGAAGTTTTTAGGTGTGGTTTAATATTGAAAAGTAAACATGTTCCTGCTTGTGTCACAGTCCTCAGTTGACATCAGAGACGGCTCGTCGGGAAACAATGCCTCACATCTGATACAAAACAATGTCTTTGTGAATTCACTTGTGGAAGACGCCAACTGGCCTGTTGCGTAACTTTCTGTTAACTCTGTTGGTGCTAACACATCCATGCGAGGTCATCTATTACTTACACGTTTGTTTCCCTTCAGCGTGCGGGATGAGCGTGACAGCAGAGCTGATGGCTCAGCTTCCTTTGCGTTTAGACCACAGATCCAACAGAGCAGTGTAAACCGAATGACTCTCAGACATCCTCAGCCTCAGCGCAGAACACAGCTTGCCCATCTGTCTGTAGCTTTGTTCTCTCAGGCAGCCTCATCTATCAATCACAGGGCAGCTCTCACACAGTCACAGTCTGCATGGCACTGAGGTCGACCAGCAGGCCTTCCATCAAAACTACTTAAAATCAGGGCAGCATGTACTGTATACTGCAAACGTTCTGAAGGATGGTTCTGTGTGAAAACAAACTTAGGACTGAGAGGCTCTGTACAACACGCAGAGTCCAAACATACTTTCAGATAACATGCCTGTATTTTAAAAGGGCCACAGCAGCAACTCTACCACTTGTTGTTAATTGGTATTTATTGCTGGTGTAAAAGAGATTTTTCCTTAGTGTGGTTTCACACCATGGCAGCAGGCTGAAAAAAGGTCGACTATCAGCAGCTGAGAGCGCAGCAGCAAACAACAGCGCCTGTTCATAAAGCGAATGAACCTGATGGAACAGACGCAAAATATGTTGCTTGCTCCTCAACTCTTGCAAAATGTTTAAATAGATATCAAGAGGTTTAAAGATTTTTTACAATTTCTAATCTGCACATTAGAAACAATCCAACTAACATGAACATTTGATTGTATTTCCACTGAATTTTTCCCTGTTGTGTGGGGATATTGTGGCTATTTGGACAGACCTTGTATCTTTTTATCAACTTGTCATCATACATTTCTAAAAAAAAACATTTAATTTGTTCTAAATACATCAAATACATAAAATAAAAACTTGAATTTATTGAATGAATAAATTGTGTTAGACACCTCTGGAACATTCGTAACCAATGATGGAGTTGAGACCAATACTTTACATTTATGCAAGGCACGTAATTTATATTATTATTGTTAAAAATGATAATAATAATATAAACATCAGGCTAAATTAAAACTTGGAAACTATACATGTTTTAGGAATTAATGTGGAAATTTGGCGAGACTTGGGAGGAGCTCACCAGGATCTTTTACAGGTCAGATTGTGAGCAGCTCCTGGTGAGGAAATAAAGCCAAATAAAGTGAGCAGATGAATAACAGATGGCAAATAAAACCACTTCATTTAATTACAAAAGAGTGTGTCTATTTCAGTCAAACACAAATTGAATTCCTCAGCCTTATTTAATCATGAAGGTACCATGGGAACCCCACAGATGAATTTGTTCATTGTTTGAGTGAAACTGAACTTTTATTATGAAACCTAAGCCACTGAACTCCTTCATGTTCCCCTTAAACCTCCATGTATTTCAACCCCTCCTCATTCTCAGAGCAACAAAGGCCTCCGCTTTGTCTCGCCCCTCTGCGTTTCATACAGACTCACAAAGTGTCCTTTAGCGTCTGTATGAGACACACCAGGCTTTCAACTAACTCCAATGTAAACCCATCCGTGGCAATATTAGATGCCCAGAGGAGCTGCTCCGCCTGTCCAACACGCTCTCATCCCAGCGACACACAAGGCCGTCCTGCCATAATGCCTCTCTAACATGTGGGCAATGTTGTGAAACAGTCGCAGTTTGGTTTGGTTTAAGCACCAAAACTACTTGGTTAGGTTTAGAAAAAGATCGTTCACTGCTGGTTTCTCACGTGAGACGTGTGTTTGTTTGACCCATCCATCTACCACATCCTCTTCTATTTGCTGACTTTTTTGCTCTTTATACTATGTCACCTTGCTGTGAGTGTCTAATGTTGATGTGGATTGGTTTACATTGGAGAAAGCACAATGCATCTCATACAGACTGAAAGGTACCTTGTGCATCCGTACGAGACACCAAGGGGCATGACAAAATGTCTCTATTTGATGCCCTGGGAAGGAGACCAGGCTGGGTATTCACACTTATGTGTGAACTCCACCCATGGACCCGTCTTTCAGCTACCATTGGTTGAGTGTGACCTACGAGCCATGACATCATCAGGCCAACAAAACCACAGCTCCCCTCATCACTGCCGGCTAACAAAGCAGTATGCCAAATGCTAGCTGCAAAGCTGCTATGGGATGCAGGCAGTAGGGGCCAGATGCCAAGACAGAAATATGCATTCTTTTCATCAGATTGACAGCTGATTGTGTTTTACAGAATTCAGTCACAGTGGAAACAGACGGACATGCACAAGCTTCATTTCCACAACACAGAAACGGACGCAGAAACATATGTTTGCATATCGACACTTGTCTGCTCCGCCACTCATTAGACCTGTCAATGAGCAAAACGGCAAAGACGAAACAATTTAACTGACGGTGTTGCCGTTCTCCCAACAGAACAGCTGTCATTACACATGACCGTGACACACGGCTGTGGCTATTTATAGCACCCCGTCAGAAGGGGGATCAATGATTTATCTGTAGAGCTCATACTTCGCACATACTTTGCAATTCAGGATCAGATAAAAAGATCATCAACAGGGAAGCAACAGCTCCGAAGTAAATAGAAATAAATAGAGAAAATTCATCACTCATAAATAATTTAAAATTAAGTTTATAAATGCGCCTCTTAGTAACATTTTACAGAACACTGTGTGGACTGCAAAATCCCAACACAATCAGTGAATCTGACAGACAACCTAAACAAGGTTTTACTATCATCATTCATGTCCACCTCATCATTTCACATGCAGCTGTCTCTTCAAAACTGTGTGTATGCTGGTCCGAGGTCTGAATTATACTTTGTTGGCCTTAAACATGAGCACACGCGTTGAGAGAAAACTCTCAGAAGATCCCACTTCACATACTTCCATATGTTTCTGACTAACACGTGTGTGCATGAAGAACAAACAAAGGCAAAACAAAGAAATGTACACATGCCAACATAACGTTTACATACATTTTGAATAAATGTGTTTGGTCTAACACCCTCTACTATTCAGAACTCCAAAGGCCTTCAGTCTTAACTCGCTATTCATGTGGTAATTTTGGTTGTAGTTATTAAGTTAATTATTAATTGGAGTTCCAAAGTGCTAGTTTAATATATCTGATGAGACTTAATTAATTGGCTATCAACTGTCCCTTTTCGATGGGGTGGTGCCATGAGATAAATTATATGCAACGTAAATTCCACTGTCTAATTTAAAAATTGATGCCATGTAAGCCATTTTCCCTACAAATGGTGCCCCATGTGAGGCATAGTACTGTTGGAAATTATTCCTAATTGTGCATTATTCATTTCGGCATAATTTTTGGCCAATGCCAACAATTTACAATCCACTCTTAAACTAACCAC
Source organism: Chelmon rostratus (assembly GCF_017976325.1). NCBI lineage: Eukaryota > Metazoa > Chordata > Actinopteri > Chaetodontiformes > Chaetodontidae > Chelmon > Chelmon rostratus. The sequence goes on along the minus strand of NC_055663.1, from coordinate 7,873,467 downwards.
AAGTCTTTACAATCATCACCACTAGTCTGCCACAGCAGTAGATGTCCAGCTGTGCTTCTGAACAAGTGCACTGTGGTTTGAAGTGATTTATTCATCATTTAGCTAAAGCAACTTGAGTTTTGAGAATTAGCAGTTAATTCAAGTGCTCCCCTTTTTACGTGTGTTGGCAGTCAGTCACTGGAGCTGTTTCAGCATGCACTGGTTGAGCAGCTTCCACTGGACTAAATACACCGCCATGTTTGGATTCCTCATGAATTCCTCACATACACCCATTGAATCGAGTGTCCAAAGAGTTCATCCTCTGGAAAGCATGAATGTGCTCGATAAATCACTGCTGATCTGCCTTTTAGATTTTGAAATTTATATGTGTAAGAAGTTACCAAACAGTGGTGCCAGATGAGGGGGTGAAACAAACCAAACAAAAAACATATGAATATCCACTGCAAATGTGATGGAAATTTGCCATCCATCTCTGAACACACACTGATTTACATCAATAAGGTCCGTCTGCTTTAGGGTTTAATCCCAGGAATGCTCACCCAAATAATTTCCTGTATCCTGCAGATATAAAGACGGGAAAACGGAAAAAAAAAAAAAAATGTTTTGAAAAATATATTTAGAAAATATATAGGCCTACAGTTTACTGTCTTAAAACATATGCAACAGCTATGTGTGTGCGCCGGTGGAACACACTGAAGTGTTATTGTAATTGATAAATGCATTCAACAGTCGGGTGAAATGCGCCTATCACAGAGCACCACTGAAGAAAGATTTCAGGCCATAATTTCCCAAAGAATCAGGCTGAAATCTCACACCACATGAGTGAGAGCTTTTGGAGACATTTGCTTTTTAAGTCTGAGTGATCACTGGCTCTATTATACCCAGCATTGCTTTGCCGTTGCAGACGGCTCGCACCAGCAGCCTCCAGACGCTTACAGGATATGGAATCCGTGTCAGCTTAATAGAACGACTTTGAAAACGCCAAATAACTTGCTTTAATGAATTTCATTTATACGGTGAAGAATTGCACAAAATATCACTTCCATGAGGCTGTGCTCAGCAGACATATCACAGACAATTAACTTCACATTCCTTGCAGCTATAATGAAGTTCAAGCTGGATGCCAAGTTTAAATTACGTTCATTCTAATGTTGATTAGCATAAATGTCGTTCTTTTGCCTTAATATCTATTAATGTCGCCAAACAATACACTAAAGCAGTCAGGTTGGGAACCCATTGGTGTATGCATACTTCTCCTTGCATTTCATGTTGCGTAAAATATGACCAATGCATTTTGACTGCAGCTGAAGTTATACTTTAAAAACAAGTGCCGCTCCTGGGATACCCAGGAAAGTGTGTTTCTGTTCCCAGCACAGAAAATGTCTCATTTTGGGGGGAAATATTAATCCCTCGTCTGCATCTGCCTATTTTCTTTGTCTTAGCCATCAATCACTCTGTACCAGCTAAAGCACTTAAAGCACTTCTACACTGTAAGACCCAGCACGGGTACAACTTTTATTTAAGGCTGACTGAATTTTTACATAATGCTCTGTGTGGAACAGTTCCCAGTTTCAGTCTGTGACTCTGTTAGACAGGTTCATTCATCAATCACTGTAGAACACACTTGTATGGCACATGACAAGGCTCTAACAAGGCTCTCATAGTAAGGCGCATTGACTGTGCTGACAATATTTGTTGCCCGAGCAGAGTCTGCCATTTATATTTATAACTCTCCAGCAGGCAGCCCACTTCATAACTTTACAACAAGCCGCTCTCTGAAAACATTTTTCATAAACAGCCTGGCAGGAGTCTGCGGGGGCTTTATCTTTAGAGAAGGAAAGTGGGAGTGTAAAGGAAGAAGGAATGGTACTTAACAAGCAGGTGGTCGGAGTCTAGTGACAAGGTTAAAATTAAGGCATCAACCTGCAGTAGTTCAGTGAGACAGGCCCATCCATCACTCAGCGTCAACAAGCTAACTCACTGCTCTCTGTGCCACACACAGGCCTGGCAGCTCAGCTCAGCCTCTAGTCTTTTTCCACTTCATGTACGAATGATTTACACCTGTCCAGGGACTGTGGCTGAAACTTAGACAGAATGCCAAACTGGCACATTTACAGAGATGTCTATTAATGCACACCGTCTGCGTAACTTCAAAATGTATAAGTGAGGGAAAGTTAAAATAGACGTTTTTGCAGGGTTTCGACTACTGGTCAGGAAGACACTGGACACTGTGGTGATTCTCAACTACATTTCAGAGGGAAATATTGTACTTTCTACTTCGTTACATTTATCTGACAGCTCTAATAACTGCAGTGCAAGAACGAAAACTTGGAATTTGCCACAATGTGACAGTTGAAAACATCAACTGGCCATGTTGACAATGTCCAATTATTTGCTTCAACCAACTGTATTGAGTTTTTTTGAGGAAAGTTGGGCTCACTACAACATTACTGTTGGCAAGATGTGCGGATTTCAGTCAGACTCCAGCTGGGACCTGGCCAGCTACTACGTGCATGTACACGTGGGCATCCCGCTCGTGTGAAACGAATTACAGAACGCTGAGTATTTATTTAGAAATACTGTATATATAAATATATTCAATGTGTGTGTGTGTTGTGATTATTAGCAAGTACATGAGATCCTGTTAATTTATGTTTGGTTTCATTCAGCTACTTGCAACAGACTTGATTAATTCTTTAGAAAGAAATTCGAGGGAATAAAAATGTTTAACATGAAAGGTAAAGAATGAGGGGAGTAAAGTCTTGTGTCATCTCACACTGCCCACCTCCTCGGACATCTCCAGCGCTCTTAGAGACTACAATAAGATGAGGAGGAGCTCCAAGATGGATCTCTGCCCATCTCTGGCTTTGCTCCTAACCCTCTGGTGGCTGACCCTTCACTTTGGACCGCTGGCTGGTGGAGGCATGCTGAATGAAGTCAACTCGGCTGCATCCTGAGCCGCACAGAACGTGCTGCATCCTGGCATCCAACCAACTTTGAAAGCAAGAACTTTCTGAGAGAAGCCTGCTCAACTTCTCTGCTCTAACGCAACGAAAGTTAGAACTAAAGAAACTCTGAAGCCTGCACATCCAGGCGAGAGGTGTGTGAAGACGTTATCTGCTTGCTACGAGAGAGGCAGAGAGAGATAAACTGACTCCAGCTGTGGTTATTCATGCTTGCATTTCTTCAATCATCTGTATGTGTATTTTCACTCTCTGTTTGGAGTGATAGTTCATACATAAAGTCTTTGCCCTTGTTTTCTATATATTACTTTCAGTCACTTTACGGATCCGACTCTTTCTTCTTCCTACCTGAGTTCCGGTCAGTCCTTTCCCAAAGATAATTTGTGTCTCTCTCTTGACTGACTCACCAAGAGAAACGGTATTACACTGACTGCAAAATGATATCGCTGATGGAATAATTTAAGTGGTTTGATTAATGCTATATTCTTCCAAACTGAACTCATTTTCCCTACACCGTGTTCCCAGATCTGAGCAATTAGTTTGATGAGTGTAATGTTATCAACGGCAATTGAAGGCCAGAGCTACGAAAAAAAAAAAATAAGTAAAATAAAATGAATGAACAAAAAATAAAAAATTGTAAAAAAAAACAAACAAACCCAAAATGATTCTTTAAGTAAAGGATCTGAATACTTCTCTGATCAGTGTCATTGGGACAGTGAGCTATAAATATTTTAAACTGTTCACTTTGTGATGTTCACATCAAAAAGATGGCATAAATGCTCTGCCTGGTCGAGCTGCAGAGCATTTATGCCTTCGAAATATTTGTCTTGCAGCACCCAGTGCACACACAGACTTCCAGCTGCAAACATGCATGCTTACAGTAAGTGTTAGCCTTGCATTGTTCACAAGCAACCCTGGGGTTCAACATCCATGTGGTTTTGTCAGCAGACATAAAGAAAGTCCAAACATCTGTAAATGACGGATTAGACAGACAAGAATAGTATTTGTTCAATGAACTATTAGCTGAGAGGGAAGATCTGATGTTATTTTAAAGATATTCCAAATGGATTTAAGGCGAGCACATAGAGCATCTTTGTAAACACACATGTGTTCCACACGAGAAAATAAAATGCCTTCAAATCACATTGTAAGCACAGATTAAAAAGATACCTCCATGGTGTAACAACGCAATTATGGCTCATAACATATAACACAAGGGTTTCCTGTGGGTCTTACATGTAATGTGTATTTATGATGTTGCATGTTTTAGCTTTAGACTCTTCAAATACTCAACACAGGTAGTGTTGTGATAAATCCAATGGGCTCATGGGTGAAATAGTAGGTGAGGTTTGAATTTCTCTCTCTGGTCTTTTTTTCATCCGGCACACAACTATTTCAGTCACTTTTCATGTGAGCAACACAGGACAACACCGCTATGAACGTCTCCCAGGAGATACAGTCTGAAAATGCATCGTTCTCCCAGCTTTCTGGGACAAGTGTGGTCGTTCAAAACAACTGCAAACACTTTTGCTGTCTGACAAGGTCAACACAAACAAACTAGTTCTTTACCAGCGTAACCCAGCCTTTATGCCCTATTTACACCTGGCATTAACATGGGATGTCACTATCCAGATAACACATCCAGACACAAATCACCCGTTAACACCAGGTGTAAACAAGGTCAAGAGGAGAAACCTTGTTCTCGGCTGCACTTTGTGTGCTACACTGCAGGTGGAAGCTGCTAGAATGACTCTCTGTACTTGAAATGACACAAGACAATGCATTTTTAAATTATGTAAATTCTCTTATTATGAACATTATTCAGATTATTTAAAAAAAAATGTTGATACAACCAATAGCTAACAGGAAGTAAATAAATTGACCATGACCATGAACCATGAACCATGAACATAGAAAACATTCAACATTCAACATTTCTTACCAGACCAATTTCTGACACTGATTAAATGGTCCAACTCAACCAATCCCCATTTCTTGTTATGGAGGAAGACCAAATGCAGTAGTTTGTTCTGGTCTGCTGGATCCTCGCTCTCAAAGTGCTAACTCAACTCTACTCCTGGCATTTCTTGTGATATTTACAGGTGACATATTACACCCCTTTTAAAAAGTTAATACAGGTCGCTGAGGTCCCTAAAAGGCATCTTTGAAGTTTTCTGTTGATAACACCACACACAGCATGTATCCTAGCTTGCCTATATACCCCTCTGTTACAGTCCTGCTCTAGACGGGCTATGTGTCTGTAGCTTTGGAGGCAAAAGCGTTTCTGCTCCCCACACCCCTCTGCGGAAACTGACGCCATGGTCTCTTTGAGCCCTGTGAGTGTTTACCTTTACCTCATGAAATTAACCAATATGGCAACAGACTCAACAGTTGGATCCAGAATCTGACCCAGACCAATGACTGGCTCCTGCAGAACATTTTTGAATGGTTAGGTAACAGTTTTGTGTAACTATTCTTTTTACAGATTGTCGATGTGTGTTATGGTAGCTACCATGCAGCTAGGTAGCTAATGCTAACTGTTACGTTTTGGTCAATAAGAAATATTGTAATTAGTTAAGTGCTAATTAGGTTCCTGTACATATTTTCTAATTGGTAACAGATATTTTGATTGAAACTGACAATCAATTCATTTCTCTTTTTTTGCAATATTCTAAACAGAGATGAGATCAAAAACATTTTTTTTTAAGAATTCAAGGCTTTGTGCTGTGTTTTGTAAACTAGATTGTGATCCATCTTCAGAAAAGGAGCATTAAGTCACCTGTTCCAAAATTTCAACGTGACCTGGATTTGAAATACTGAAAAGGTCTTGTGTGCATCCACCTCAGCCTGACAGTGTCTGTGGGGTTTCGAGTTTCAGAAGCTGCTCACGTTTCCATTTTCTGTAAAAGTAAAAAATTGTAGGCATGCTTGCAAAATTTGGAAATTGTGCAAGCATGCCTACAGAAACTGCCAATATAAGATGCATGGAGATACCACAGGTAGCTATTTTTCCAGATTACAAATTACATTTGTATTTTGCATACCAGAAAGACAAATTTATCCTGAAACTGCTCTCCACACAGAGTGCATTTAATATAACATGTACTGAGCTGACAACGAGCCTTTACAGCTAACAGAAGTAGAGCAGTAAGGGGTTTTTTATCATTATAATTGCAATCAAACTACATGGTTACAAGTACTACCGTTTGTGAAAATGAATACATAAATTTTATGCAGTCTTGCTTTACATTACTTCAGTGGGCATTACAATGGTCACAACACACCATTTATGACATATCCACCTCGAAGAATAGAAGTAATGAATAATGCTATATTTTATTGGCATTATTCACTATGCATTTAATGCCCAGAATGCTCAGAATGTAATTGTTTTTTGCGTATGTATGCAGAGACTGTGCATATTAAACATGAAGTCACACGAGACATTTGACAGATTGTGAAAAACATACTGGCATCACGTTCATCAATAGATAGATAGATAGATACTTTATTCATCTCCAAAGAGAAATTTGCACAATAGACTCCCTATGCAGTGTTGGATTGTTTTATCACAACATATTATAATAACATGATAACTCATGCGCCAATCATCCAAGACAATAAAAAAATAACACATTTTGCCTGTGGCTGGTCAGCATTTTCATTGTAATGTATGGCAGCCAGGTAGAGCACTGAAGAGAAAAACTAAAATGTAAATAATACCAGAGACCATACACATTTTCATGAGTAACGTTTAATTTACCTACATAACATTTTTAGGACAAAATTAAGAATGACATTGTGGAAAGCCTCAAAAGATGATATCTGGAGGTGGCGACTGAGTTTTATTACATCCTCTGTGATCTTCTGTTTTTAGGATCTCCTGCAGCTTGTAAAAGGCAGGAGTTCTTTAAAGGGATTCTACATTTAAGAAAACTTAATTGATTAAATCTTTCATAGTATATATGTGATTGATAATTATAAGAAGAGGAGTTGTGTGATGAAGTTTGGGTCTATATATGACCAACACACTGTAGTAGACACTTTGGTAAAATGGGGTCCTGGTTTATTGCTGCTCTCTCCAGCCTGGGCCTGGATGATTCTGCAGTAATGTAGATGTGTTTTTTGATACTGATGCAGTTTTTTGCAAAGATTAATCTTGCTGAATTTGTTCAGTTACAGAGAAGCATATCACAATCAATGTCAATCAATTGTATACACACTTTCAAATGTCCCTGCACTACACTGAAGCAGTAAGCAGCATTTTTTACATGTTTCTCTGATAATATCTACATTGTCACATGCTTTTGTGTGTTTTCCTTCTTGTTTGCACATAAACATAAAGAAATATACCTTCTTCACAGGCCACATGTTATAAAAATGGGTGACGCTGCTTTCCCTCAGGAATTTCTGCATTTGTGGTACAATACAAACCAGAGTCACACCATGTGCCTCGAACAATGCCAGGCTCCACTTCAAACCTTCTTTTTCTTTGTGGTAACTTCCTTAAACTTCTCTGCTCTGTCCAAACAAACAAAACAATACATACATATGCATATTGTTAAAAAATGTTACATGGACAAACATTGTGAAAATGAAAATATAAAAATGGTGCAATGTTATTCCACTCACCTGGGCTTGGTGTCCATCATGGTGTACCACACTTTGCAAAGTACACTGTGAAAACATTGTTACAATCTTTTACATTGTATTAGTATAGTTATTAATTGTAGTGTCGGTCACCTATCACTTTCTGTGATGTTTTCCACTTGTTCGAAACTGCCAGCTCCATGAACATTCTGGCATGCAGACAAAATGTGTCACACTGGAAAAGCTGCAGTTGCGTTGCTTGGAAGAACTGATGGGAAATAAAAATAAGAAAAAATGCTTTTAGTATTGCTGGTATTTGTTCTGAACCGCCAGCAATACATTCACTGACATCACATGCCATATCCTTCTGTTAGCACATAAAGTTATTCTTCATTTACGTTTTTCAAATTTGAAGAAAGATGCTTCACGGAAACACACTGCCATGGAAACTGGAGGTTGCTGGCTCGAGTACTTCCCAGCACATGCCGGCTCTTCCAATGTCAGGAGAACTGACAATGCCAAGCCTTCGGATCTGAACATAATACACCCGCTGGCACACAGGACACACCTCAAACATTCACCCATCCAGGGCAGAGGAGCTGCATTAGGGACAGTGGATGTGCCAACACCAAAGTCTTTGCAGGACACAGTAGCCTCGACACCTTTCACAGAATTGCATTTTTTTAGGAAAATACACAGTAATATTACATCATACAGCAAGTACACTGCTAAAGGCTGCAATAGATAATTGTTAAACAAAAGTATTCCTAATCTATCTCACTACAAACCTGTATTTCTACTGAAGAGTCCTCAAAGACAACTGTGTGCCAACGTTATGTCTCTGTGGTGAGCCCGTCTGGCAGGCAACATGCTTCATCACAGGCACCTGTAGTGATGTTCTGGCCAGTATGCAGGAAACAGCTCTAGTTTAGTCAAACACTATCTCCAATGTGTGCTTATGGCAACAGCTACAGACAGTGAAAAAATGATAATATCAGGCTAAAAATCATTTTTATCAGTTACTGAAGAAGAAACTGATTTTACAGAACATTAGACTTTGAGTGTGTCTTGTGTTGCGACATATCAATAGCAAATTCAGGACAATACCCAGTTCAAAAGGCTTCATTTTCCAAGTGAAACACAGTATTGTTTGTAATGCAACATGACTGCAACAGAAGAGACATGGGTGTGTTGACAGTATTATAATACATATGTTACACTGGAATGGCAACGAAGCTGCAATTGTGTGTCACTAATACTAGTACTGCTGAAACACTGAGTGTGTCTGTGAATCAGAATGGTCGTATTGGCCTCAGCATGACTTTACAAAGACTACGCACTAATTTAACTAGTTTTGGGTATAAGCAATTTAGCGACTTGGAGCTAATCAAACTTACACAATTTTCCCAAGCACATGAAATACAGTTCAAGTCAACATTTCTTGCAGTTTGATTGTGTCCTGTTCATATGTGTACCTTCAGGGCATGTCTATCCAGTAACGTTTCATTTACATTTAGCAGCAACCTACAATCAAAGCTAGCCATGTTAGCTGTGAGTCGTGTTAACGCTACGCACCAGAATAAACAGTAAAACAATATAAAAGATGGCAAAACTTACAGCTTCCAAGTTGAGTCACAGACAGCTGGTGTCGATCGGTCCCTGAGTCTAACTTTGGAAGTGAATCCTAGTGTGTGCTGGCTCTTGTAGAGACAGCAGTCTGATGTAAAATGATTTACGCATGCAAATAAAAGTTTTCCAATTGTCGTGAGCACATTACCCTCAAAATAAAGTTAATCCACTGGGTCTTCACTTCCTCAAATGGTGGAAGACTTGTCTTAGTTCTTGCAGCCAAGATCAGAAAAATTTGTTGCTAGTACCTTTTATATCTTTGCGTTACCAGAGTTGGGCATAGCGAGGAAATGACTGGCGATTGGTGGAGAGCAAGGTAGAGTCACTAGATATTTATGGTCATCTTCCTGTATGTGGCTCAGTGGCTATGTGAAAAAAGCCCTGTAGGATGCCAGACAGGGAGGTAGATCTCACTAGCTTGGAGGAAAGGATTTTTGTTTAAGAAAAGTTTCTGAAAAGTGTAGCAAGAGAAAAAGAGAGAGGATAGTTTTTTCTCGTATTCAGGGGTCTCCAGACACACTGGGGACACATATTCACAAAAACAACATTGCAATATACAACCTCACTCACAACCTCGAAAAATTGGGACACTGTTTAAAACTTAAATAAAATGAATGCAATTACTTGCAAATGTGTTTATGACAACATTTAACAAAATGCTCCTGAGTCAATGTAGTAAAATGTTTTATACAATCATGTGTTCAGAAAGTGGTGAACCTCACTCCATCCTTGCTAGTGAACGACTGAGCCATTGTCATGTTTTTGGAGCTGCATCAAATTCAGACTGAGCAGACATTTACAAAAATCAAGTAAGCTGATGAGGTCAGACATTAAATATATTGTCTTTGTGCCGTTTCATTGAGTTTATGTGAAAAAGAATGAGCTAATGATCACACTGCTTTATTTATGTTTTACACGGTGTGCCAACTTTGTTGGAATCAGGGCTGTATTTGTCCATGCTGTACACAGGAAGGCTAAAACATATAATAGCAAATAACTCAAGCCTGCTCCCATCTGGCTGTTGATTAAGGGTCCCAAGGGCCGGCATGAACATATCCAAGAAGTCTGTTATCCCCTATGCCTTATAGGCATTAAACACAGACTGACTGCATCAGGGAACACCTGTTATTTTATAAGATTTACTCTCTTGCATTATTCATAAAACTTATTTGCTGCTACCTGCCCTTTTGCACTGCTGTACATGGTATACAGGTTTATTCTGTACTTTTTTGATGGTGCACTGAGTCATGAGTGTGAATGCACATTTGGAGGTGGACAATAAAGTCAATCTAATGTAATATATGTTGAAAATGTGCATGTTTTTTGCAAAAGCTCATATTTCAAGTCTCTTACAGAATAGATGACACGCTTACATTTTGCTTACATCCAGCTGCTTAGTTTAATTACTTCTATCTGCTTACACCTTCCGTTACTGCCAGTCATTTCCCTAAGTGTGCAGCCATATTTTAGCTTTTGCAATATTTTGCATGGTTGTTAAAATTTTACCTTAAAATTGCTTCACCCTCCTGCACACACACATCTGCCTTTAAAACTCACAGTAATTATGATTTTTCTGAAAAGCAATCTTTTCAATCTTTCATCAAACAGAAATAATTAATCATTTCTTGCGCGGCCAGGTACCAATTGATCCAATTGATCCCCCGGGTTGCGAACCACTGACTTAAACGACCAGCATGTAAGATTTTGTGGAACCCTATCTCACACCAGTGTGCACTCACACCACATCTCCTCCACCACCTGTTGTTCGACTGCTGAACTAACCTGAGAAACTTATTGAGATCTCCGTGCTTCATGTACTCAAAGACCATGATGAGAGGGTCTCCGTCCACACACACTCCGTAGAACTTCACTATGTGCTCGTGCTGGAGGTTGGTCAGCAACTCCGCCTCGCGCTGGAAATCCTTCCTGGCTGCAAGAGTGGGGTCCTTCAGAGTCTGCAGAGAAAGAGAGAGAGAGCAAGTGGATTACATGACCAGATCAAGGGTTACACTTTGAAAACCATGAAAACATCCCTCCCTCCTGTATCTGGCCTACTGTTACGGTCCAGTTCTCTTACTGTAGCAGACAACATCTGTAGCAACAAATGCATACACATTTATTATTTGTAGCAGTAAAAGCTGGAATTTAGTGTGAGCTAGAGGAAAATGACAGAGAGAAGAGAAAGCAGCCTGAACAGAAAAGAGTTAGCTAGGACTGTCATTAAGTTATATATTAAGGCAAATGAAAAAAAGAGAGAGAAAAAAACATAATAATGCTTTGATGTTTCTGTGATTACATATTTGCATATAATGCCCTTTCGTCTGCAATTAATTTGAGGAGATCTTTAATTATTGCTTTTGTTCATCGATCCAGCTGTGACAGCTGATACAGGACACCGGCGGTCAGATTTTGACTTAACTAACTGCACTTAACATAACTAGACCCTGTTTCACTTATCATGTTATGTCAGTCTTCAGTTTGGTCAGTGAACACCTGGGTCAGTGTCTGCAATCTGGCAGTAACACCTCGTAAGTCAAGGTTAAGGTAGAGCCAAACAACGCCATTTCTCCCACTATGACCCAATTTATATCGACACACTTACGCCTTGGGCAGAGCGGAGAGCTATTGTAGCTCAAAAAAGCAAAGTGTAAAAGTATTCCAATAAGATTAAGGACAGATTCGAATCCAACTGCTGGCCTCCCAAGATGGTTTGACACATATTGTAGACAGATAAGGACAAGGAGTGAAAATAACCATCTCTCCAAGTCAAATATCTGCACTCTCATGAAACTACCTATAACTAAGTCAGTAAGCAGTCACTGGAAACAGCCACAGTGTCAATGATCTGTGACAATGGCAGCTGAAATCCTACTTCTAATCTATGTTATTAAAGCTGGTGTAAAAACAAAACCCATCTCCAGCCATATGCTCTGGTAATATGCTCTGGTAGTATTTATCTGATCTCTGATCAGGTTCAACCACTGAATGATCTGTGCGAGTTAAAGCTGTGAAGATGATAAAACATTTGTGTCTCTTGAAGGTCATAAATATGATTCATTCATGCATTTGGATAGTTGTTGGCTAATGCTAGCTTGAATGTTACTGTTATGAATGAACTGCTAAAGGGTAGAAGTTCTTCAAAAACAGCCTCAGGTACATCATCACCTCCCTCTGCATTGGAGGGGGACTGACCCTGATGTACATGTAGGCGGGAAAACCAAGGCAGATTGGAATCAGATTTGTGATCTGGCCAGCAGAGACAAATATATAAGGCTAAGTGGAAATGAAAGTGCTGTTTATCACATCTAGATCTTCTCCTGACGTGAGAATATAGTGAGTATAAATGGGGCCAAAGACAACTTATTGATTTTTATTTATGTGAGTGAGTTCTGCTGTCTGTGCTCTGACCTTATGTAAAAAGCATCTATTGTCCCACCCTCATTACCAATAGCTGCGCCCTGAGCAACATAAACAGCACAATTAGTGAAACTAAGAATGAAAACATGTTTTCATTGAGAAAAGCCTTCAGTGCCATTCTTTGCTCTTCTTTCAATGACAAAATACTCTCCAGCTCTGCTATAACAGATGATATATGCATCTCTGCTAACATCTTTAGGAGCTGCCATTGTGGTTTTCAAATGAGCAGTCGAGCTGTCGTCACATATAAACCACGTCGGTAAGTCCTGACTGGATCAGAATGACTGTGGTTCTTCCATAAGAGCATAACTTGAAGCTTGGCAAGATGGATTCTTGGCTTGCGTGATCAAGTCAATGCTGACTTTTTGTTTCACATGGGACATGAACAGCTGCTGAAAGCCCAAACCACTGGGCATCTACTGATGCAAAATACTACACTGACATCAGAAAGCAGACCCCCAATTTGAGTAATTTAGTCCATCTAAATGTCAGTGTATTTTAACACCATTCAGTTGTACATATTTTCCAGTACAACATCATGATGATCAATTTGTGAATTTATCGACAGGCAAAAGTAATGTGAAAATCTGCAGGTATGTCTCATTGTGGTTGCAGCCACACCAGCAGTACAAGCTGTGTCGTGTATCTTTGTAAACCCATGACCACAAAAACAATAAAAAAAATTCATTACAATTAAGTGAGGGGTCTCCTTTAGGTTTCATTTTGGGGTTAAAGCTAACAACTTTTCAAGTGAGGTTAAGGTTTGCTGTATTACTCAAAATCCCACCACTCCCTCCTGCATCTGGCCTACTGTTACGGTCCAGTTCTCTTACTGTAGTGTGCAGATTTGTGTGCTCCCCACACCAGTGAAATACCAAGTTCTTTTGAGGTCCCTAGGGCAGTGATTCTCAAATGATGTGCCACGTCCAGGTGTGCTGTGTGATTATCATTCATTATTACTGCAATATACAACTCATGGTAAAACATAAGTCTTGTCTCTGGAGTCAACAGGAACGTGTTCATATGTCCATTTCCCAATCGGAGCTGGCTGTCTTGGTGGATCTTTGTGGGGATCTAAAACTGGAGCAGACGTTTGAGTTGTCTTTCTTTCTGTAGCTGTGGACTGGATTGCAACTGAACTGTGATGGCGCTGGAAAACAAACGGACTCTGAGACAAGTCTTTCTCACGCATATACACATGTAAACACACACACACACACACACACACACACACACACACACACACACACACACAGCCTTGTTCCCTAACCTGCATGTAATGGACAATAAATTTAGCAGGATTAAAAAGTCTGCAGCTGTAATCCCTCAATATCCTCACTAAGGCTAAGACCTGTCTGCTGCAGGTCAACGTGTCAGCCGTGTTTCCATTAATCACCACTCCTGTACTGACAAGAGATCCTCTGTCTTCAACCTATGTCATGTTCATAATGCAATCTATGTCTTATGAGCCATATATTAGCTTTACTGAGAGAGTTAACCTCATAAACTGGATTGATGGTTTTCTTTCTGGGACTTTTCCTGGGACACTTAATCAAACACGTTAAAACAGGTTGGGACAGGAGCAACAAAACACTGGGAAAGTTGTGGAATGCTCCAAAAACATTGCCCTGCCATAATGACACTGACTTTGCTGCTTTTGTAAATTACTCCTGTGTGATCCACCAACAAGCTCTGGTTGACTTTTCACATGCTATGTCACTGGTTGTTAAAGAGGTTGATTTGATGCGCTCCAACACAGACTATTTATTTAAATGAGCACATGAGGAGCTGAAGCTTTTCTACAGAGACCTGCACCTCCATGCAAATGCAATGAGGCTAAGTTGGGGTAAGGTGCTGCAGCACTTCATGGATTTGTGGGCGGAAATCAGACAATTTATGTCAACGAGAAACATCACTAATTATCCAGAACTGTCAATTGATACAGGGCTGTCGGACCTCAGGTTCCAACCTGACCTGACAGCGAAAAAAGCCATGCTCAACTGTGACCAGCAAGGGAGAGAGAGAGGCCCATCACATATGTTGAACTCCTGTGAGCTCCTTCAAGGTCAGGATGTCGAACAGCCAGCTACAGAACAAACAGACTTGCATTTTCCATCGTCCGCACGATGGCGGCCAGGAAGCTTTCCAGCCGGAGCACGGCAGTGTCCAACTGAACAAGACGTCTGCTGAATTTGACAGAGGATCCCAAGAGCTGGAAAAGATGGAGAACGTCTGCTCCTTTATTTCAAACCCCTTGGCACCCATCAACGTGGTGTGGGTAGCAGAAAAATCCAAGGAAGTGTTCAGTTTGCCAGCTGGAGTTGACACGGGGAAGACTGATCTTCAGAATGACATTGCACTGAAAGCAAGGTCAAAAGATGGTGACTCCTGGGGTCTTAAACAGCGACACGTTTTGTCTTCAGTCATCCTGTGCACTGAAAGCCAGGGCCTACTGTGGGCCTACTTATCTTTGTAAAATTACTTTTTCGGAGTTGAAGCTGATAACATCCAAGTAGAGGAGCTGCCTCACTGACACACACCTCACTGACTGCATTAGGTTGGCCTTGTGATTAGGTTGGCCTTGTCAAGTTATGAACCGAACGTTAAAGGACTGGCAGAAAGCACTGAGCCACTGCGTAAGTACGACAGTAGTTTAGTTAAGAATTGTAAATTACGCAATTACAGCCTGGATTTTGACTTGTTTGTGTTTCCATTCTGCCAATAGAAACACAAACAACCTGTGAAAACTGCATTAGTTATTAGCCCAAATGCAAATAATTCTGAAAAAGGTTTTTATGCATTTCATTCTTGCAGAAGTTGTTGTTACATTTGTATCAACATACAAATGTAAATCTTTAATTAAAATAGGATTCAAAATCTAATCCTAGAATCATTATGCGGTTCATTCTTTCCCTTTTATTGCTTTGACAGATTGAAGGCTGTATCTACTGGCTTAAATGTGGGTGAAATGAAATTATATCAATAGAAAATTCAATATTAGCTTCAATCTAACTTTATCACAAAAACATCTTTACATTTCCAGCGTCATGAGCAGCTCTAATACAGGGTGGCTCGACTAAAGAGCAGCTTCAATGGCTTGACGCTGGTGTTTAGGACTATATAAGTCAAAGTCGGGTCAAAGTGAATGATGCATCATCAAGACACACAGCAGCTGTGTGCCTATGTGCGTGAGAGTGATCAAACAGCTTGTCAGCGTCTCTCTCTGAGATGCGACTGACTGTTGCTGCCGGCTGGAACACGCTTGTTCCATCGGCTGGATGCATTTCCACACAATGCTATTCTCTCTGCTCCACATAAAGGCAGCTGCCAGCATTTGCAAACGCACGCACAGTCATGTTTTCATCCCTGCTGGGGACTAACCTAACAATGACCATCACCACTAACCTTAACCTAACCTTAACCCAAGTCTTCACCCTAAAATTTAAGGATTTCCGTGAAGGGGATGTTTTGTCCCCAAGATGTGCTTGTGTAAAAAGATTTATGTCCCCATAACGGGACTAATGACACACACACACACACTCTTTTATCTCTTACCTTTACAGCCACCAGCATCTTGTCCTTGGTGGGACTCAGGTTGTAGCATTCAGCAAGGAAGACCTTGCCAAAGGCTCCCTCTCCGAGCTCCCTCTTCAAAATAATGTCCCTCCGTTTAATGTGCTGAACGTCTGAGAGAGAAGGAGACAGAGGGACTGAGTGAACACCCATTACAATCACATGCTAGCACACAGCCACAAAAGCTTCCCAATAATCATTCACAGTTTACTTCCCATGAATCTTTGCACTGCACTTAAAGGCTCAGTTCGAACAGTTCCCTGTGAAGACTTTTCATTGGAACTTTCTATTCCAGAAACAGAAAACTGTTGACAGTCCAGGACAATGGAAAGACATGTTGCAACTGAATTTTAGAAATGCCATCAATGCTCTCAGCACCACTAAATTCACATTCATTGTAAAGGGGTGGAGGCAGAAATCTCACATACTTGTTTCTCAAAATAAAAACTCAATAAAAATAAAAACTAAATGAGGGCAGGCACAAAAATGCATTCAATGAGCACATCTTTCATGATTCATGAACTGAACATGAACACTGAATCAACCACCAGCTAACCTCAGTGTTTTTACAGTTCACTTTGTTAAAAAAGGTAGGAAGGAAAAAAGGTAGTTTCTCGTATTGTAGTGAAGGTGGTGTTCAAAGGAGGGGATCTGATCAAAGATGACACTCAGGTTATGGATGTGTGTGGAAACAGTGGACCCGTTGATGCAGAGGGAAAATCATGGCAGGGTCTGATGAGGGATTTGGGGCCGATGATGAGGATTTCAGATTTGTCACTGTTTTGAGGTCTTCTCTAGATTCCATCAGAGCTTGGGGGTGCACCAGGGAGCAGTATGGGTGAAAGAGACACTTCTGTTTTGAGGGGGGCAAGCTGATCGAGAGAGGAGGATAGTGGGTCATTGTGGAGGTGGATCAAGTCTGGTGTGGAGGGGCTCAGAGAGGGGGTGACGGTGGATTGTTTTTCAGTGAGGCAGGCAGACTTGGGTGAGGGACAGTTGGACTTGATATCACGGAAAGTGATGATGTGCTTGTGTTTGGATTCTGGGATGGGGATGTCAGTGTCCATGATAATACAGTAGCTGGTCGGAGATGATGGGGTCAGAGCTGGAGAGGTGGTTGATGGTGATACTAGCGGAGCAGATTAGGTCGAGGATGTGCCCATGGCTATGGATGGAGAAACTGATTCACTGACCGATGTAGTGACATCAAAGCATTTAAGCATGTCCAGAAATTCAGCGGGCATTTTACAGTCCGTGGAGTCAATGAGGATGTTGAAACCACCCAGGAGCAGGATGGATGGAGAGATGGAGCAGAGCCGGGTAAGAAATTCAGATAGGCCAGAGAGAAAAACAGGGTTAAGTTTGGGTGAGTGGCAGATGATTGCAATGACCAGAGAGTTTGAAAGCACAGGAAACACCACAACACAGCAGCCAGTGAGCTGATTGATGCGGGCTCCCAGGCTTGAGGGCTAACCACCAGAACAGGGGAATCAGACAGGGGCACACATTGCAGCGGAGACCCCCTGAGGATTGAGCCCAGGTGAGGTAGCCGGGAGGAGCCGACAGCACCCGCAAAGTGCTTGGTTGGTTGAGAAAAATATCCAATCAAAAAAGCTAAGTCATATTGTAAAGACAACATTACAAATTGGACGTTTAAATATTGGACAGGGGAGACCAAACCATGCCAGCGTCTTCCCGGTACTTTGGTGATTAATGCTGCTGGTCATTAGCGTTGTTTTAGGTCATTGTGTAATGGGTGACAAAGTGTTGCTGTTGTGAGATGAATGTTGGCAGTGTTGTAGCTCCTGAGAGGTGTGTGAAGTGTTTCGCTTCCATTAGTGCATTTTGGATGTGCAATTAGCTGTTGTGCTGAGCTGCATGTCAGTATAGAAAGCTGCGTGAGGAGCTTTGAAAAAGCCAACTCAGCACAGAGAAGTTAGAGTAGGTTAGAAACTGTAAAATGTTATTTTCAGAAGCTAGAAACAGCTCATACTGCATATGAAATTTCATAACATAGAGTGACTGAGGGAATATTATATAAATAATTACGGGTGCAAGGTTAGATGCTTCATTTGTTTCTATAAGTGTGTGTGTGTTTGTCATTCTGTGTCATTGTGTGTGAATGCATCTGTCTCACTGTATTATGATACTGTAATAACATTGGCATGAACGCATACTGCATGTATGTGTGTGAGAGAGAGAGCGTCTGGAGGGGAGTCCTCAGAGTATACCTATGCTGCTGTGTGTGTGTGTGTGTGTGTGTGTGTGTGTGTGTGTACCATGCAGGCTAATTAGTGCAGTTACAAATAGCCAGGGTTAATTTCGTCATTAACACAGACAGAGAGAGGGGGCATTCACCTGTCAGCAATAATACACACACACACAATATATCACTACACGTTGTGTGTGTGCCAGCAAGTGTGTCAAATGTGTGTGTGCTAACATTAGACTGTGAGAATATGTTGTAATTTGCACTGTCTTGTATATGGGAAAATTGATCTTACTGTAAGTGTGCGTGTGAAGTGTGTATATGTCATGCTTCCACTATAACTATCATCCAGGTCTCTCATTTGTCTGTCTGAAGGTTTTTCATTTAAACTCAACTTATCAAGTTCCACAAATATGTGTTAATAAGCTCATGCTACTGAGATGAGCAGTGTTCAGTGTGTTTGCCTCTGAGCAACCCCTGCAGGGCCGTATTAGTATTAAGATCACTTCATACTTTCCTAACTTGAGCAGCGTGTCAACTAAAATGTTCAGTCGAGGCTTCAGCAACCCAACTGGGTGACAGAGCTGAGGAGAATCGAAGCCAGCCCTCAAATCTGCACTCTGTATGGGTTCCTAAGGGTTCATTGCTTTTCTCCTTGTCAGTAGCCAGTCATATGATACTTAAGAGGCAACTCAACCTTGTGTGCTGTGAGTATTTTGGCATGCAGTTAACAAGTCAGGAATAATTTTGTTTTTAACTCCTGACATTGGCTACCGGTGATCTTCACTTCTTTTTTGGAGGAAGGAAATAACTAACAGAGTAACAGGCGAATCAGCTGTGCCATATTTAAGCAGTGTGCAGTTGTTTATGCTGATGTCAACAGTGGTTCATGTGGATTGTGAAAACTGATAAATATTTAAAGAAATAGAATTTGGTGTGGGGGTAGGTGGCAGAATTAGTCTTTAATTGGGTTAGCAGCTTCCAAAAAGCAGTCTTGCATGAGGCCCAATATCAATGGATGCATACACCTGGTGGAAATGTTCAGGTAGGCGGGTTTGGTGGGAGAGGTTGCTGCTTCCAAATCCAAATCACCATAATCACCATAATCCCAAGGACAACCTGCAATCCATTTAACCCAAAAGGGGGGCCCGCGCTCACTGCAAACTCCATCAACAGACTAACTCAAGCAGGAAGTGATGGCTGCCTCCTCATTACTGGACCAGCTCAACAGACTGCTGGTTTGAGTCCCCTGTCATGACCTTCTCTCCTGTCACCGCTGGCCAGATTCATAGATGAACACCACGGTTCACGTCGATCTACTGCACAAAGAGCTGCTGTCGTACCGCAGGACATTTTCTGCACCGACACATCTGACAGCTTCATTAAGACAAAAGAAACGTGTCTGCAACATTGACTGATGCTTTCTATGTGATTGTGACTTTGTTGCCTCGTTGAAAAGCCCTTTCATTCTCTGGTCGGCTGCCTTTCTGTCATCTGGAGGTCACCTTTTCTATATAACTGGTGTCAGGGTGGAGCTTGTTGGAGGAACTCTAACCTTCACCGTCTGTTAAAATGGCTTCTAACACACTCCCTTAGCTGCTTCTGTTGCTCTTTTCCTGAAACCTTTGTTGTTGTCGTTGTCTTGGGCACGATGTTGGGCTGTTTGGTGTGAACACAGTGGAGAGGCTCAAAATGTATCTGACCACACAAACTGAGGGAGGTACAATGCTGCATTTCTCCATGTTCACGTTGCATCGACAGTGGCACCCCAGCATGTAACAACCAGTACTGGTCCAGTTCCACACATCCATCACTGAAAAATACCATAATCCATCACAGTCAGCAGTGCACCCTCCTCCTGCGGTGTGTCCGCTACAGCTTTGAAGGTAAATATGTGCAGGGCAGAGAAGAAGCTCATTGGCTGTCAGCTCCAACCGTCCCCGCGGCGTGCTGTGGGGCGTCTAGCGCTGTCTCTGAAAGATGCTGCTGCTGCATCATCAGCAACTCTTTGTAACCACTGGCATATATTCATATCAATCACAAACCCAGGCTTCATCTCTCTCTCTCTTTCAGGTAGGCATAGACACCACAGCTATTTAACCCTGTGACATTGTTTTTTCATCTTTTATTCATACCATATGAGCTGGATGGCTGTATATGGCTGGACTGTGTAGCCTGAGAATCCTGAGTAGGATTTCTAAATTTAATTTCAATTCTCACATCAGCACCAAGTCTGACTGATGTGTGATGTGTTAGCCTTGCTTGAAAACCTTACACTGGAATTCACCGCAAGGGTCAAACTATCCCAAATGTGGTTTGGGTAAAATATTATGCTTAAGTCTAATGTTTTCACGTCAGGCTTTCCTTTAGTTTGATGTTAAAAATGTTGCTCATGGTCCACAAATTTCGTACATTTCGTACAAAATGACTCAACACCCAATACAGTGAATTGTAGCAATTATGACAGTTGATCAAATAGAGACAGAATGTAGATATCAGGACTAATATTATAATTTATAACTGAGTCAGTGGTCTAGTGAAAAGGCATGAATTTGACCTAAATTCACTTTTTGTCCAGCAAAACGATTAAAAAAGAAGCCTAATACCTTTAGACGGCTGTCAGATACTTTTTTTGATTGCTGAGTGAAAGCAGAAAACAAGCCTCCAGAAGTCCAGAGAGGCCAAAACTAATCCAAAGCACAGTTAATATTTAATAATGAGGTTAGGACCAAGCTTTGGGTGACACATATTTCTGCTACGCCCCCGTATAACACTACTAAAATGTAGTAATTAGTCTGGGTCTCAGGATGAACAACAAACTGTATTCAGCTCAGGTCCCTGCAGGAAAACAGCAGGAGCATGTTTTATGAGTCTGGGGCAAGGTTATGATAGTTTTGAATTTTCAATTAGTTTTTATTCTATTTTAGCTTTGACTTTGAAATGTAATTTTTGTTTGCGTTTCACAGACGTTTGTGTGGGATTAAGAGTGGGAACATTATCTTCCTAAATAGCAGCAAGCAATATTCATGAAAAAATGGCGGAGGTAATTTGAAAGAGAAATGGAAATGATGGGTGCAGCAGCACAGGTCATGGTACGTCAACTTAAAGACAGAACAACTCTGAAATCAACACCTTCCTTTGATTGTTTTGACAAACATTAACTGCTCCTGGCAACCATTACAACTTCCATGTGGGATGAAAGGGTGTCACAGGGGTGGACATGTCACTCACTACTGATCAGTTACGCAAAATAGAAAAAAAAACAAAACAAACAAACCTCCCTTTCCTAACGAGAAATCAGCTACCATGAACACAGTGTCAGGCTGTAATCATGACAGCTCAGTCTCATTAGTAGGCCAGATATTTGCTTTCATTCAGGTGCATAAATAAAATACACAAAACATCCCTCCACATACTTTTCACCATACAGTGTACTATCACTTTCACAGTCGTGGTGCTCAAAGTCTAATATTTGGTTGAGAGTGATATTTAAGGAATGACCATGGCATCACTAAAATAGAAGAGTCTTTATCCATTTTTCCCACAAATGTCTTCTTGTTGGATTGTGATAGGTCAGATCCTGATATTGTGTGTACAAAAAGAAATGTTTGTTCTTGGGATGGTGCTGGAGAAAAGCTCATGCAGGCTCAAGAAACCGGGCCTGAAACTGAGATGTTGTGCAGTGACCTCTAATTTTTAACGGTCTGTAAAAGTCTCCCTCGCTTCAGCTTGTACTACCTGTACAATATTGGAGCTAGCCGTGCCGTGTGCATGGCTGAAAGGCTTTAACGCAGTCGAGGGTGGGCACACATGCACTCATACAACAAAACCACACACAAGCAGGTACAGTATATATATTTACAGCAGCAAAGACACAGGAGGGGGAACACGTCTTTCACTGTGCACTCACACATAAACCCCCCCGACACACACACACACACACACACACACACACACACACACACACACACACACACACACACACACACACACACACACACACACACACACACAGGGGTTAGCTGAATGAGTTGACCGTTACGCCACTGGGTTGCAATTAGTGAGACTGTAATGAGCTCTGGGACTCATCCAGCAGCATACATATAGCTGCTATAGAGACTCCAGGAAGGAGAGGAGAGGAGAGCAGGGCATACAGCACCAGGAGAGGACCTTTCAATCATGTCAACAACACCTGAAGTGATGATTTGAATACATTATAAGAACATCATGAATTATTGAGGATTATTTTAGTCACATGATAACAGAAGAAACACTGTTCAAAAACGTCAAGGGGAATGTGTAATAGCACAGCCGTGTAGCTAGTGGCCTGATCTTAATGTAACACTTCCTCCAGTATTGTGCTCATGAAAGGTAGATTTCCATCTGCATTTGTTGGCATTACAAAACACCAAACCAGATAAAAAGCTCCTGTGGAAAAACAATGGAGCAGATCATTTAAAATCTTGAGCATAAAGCCAGCTACATCTCATGCAACGAACAGCTTGGGAATAGTGTGCAGCTCAAAGTTGGAACAAGAACGTTGCAGGGCTTTATGTGAGAAAGGAAAAACAGTACTGCAGGATCCCACTGCGAAGTAGCACCATTGTTTCACTTGGGGTTTAAGACACTTCAGTGAAACTGATACCTTCATCATCACCTGAAATACTTTGAAACTTGCGAAGTCATTTTAGCACATCAGCTTCTGCTTATAGCGTACCGAACCAGGCCAGTTGTGACAGCCTAAATCAGGGCTTTAATCTACAGTTCTGAGTTAAAAGTGTTCCTTAAATATTTAGGATTCCTAATTATTCATTGTTGTTCCATAATCTGAGCCTGAGGGCCAGAGTGACACTTTGTGCAGGAAGTCAGTTAATTAAGGGAACTCGGGACCATCGTACAGTTTTGCGTCTTAACAATATTATACAATAGATGTTTGCTTTTGGCCGGTGGCCCACCACGCCAGGGGAAAGACCCCTGGTCTAATCCTCATTTTTTAAAAATATTATTTTAGTTTTATATTTTAGGGTTTTATCATTTTGTCAATTCAGTTATTTTTTATTATATTGTATTAAATGATGATTATATTGTATTAAATTGTATTAATTGATTTTGTCTGACCTTGCTCTTTGATTTTATTGTTTCTGATGGCATGTTCTGTCTTTTATTGCTGTTTATGGATTATGTATTGTGTAATTAGATACTGCAATTAGTGTGAATGCTGATTCAGCGTTTACATTATCTCTCTTCTCGCACAGAATTCTTCATTTTTGTTGTGAATGCTGGAAATATTGGAGCAAATGGAACAATCTTCAAATCCTCTTCAAACCTAATAAACAGACTTTCAGCTCCAGATGTCATTTGTACTTTTAACCAGACATTAGACTTTGAACTAACTTGGATTCAACTTTATTGAATTCTTAAAAAAAACATCAGTTGTTTCCTGCTTTTTTCAGTCCTTTTATAATGAATGTGTATTGTTCTCCTTAGCGATGTCACCCACTGATCCCTCTCTGCTGACACATCTATCTTATTTCAGCCTGTTGAAGCAAAAAGAATTAACAGTTTTTGAGTTTTCTGCCTCAAAGCCCTTCAGGTGTCTTGCTGATGGCAAATGTGGCGACTTTTGTGACTGTGTGTCAGGGAGGTGGAATTTACAGGGAACTATGGGAGCTATGGGTTGAACCCAGATGCAGACTCAAGAGCACTTGGTTCAAATAATTGAATTTATTAAACACAAAGAGAAACACAACTAAGGGAACTATGATTAAACACACACTATGGACAAGGGCTATACATGCAACGAAGGAAACACAGGGAAACAATGAACACAGAACACGCAAACTCAACAGAGCAGGGGAAAAGACTAAGACAACACAAGAAACTCACTAACACAAAATGTGGCAGGACTATAGACAGGGACAAGACTATGAACAAATTAGCAATGACTAAAATGAAGAACAGAAAACGCTCCCGTAGGAGGAAGAAACAAACAACTATGAAAGACCTTGAACTTAACTAACAAAACAACAGAAACAAAAATCACTTCCTAAAAACTCGGAGGAAAATAACACTACTACCAAAACTAACCAAAGAACAATCTAACAAAGAACTGAAAATCGGCTATAACTAGCAGTAACCAAAACAACAAAACTAGGCAATAGAAATTAAAATAAAAGGAAAACTCACAGGGGACACGGCACGGACATGAACGTAGACAAACCGAAGGTTAACACAGACATTAACAGAGACCCGGACATGAACAAAGATAACACAACAAAATAACACTCACTGAGGGATTATGGCAAACATTAAAGACGGTGGAACACTGACATGAAACAAGGCATGGACAGGAACAAAGACAAGAAACAAACTTACAGGGACAGTAGCAAACAAAGGACAAACACAAACCAAGGAGACAGTTACCTAAAACACGACACGGACATGAACCAAGAAAACAACAACACTATGGGGCTATGGCTATGGCCGTGGCTAGGGCTGTGACTATGACTATGGCTGTGGCTGTGGCTGTGGCTAAGGTATACTGCAAGGTGACAAGACAGCAAGGTAGCACAGACAATGACCCAACAAGGACAGGGTGGAAGACCAGGACTTAAATACACAAGGAGGGATCGCTAATGACACACAGGTGGAAACAATCAGACAATCACAGGGACGGAAAACACAGGAAGTAAAGTAAGCCAAAGACACATAATATGAACTTTCAAAATAAAACAGGATGTGACAAAAACCAGGCAAAGACAACACACAATGGGAAACTTAACAAAAAACTGACGTGCATGGCATGGGTCATTTTACTGTGTGTCTTGGTCGTTTTAACTTTATCCACAAAAAAGCATCAACATCTTCCGCACGGTCTTAGGATGCTGACACTGACCTTCCATTACCATCACCTACAGTGTTTGAATGCTGGTGTTGCTTTGACTGGAACTTTGACAGGTCTCTTGCTTTCTCTGTCTCAATGACTCAGCACTTTCAGGCCACAGTACACACAGCTGATGTTGATTAGCTAATTAAACCTCTGTCCTTTTGTTCCTCTGTTCTGATTGGTGGATTGATGTTAAGGTATTTTAGGCAGTTGAGACCCCTGTTCCCTCTAACAGTTAATACATGCAAAACTTGGGCTCTTTCAGGTTTAATTCACAATGCAAACCTCTTTCTCTCTCTCTCTCTCTCTCTCTCTCACACACACACACACAGACATTTATGCTTCTCTTCAACTTTTATTCTACCTTTTACGTTACGTTTAAAATATTAAGCTGTTTTCAAAATTTCTCTTGCCCTTTCTCTGTCTCTCTCCTCTGTTCTGATTGGTGGATTGGTGGTAAGCTATTTTTGGCATACCACCTGTCCTTTTTAAGTGTTAACAGCCTTCAGCTGTTTCAGGTTTGATTCACAGTTCAAACTTACCTCTGCCTGTCTCTCGATTCTTACCTCAGACGGTAACAGGAGCTTACGATGGGCTGCGCCCTCTCAACAATGAATGAGGCAGCATGTCAGCCCAAACTATGTTTTAATATTATGTCAGTAGGTGTTGTTGGATAACTACTGTACGTGAGGTAGCGCAGCTGCCTGTTTTACATTTGCCCGTTCTGGTGTTTCTGTTTGGAACTGAAGTTACCTGCTTCATTGTGTTGCATTCTGTCTATTCTCTGATGTATACAATGAAAATACTCTCAGATATTAAAGTACAATGCTAGGAGAATTTGACAGTCAGTTGTGAGCTGTGCTCGCTTAAATCAGTGTAACTGATCAGTGTAATCTCATTTTATCTATGATTTAAAAGGACAGAAGTGAGGGCGTGCCTCTTCCTACACTGCTGATTGAGCCTAATCCTGGATTTTTCTGAATCGTCTCATATCATTATTCTATGTGATGATTGGTTTGGTTTGAACGTTGACACTGGGCTGGCTCTTTTTCTGGTCATGATGGTAGTGAAGGCGAAACTGCATTATGTCCATGCATTATGTGTGTTTATTATGTGTGCATTTCTTTTTCATGAGAAGAGTTGTGTGACTTGTTTGCATGTGCACATCACTCTATCTGCAAACTAAAATTAGAACAAATTGCACAACCCTGATTCCAAAAAAGCTGGGATACTGTGCAAAACACAAATAAAACAACAAATTCTTCCTTCCTCAAATCTGAATCCACCACAAAAACATACTCGGCCTCTGACCCCAGCTCAGGGAGTGCTGTTTAGGAGTTGGAGACAAAGTCCAACATTCCCCCACTGACTTGCTACAGCCGATGTTAGCTGGATATCTCGTGTATCGCCGGACAAGCTCTGTTTATTAGCACTCATGACCTTTAGACAGTGTAGCCTCCATCTATATTTTCACTATTTCCAATTGTTCAGACCAGCCTGCTGTCAGTGCAGCCCTGTGTGTGTCTTGGTAAGAAACAGCACCACTCTGAATTAATGACCTGATTGATCGATTGAAAATAATTGACTTCGCTCTGATTTGGAGATAATAATGTAATAGAATAAAAGTATAAAATGTTATTGCCTCATAATTTAAGATCATATAGTCCACGTGATGCATATTAAACTAACACAATCAAATCAGTGTAAAAACAAACAAATGTCAAATTTTATTCTTTGTGTGTGTGTGTGTGTATGCGTGTGTACTATTGAGTTGTGCATAAACTCACACAATGAAGATGTTGATGGGTTTATGATCACAGACACATGAGGTTGAAATACCGTTAAACACACACACACACACACACACACACACACACACACACACACACACACCACAAATGGGAATATGGGAATATAGAATGGTGATAATCACACAAGGTGACTCTTGTGACGGATCAGGATTGCCATTGGCAACGGCATCAGTATGTGGGCGTGCAGTGAAGACGGGTTATCGCTCTCTCTTTGTGTATGCACGTTTGCCTCTGTGTGTGTGTGTGTGTGTGTGTGTGTGTATTGTCTCCCAGGGGACTTGCTGAGATTTATGTGGCTGTAAAGACAAGAAGTGATTCGCTGCACTGCTGGCAGAATACTATCTGTGTTCAGTGAAGACACAGAGAGGGTTGAGAGACGACACGACGGGCCCATGCCCACTCAAAATGGTGGCTGAGACCACATAGACTCGGTTTCCCAGGATCCTTCACCTTTTCACACCTGTGTGAAACCTCGTCTACGCACGATGATGCCATCTTATCATTAAAATCCTCCAAACCAAACAAGGGAACAAAGAATGTTTTTCTTGCCCTAGCTCCGACAGCTCTGATGAGTCTTTCACAGGACTACTATGGCTAAGACTCATGGGAAATTAAGTGGTTGAATGTTAAAAAAAAATAAGGATTTTATTTTTGTTAAAGTGAAAGGGTGCTCATATCTAAATACATTGTCAGGCACAAGCCAGTGCAGCAGAGGCAAACATGAGGAGTGGACAGGACTTTCTGTCGGGGTAATTCCCCTTCACCTTTTTAAAAATATCCAGAAATCAATATCAGTGAGTGCCATAGCAGCTCCAGCCAATCAGTACAACATTTTAAGAGATGGAGCAGGACAATCAGAGTTATAAGCTGGAAACAATCCGCTAATCAGCAGCTGATCCAAGACAAACTGAACGTGGACACACCTGAATTGTCCATAGTAATTGGGCTACTCTATGTGTTTGTATGAAAAAGCCTGTGGTTTCCTTTTTATATTAAGTCTATTGCTACACAGCTGGTGACAGGCATTAAACTTACAACACACAGATTCTCTTTGCTGCTGCACCACAATAACTGTGGGAGGATTTCTAGGTGTCAGAGATATTTTACCACACTCTACATTTCCATTTCAAAGTTTTCTTTGCAGATTGTCCCTCAGCATAGAAACACAAGAGTGTCTGGGAAATTTTAATGATTGGTTTATGCACTAGGTATCACTCTGAATTATTTCAGCTTTGTCTCTGAGAATGTTTTCTTCCTGCCACTTTGGAAGCAGGAGCCGTTCAGAGGTGCATATCAGAGCTGCAGCAAGCTACTAACACTTCATCGTAGCATTTGAAAAGGAAGCATCACATCGTATTCGCTAACTTCATCCCAGATTGTCCCAGAATCCTAAAATGAACTGATTTAAGATGCAGAATGTTTAATCAGATTTGCTCAAGACCTAATCTTTAGTTTCAGCTTGCCATTAGCGCAGCACAAAACAGAATTTCACGTTCTGTGAATTCTTCTTGAACGTTTTCTGCTGAAATGAACTGTTGAAAAGTTGACGTCTCTCCTTCAGCTTTTTATGGCCACATGTTTTGCACCTTTGAGATGCAGACATTTATGTCTGTAAAAGCACACTTTTACATCACCCCAAATAACCTTTGAACTAAACTCTGTGGAATATATCGCTGTCTTAGATGATACATTGAGCAGCTAAAGCTGATCCCCTGTTCCAAACAGCCACTTCATGTCTTTGTCTTGACAGGGTGACATCGTATGAGAAAAGAGGAAAAACTGCTTTATCATTGAGTGCATCGAAGGAAAAATTGATGCACTATTGCCTTCTAGATCTGGTTTGATTCGTGATCACAGCGGTTTATTATAAACAAACCAAGGGCTCTACACATGAACTCATATGAACTGACAGGTCAGTTCATTGAACAGATTCAGGACTGTAATCATCTTCATCAGCACTACATTGACCTATGAGCTATGGACCTATGGTAGCAAAACACAGTCATTTTTGTTTTTGTCGAGGTCAGTCGAATTATTATTATGATACATAGATAACATGGGTTGTGACACTTTCTGTGCAGAAGTGGAGGGAAAGGTTCGCAACCAGATCTGGAATCCTATTCAAAAGCCTTTTTGTGGATGACACAGATGCTGGACATGAAATGTGCATGTACATGGAATTAAAACCTGTTGCACTATCTCAGAATAGTGCTATGTCTGGGACTAAATCTAACATTTAGTCAAAGGGAGGTGCAAAGTGAAAAGTCTTGACTAGTTTCCAAGGTGAAAATAAAAACGTTAATAAAATGTAATATCAGGCCACACAATCAGGAGACTTTAATGAGAGACTGCACCAATCCTCTGGATATACAGTCCCTGGAGATAGAGAACATCAGCATGGCTGAATTACTGAAATTAACTGACAAGTTATCGCTGCAGTTGCAACATGTAACGGATAGGAACAGAGAGCTGTCCCCAGCTCTGCAGGTGCTCATTTTTATTCCGTCTGATGCCAGTGAATCTTTCCAAAATATAACCGCTGACATACCCAGTGTTGGTGGCTGTATTGATGGTACTCGTGTGCATCCAGGCACCCTCTAAAAGCGAATACCTTTTAGTAAACAGGAAAGGCTTTAACCATGCCATCACACATGACCGACGTGATGGCATGGTGGTGTGGGTTTACCCACGATGCACGCATCTCCAGGGAGAGGGCACTGGCACAAGCGTGCAAGAGGGTGTGCACCATCATATGTGCAGCAGCGGTGCTGCACAACATTTGCATGGCTCAGAGTGCGCCTCTCCCAGTGGAGGACTTTGGGACAGCGGTGGAACATATCAGAGAACAAGTCGCAGAGGAGGATGTGACGGCTCGTTTCATCAGAAGCAACACAATTTGGATGATCAGCCTATCAAAGGATTGTATTCACAACTGTGGCTGTTTTAATGTGAGAGAAATATTTTGTGGCATTGTTTTGAGGCTGTCGCATTTGATGTTTCTTGCTCAGACTGAAGTAAGATGATGATGTAGATGTTAAATGAATTGATGAAATGAACAGCTGGTAAACAAACCACTTGGTGATTAAATTGTGTGTTGAGAAATAACATAAGATTGCTGATGTAGATGTAAAAATTGCTTTTACTTAGATTTATTAGGAATTTTTATTTGTTTGGATGTACGGAATTATTCAGATGTTCATAAACACAATGTCATTCTCAATTGTGTATCTGGCCCTTTGGTGTAATAGCTGAATTCATAAGGTAAGTTTCCATTTTTCCTCCTGCAACTTCTCCATCTCCATCTCCACTCTCATGATTCATTCAGTGACTGCCACTGTTGTCATCTGCCTTGTTTTTTTTCTAATTAGTTATGGCATTGTTTTGTTTGCACAGTAATGCGTGCATATACTTACGGTAGAGTTCAATCATTTTTCTGGTTTCACTGCGTGAGTAATTTCACTTTAATTTCTTCATCCCAGCAGTCGTTTTTAATCAATTCGGTGGCGCCAGGAAATGTAAGGTTCTCACCATAGCAACCTGAATGGTGTGGTAACTATCACTGCCAAGAATGTGTCAGCATGCATGTGCATCATCTACGCTGGACGTAGCTGCACCTAGTAGTAGTTTTAAATGCAACAGGTGCACAAAAGGCTCAATGTAGGTACAACAACTTTTTTTTTTTTTTTCCATCTGATGCAACTGGCCCCTGGGCATTAATCTGTGAGACCTGAGAATTATACAGAAATATACTGCACATTACAACTGCTGTACAGTGTGTGGGTCCACCTAGATGTCTGTACTTACAGGTGGTGGGTTTGTTGCAGTTGTGCCCATGTCTGAAGTACTGTGGGTTCTCTATGACGGGGATCCTGGTCATTCCAATCACCACAGCATCTGACCCAGCATCCAGTGTACAGGGGCTGATAATACCATGATTCACATGATGAAGGGGGCTGGCGGAGTCTTCTTCACCACTTATCACCGCTACTGGTCCTAGAAAGACAGAGACAGAGAGAACAGAGACTCAATGAATACCGCTTTACTTTCAGAGTCACAGACTGACTGACAGACCTGTGGGTGATACAAAAGCCAAAAATGTCAGGAAACATGAAATCCTGCTTAATGTTCGATTGTTCATAATTCCGGAACAATTTCTTCATACAAATCGTAATTAAAAAAGAAGGATGAAAGGACTATTAGGGAGAGGGATGTGAGGGAGGAGGGAAGAGAAATAAAAAGAGTTTGATCATAATTTACGACTGACAGTCAATCAGCTGCAGTATCATCACTCAGCAAACCAGCATCCAAGCAGCTAGTTAATCAGTTGACCAGGCAATCATCTACACAGCCAGACTCTCAGTCAACCAGTGAATTATGTTTTCACTAATGCAGTCGATTATTCAGTCAGTGAGTCAGCAAAGCTACTGGGTAGTCAGTCATCTATTCTATCAATCAGCGAGTCAGCTAATCAGGATCAAACAGTATTAAGAGCTCACCAAATATTTGTATCATTACACTGAACTGAAGGTTTTAATCAGAATTCAACACAAGATGAGAAATACAACATGTCATTCAGACTAATGTATCTACAGGGTAACAGTTCATCTGTAAAATGACATATTATTGAAAACGTATAATTGCTATGCATCACATGCAGGGTGGAGCTTTCAAAGGGCATCAGAGGAGAAGGCAGGTGTAGCTGCGTATCAGCATTTCAAGCTAAGTTTCACTATGACAGAGAACCTCTCATGACTCTGGGGTTGTTCATGAAAAAAGTGTGTCATGATAAAGGTCGTCCTCATTAGATGCTCGTATGGGTACAGTGAGGTCATTCAAGTGCATATGGCACGTGGGAGAAGTCTTCCTTCAGGGCTTTCTGCCAGAAAGAGACGTCAGAGGGTGAGCAGGTATGTCTGAGCTGCAGGAGAGCGGCGGAGGGGTGGGTGGAGACAGAGGTGGGGACTATCTGCAAATTCATAGATCTTCATGTACTGAGTGAAGGTGTAGAGGTACATCCAAGCCATTTTAAATCATCAAGTGATTTTTTTCATGTAAAAAATGTCTAAATGTGTATTTCTGATCAACAGAGATGAGTTTTGGGGGTTTAATCAATAACAGGAGAGGAACTTTAAGTAAAAATTGGGGTGCAGGCTGAAAAGGGTTCTGAAGTTAAGGCAGAGGATTGGGGCTGTGGACAAGACCGAGAGATAAAGCAGGACTAGGAAAAGGTAAAGTCTGGCTTTTTATGGAGCCAGAGTTTTGTTTTTATAGTTTTGGCCATCATTCTTATCAGTTAGCGTGCCGCATCCCCAGGTCTCAGAAATAAAGTTGTGTGAGTTTAGTCTTATCTTGTCAAAAGGAAGGATGGCAAACACGATGAAAATCAGAATTAGCTTTTAGAAGGGGCAGAGATAGTTTAGAGTTAGTAGTCAAGAAAGAGTTGGAAGAAACTTTTGAGGTAGATTAAGAGCTTCACAGGCAGAAGAAGAGCTTTAGTGGTACATCAGTGGTTTGAGAGGCAGACTATGAGGTTCAGTGATACGGGAGGTGGTCTAAAGGTAAAACCGGAGCTTCAGAAGCAAAGTGGTAGTTTGGAGAACTATTGGAGAGGAAGGACGTGCTGGTTCAAGACGTGATTTCCGCAGATGTGGCACAAACTAAATCACTGTGTGCAAAATGCATCTTGCACTCATACCTATTCATGGTGTGGCAGGATCCGAGCACACAGTCATACTCAAACACCTGGAATACCACATCAGTTTTCACGTCAGTAAATAAATGAGAGGACAGCACCAAGATGTCCTAGAAGTCTTGAATTCCAGAGATCCATAACACTACGGATGAACAATCATGTTGGAGCCTGATTTCTAATTTCTCCTGAGGCCACTTATTACATTAAAACGCGATGATCATCTTAATGAAGAGTTAGAGACTTCCCAGTAGCTCCTGATCTTTTCAGAAGGTTCCAACTGCAGACTTGACGTATGGGGGCGCAGGTCTTTGAGCCAATGGGATCAGAGCAGTTTGCTAGGCTAATATTGTGCACAATATAGCATTAACATACCTAGATTTTTTCTTTGAGGCCACTGTGTCCCAACATGGCCAGTTCTGAAACCAAAGCCATCACCACTGTATATATATGTTTTATGTATATTGAGTGCAATGTCAAAATGATTTTTGTTGTTTCACTGTGTACCTTTGCCTCTGTATGTCAGGAGATAACAAGCGAGTAAAGACAAAGAGATTTGCTGACTTTGCTAAACTTAAATAAATATGGACATTTAAATGCCTAAATACATTGATTTAACACAAAACCTGAAAAAACAGTCTAATACAAATTTGTTTTGATCTTACAAAACTACAAGAAAACACTGCAAGAATTTGAAGGAGCTTCAATAAGAAGGTGGATTGTTTTTTTTTTTTTTTCTTGCCAGTACCCCCCCAGCAGGCCAGGAGCAGTGCTGTGGAGTAGAGTTGTATAAGCATGGCAGGGAGTCTGCTTTGCAGTCCACATAGTGCAGTCCATGGGGAGCTGAACTCACAGGAGGCCGCAGAAGGCAGGTAAACAGCATGGACAGGCTGCCACTCCATCACAGAGCTCACACACACACTTTCACACCTTGAGGTACTTTCAGTCTCAAACCCACTTGAGCCGCATGTGTTCGCCCTGGAAGCCCTGCACCGAGTACTGTGGGAACATATTAACCCCACAGAAATGAGCTGGGTGGAAACTGGTCCAAAGCAATAAGACCTGCTCTACACTGTGGTCAGGTCCACACAGGCTTTACTGTTCATGGTTTAGTTTGGTCCTGCTACGACAGAGGAGACTGCTCATTTCTCATTATATACTGTATTTAACTCTCTGTTTGTACTTATTCATCTACTCCCATTATATTTTGTATTTTTTATGATTTACAGTCTACATTTATTGCATTATACAACAATAACTTTCCTGAAAAAAGTCTTTGCAGCCCCACAAATAGACATAAACCTCAACTGTCCACTCTTCTTTAGGTTATCATGTTCATCACTTTGGCTCAGCGTCATGTGTGACTGTCATGGCTTAATGGGACGCCTGAATAGAGACATGAGACATGATTAATTATTATTATTATACACATTATTTTAAATATTGTTATTGTTATTAGTAACATTTGTGCTTCATCTACAATGATAAAATTGTGATGATTCAAAAGTCACATAAATGACTGGATGGTAAACCATATACAGACATCAGAGACACACCCTGATGAAGGCGAGGGGAATAAAGCGCTCATATATATCTGGTCATAATCATTCAGTAACACAATTTAAGGAATTCCTTTACAAATGTTTCATCAGACAATATATTGTAATCAGAAAGGAATCAGAAGGAATTGTCATACTAGTATCAGCATGGTCAGACCCTCATAAAGCTACAATCCAGGGACCAACACATTCATGTATTCATTTAAATCATTGCACTCTGTGTGCTGAATTTCAATCTTGCCTGTATTCCATTGTGGCTTCACTTACCTGTGTCACACTTTATTTAGGAGTTGGGAATCTACTCACACATGCACTGCATCTGTGACTGTAATGCAAAGATAATAAGTGCACTGACCTTGATCCTACCCGCTCTCCTCACCTGTTCTGCTCTGCATGTGGTGGAAAGCTCAGCTCTGTTTTATGTAATCCTCATTAGCTTCTTCTCGTTGAGATATGTATATCTTTCTATCCGCTATTCAATTTTCTCCCTGGCTGTAATCTGTTATGGTGTTCTGCTCCAGTAATTGAATTCTCCCCATGGGAATCATTACAGTTTTATCATAGTTGGACTCTATAGTCGGTGTGCCATATACGCACAGGCCTCCTCCCCGGGGACAAGGGAGTCCGCTGTTGTGTGTCGACACAGCAGCTGAGAACTATTGATGTGGAGTCGTCAGTATTCTCTGGCGAAACTGAACACATCAGCCTGTTGTGAGTGACACAGCCAACCTTCACAGCTGACAGAAAACAAGGAGGCTGTGAGGTGGTGGTGGGGGGAGGGAGGACTCTGATGGAAACAGGGACAGGAGGACATGATGAGAGAGGAAGAAAGGGAATAAAAGACATCAAGCATGAATAAAAGGATAAAACAGGGAATGAGATGTGGAGGAAGGGAGGCGGCAGGATGACTAATTTTAAGGTTGGATCTCAGCAGGAATGCAACGCTTGAAAGGAGAGCACCTTTTAGGTTCATGGGCACTGATTTTGATTACAGACTTGATATCAGGGCTGACAATTACACCCAGAGAGATTTCCTCTCTTAAGTTGAATACAAAAATAACACAGTCAGAGAATAATTTTTTAAAGCTACATTCAAAACAAACAAAAAAGTGTTCATTTCAGCGATATACTCGTGAAGGTGAAGTAAATCGGTGCTGAGCTTCTGGTGCACAGTCTGACATTTGTGCTGCAGATCAACGACAGACTGTCTTGACAGTGCTGACTTCTGGGGGAACAGACAGTCCAGCATGGAGGGTGTTATTTTGCAGTCAATCATGATGCAGGATTGAAGGGTACAACTTAACTTTCCTAGACTTAACTGATCTTTACTATCTAGCTAGCGACCAAAAGTGCAAACCGCCACTATATTACCTCTCTCTATCTCTCAAATATATAAAACTATGCATTTGAAGCACTTTGAAAATGTCAATGTGTTCATGTATGTACATGTTATAAATGAGAAACTTGATGATGACAAACCTTGTTTTAAATTTAGTGCTGGTTACTGTGTACCGGAAGCATCTTTCCGCTCCAAAATGATGATTTTCTTAGTTTCGAATGGTTTAACAGAAGAGCTGCCTTGCACTGCAGGTTGGCATGCACATCATTTCCAGCACAGATTTGTAGCAGCTCTTCCATCCACTGTTATTCTCAGGTCGGGGATTTGGCTGTTTGTTGAAGGACACTTGAAAAGGATGCGTGAGTACTGACGGACATGTCGGCTGCTGCAGGGATCAGACCTGTGACCTTTGTCAGTTACCAGCCTATGCTAATATTTAGGCCATGTGTCAGACAAGCTGAGATGGTCAGCCGGTAATGGATAAGCAAGGACACAGAGACACAGAGTGACTGACAGAGAGACATGGGGGAATAATGGAGGGGGAGAGGAGAATGTGAGAGAAAGAGAGGACAGAAAGATAAATGGTGTCAGAAATTGTGAGGTAGACGGTTTTCATGGAGCACAAAGGTCAGAGGTTGAATGATGTTAGTGGGCTGACAGGCTGAGGAACTGGGAATAAAGCTGTACTCTGACAGCCAGCAGAGACGTAGCCGCTGTCATGTAGTTTACAGTCTAGTAGTTGTGCATCTCATGACCTACTTAGACTGTATGCAATTTCAGAGCTTTTTCTGTAAAGTAACAGATATAACAGGATATCTATATTGTTAATAATTAATTCAAAATATATTCCACATGTAGTGTCTGAGCAGTGACGGTTGTAGTAACTCCACTTATTGGTGCATTTTTAGATTTGAGGACACTGGGGGTTCAGCCAGGACGTCTGGCTAGGAAGGATTGTTTTTTTTTTTCTAATAAACTCTATTTTTGATGTTTTCTTCATGAAATCTGGTAACTTATTTACATTCAAAATACATGTCTTAATCATTGAAAAATGTAAATATGTACCTTAAAAACTGAATATATCTTAAAGATATTAGTAGTAATTAGCATTATTGAGTAAAAACAGATTTCTTCACAACTGCTATCATTAAATATCTATTGGAAAAACAGTTAAATGTATTTGTGTTAACATCACTTTACTGGAATACTAAAAGGGATTTCTTACACTCACTCAGACACACACACGCACAGTTTTCAGATGTAGTTCATGCAGTGTGGTGTATGCACTGTCCACCTCGCCATCTTCTGCTGCTGTCTATCAAAAGGAAAATAACAGTATGCTGTTTGATCCGACGAGTGCATTCCGCTAGCTAAACAATGGCACCCACAATCCAAAGGAGAGAAATGAACTTCATATTACAACAGTTCAACAGGTAATTTCAACCATTACTGAAACATTACTACATGTAGTATAAATTATTACGCTTCCTCCTCTCTTGGAAAGCTCCAAAAAGAGTTTTATTCCTGAACCTGAACACTCTGCCATTTCTCCTTGACTCATCTCTTCCTGTTGTGAATTGAATCACTGAGAGCTGACCATCAGACCCCCCCACACACACATAGTTCAGAGACCTGCATATATTCTGACAGGCTGTTATGTAATGATGAAGACACATCGCACATTCACCCACAGGTGAAATTATCTTCTGAATTATGTTCAGGGAGGAAGCCCCAACGCAGTGACCTGGCCACACTGAAGGTGGCACCAATAAGGCCACAGAGCCAAAGTCTTGCAGTTTAGCCAAGAAGGGAAAAATGTGTCTGATAATTTTATGAATTTGTTCAGAATTCTGCAAAGAATTAAATCTAGACCAATTCATCCTCAGTTTTTACAATTTAGATGTTTGCAACATAGTGATATCCCCTGGAAAACTATTTAACAAGCCTGCATCATTTGGGATGGGACTGGACCATGATGGTATGTTCGGTGGACTTTCACTCATGGTAAATCCAAACTTTATCAAAATAAATAAAAATAGAAAATGACAACAGAAACAAATGATTTCGCCCGCAGTCAGCACTAAGCCTTATGTATGTGAGCTATAACCCAAATAAATGAATAAAAGTGCACTTAGCCTGCACACATTTCCTGAAGGTTCCTTCATATATTGTTCCAGTGACCGACATCTGGCCATCCTAAAAAATCTGCCCACATGTGTTCTGAATGTGTTACACATTACCTCCACGCATTTTCACATTAATGATGAGTAAGCTTGAGTCACTAATAGACATCATTGCTAAAGATAAGAAAAACACACACATTTTTTGGTATCTACATGAAATAGAATCCCTCTGAGGGATTGTACAATATGGTTCAATTATTGGCTCATTAAATTAAAATGATGTTCAAACAGAGCATACAGTACACATACCTACAGCTGGTTAACGGCGCCTTACATGGAAAAGTATTTTAAGGTTCATGGTAGGCAGCAGCATTGAAAGCTGCAGTGAATTTGATCATGGACCCTGATTTTCTGTGGAAGTCTTTGCCAGTGTGGTCTCCTGCTAACTACATGGCGCTGATATGGGCTGTCCATGGCTCAGAACACAACATTTTTAATAAATTATAAAACTTGAATTTGTCTGTGACCCAATAATTGGATGCCTTCAAGGATGTTTGCTTGTTTCATACAGACAACACTGAAGACTGAGCATTCATCCACAGTTATATATAATGGTGAACTGGTGCTTTTCTGACATTTGTTCTTTCCTCACTTACTCATCAGAATAATATAAAAGTAAGTAGGACTGACAGGAGAGCCTTGGTGCCCCAAACTACTATATTTCTGGAAAACTTGACAATTTTATGCAACAACAGGGAATGGCTACTTAACAATAATTGAATATAAATGCTGCTGAAACACAAATTCCAAGCCTTTAAAATGATGCAATTACTTGTGTGTGTGATTGTGTGCTTGAGTGAAAACGACACAGTCTCCTCAGAGAGTGCAACCATGCTGCAGTGATGCAGTACGCATTAAAAGTGGAACTCTTCAAGGGCATCTGTACCCAATTACTTGCTATTTTACTGGAACACAGAGACCCTAATGGCTTATTGGAACTACCAGGGAATTCACTTGTAGAATAAAAAAATGTCCTTAGGTCAAAGTGATTTATGCTGTAGTTTACAACATGACCACCCCCTCTATTTTCTATAGTACCCAATTGGTGCCACATTCTTTCAATCACACTTTATTACTCACATTAATGTAATAGGCCTCCAGTATCGATACATGCTTCTCACTGGCTCAAAGAGCAGTCGGGGAACTTTATCGCCTCAGTAAATCACCTGATCAGCTGTTAGCGTCGCTCTGCCAGCTCTGAGCACTGGAGCATGCAAGATGTTACTCTAAAAGTCCTCCTTAAACCAAACCAACCCCCCCCCTACATCAGCATGCTTCACAAGCAGGGGCTGTCCTGCTTTTGTTAATGCCATAAAGCGCTGCGTTCGGGGTATTTCAGGGGTTATTCAGGATGTGTGTGCATTTCACTGCAAGGTTTGACTGACAGTTGTACAGTCAAAGAGCAGCTGGGCCAAATGAATGACGGGTGCCAAAAAAAGGCAAGAGACCGGGGCTGATGAATAATGTAATCAAAATGTTTCTTGAAATAACTGAAGCTTGACATATTACTGTGAATACAGAATTTATATGAACACAAACAATTACCAATCAGCTGTTCACAGTGTTTGACAAAGCAACAGATTGTCCTTAACAAAGCAAACTTAAAGGTGCCAGATTTTTGCATGCATTTTGGTTACTTCCTGCCTGTGTGGCAAATATACAGTTATGAGTCTTTGTATATTAAATTCTAACTGATGCCTGTTTGCCTTCCTTACATTAGTTGAATCATCTCATTTTGAGCTTTCATACAGCTGATCACACCATAGTGCCTGAGACCAGGGGTCAGAAGTTACGTCTGGCAAAGGGACATTTTATTTGAGGGCCAGTACAGGTTTACAGGTGCCGCGCAGGTTTTAAACTTAGATAGGGTTTTTTTTTTTTTTTTTTGGTTGATCTTTGAATTCTATTTGCCATAGATTTAGAGGAAGTCTGGTCTTTTCAGTTGCTATCTGTTTTTCATTTGGTACGTTTTCTGTCATTTCAGCACCAGGAACAGCTCACAGCCTGACCTATTAAATAATCTTGCATGAGCTGCAGAGCCAAACAGTATCAGTTTGCTCTCCACATGTGGATAGAAAATCTGAATACATATCAATAACTTGATTGTAAATTCACATAATTTACATTACATTTAAATTTGATCTTACCTTTGTATTGTTGAAACGAGTGTAAAAGTTTTGATATGACAGAATAAGGGAGAATGTAAAACATAACAAATAATATCAAAATGTTGTTGTTGGCCTGTAAACCAGACAGTGTTTGGATGTGTATTCTTTTTAAGGCTGAATGGAGTGCGCGAGAAATATTAACATATGTGAGAGTGCAAAACTGAAAAGAATTAGCATCACAAAACAAGCGTGAAGAAAAGGATTTATTTGTATTTTTATGACTAAAAGTCTATAAGAACAGGGGGTTAATGGGTATTTTTAAACTGATTTATTACTGTTTTATTTTTTGTTAATAGCTCATTTTCATCACACATTTCATTCTAATTTGTTCCATCTTCTCAGTATTCTGTGCCACCAAAGCCTTATTTTGTATGTATAGAGTTGCAGTGGGCTGGAGGAAATGAGAATCATGAATGAAGAGAAAGTGGCTGCTGCTTACAGTCACTTTGGCTGCTTTTCAGCAAAAGTTATATTATAAAGATACATCTCCTTAAAAAATGAGGGATACATTTGCAAGTGATCTAATCCATCTAATATCTAACATAATGATGATTTAATGGGAACAAAAATGATTGAATTTTATTCTCATGCAGGATGTGTGTGTAGAGGTGTGCATGAAAACATAAAGCTCTGTAACTCATTTTACACAATATAAAAGGCAGTAATAGCAGCACCAACACAGTCAATATAAAATGATGCTTTTCTTTCAGAGCTCTGTGATTGCTCTGGGATTCATCCTCCATTTCTCTCCTGTCATCCTCAGCACCAAGCCTGTAAATCATTCTGCTGACAGACACTTTGCAAATGCACCTTCACATCCACCCTGCCAAACACACACACACACACACGATGTCACGACACCTGTGAGTGTGACAGCTTATCTGCTCTCACTCTCTCCCTCCTGTTGTCTCTCTGTTTGTCTCTAATAAGCCGGCCTGTCTTTCACTCTCTCACATGCTCTCAAAGGATGTAAATCAGGCAGAGGACTGACCACGAACATCCATCAAACAGCAACAGTTACCTCATTCTATCAATGTGTGTGTGTGTGTGTGTGTGTGTGTGTTCTCTATCCTGGTGTGAGGCATCTGGGCCATTAGCATTGACGATGGAGCAACACGTCACACACAAACACACATCTCCATATTAACACGTATGATTCAACCTTAACTACGACCCTCAAGGTGCATTACTGCACCATTCAATCACAGGGCTTGAAATTCTGTGACAAGGATGATAAAAAACTTTTCGAATCTGAAGCTTAAACTAATTTACTTTTCAATTCTGGCTGAATTCAGTGACGCCGGTGCTGAATTCCTCCGATATCACTGAGCTTCCAGCACGACCTATTGTGTGAGAAAGGGCAATTTCGCTCTGCCACTTACTGGTGCAACTGGGCGCTAAAGCATCTCCAGTTGAGGACCAGCTAGATTACTTCACTTCAAAAATGTGTTCTCACTTTGAAGGACTAAAACTTAAATTGGCTCCCTCTAAGACAGCCGCACAGGACTACGCACACCCGCGCAGGGGACGGGTGAGTGTGTAAATTGATAGCGCATCATTTATCCAGTGTGGGGCTCTGTACTGTGTTGCTAAATGATGGCTTATAATTACTTCACCTTTAACACCTCCCAGTGTCCCTGGAGCCGAGAGGCCTGAGCTCCAGGCGGACTCACAGCCTCACTTACCCTTTTTTTCCTCGCTGCCTGCTCTCTCTCTCCCTCTAATCCCCCTTCACTGCCTCTACCTCTCTCTCCCTGTCCCTGTCTGCACTTGTGCTATTTCTTCTCCTCCCCCTATGCTACCCGTCTTCTCCGTGTGTCGCTCCATCTCTGTGATGTTAAACGATAGAGGCAGGCAGAGCATTCTCATCTGAGAGCCTTGAGCGCCAACCTGCCCCACACCCAACCCTCCTCTCTCGGCGCTCTCGCTCTCTCTACCTTTCGTAATTGGTTTGCTGCTCGGGGCTTTGGGGGGTGGGGGGGTGTTGGAGGCAAGAGGAGGATGTCACGGAGGCTGACAGCAAAGCGGTGCGATGTAGACTGACAAGAGAAAACAACAAACAAGAAACAATTACACGGCGTGGGTGGTGCTGGTGACACAGTGGCTTGATGGCTGCTTCCCTCTCTGACTGACTGACTGCTGCTGGAAACAGCGCTGAGTTTACAATAGCGAGTTCCCTCCACCTGTTTTTCTGCACAAATCGAACCACGAGGAAATATGAAAAAAGTGAAAACATCCATGTTTACGCTTTGCTGAGGTGGAAACGCTGGTGTCCGGATACGAAGACAATGGAAGCAGACTTGGTGAATAAATGATGACGTACATGGAGCATGTGACTTTGACATCACTCTGCTGAAAGCATCAGATCTGTGTGGAGCGATGAGGAGACTGGAACCTTCCTCACTTCCTCAGCAGTGGATGAAAACGCACATCCACTCACATTTAATTTTGCATATTTTCTGGAAATTTGGTTCAAATTTTTTGCAACATTTAGATTAAAAAATGATGAGAGAGGTGCTGAAATGAGTACAAGGGCTCAGCAGATGCTGAAACACAGCACAGACTTTTATAACACTGTGGGGATGTTTTTTACAACTCTGACAAGTTATCGCAGCAACAATCGGTTAATCCTCTCCCTGGAAAATTGTGAGGTAAACCGCAGAATTACCCTGATCATATCACAAACTAACATGCGCTTGTACGTATTTGATTGGCCAGCACATTGCATTGCCAGATGGCGAAGCACTGCACAGTTTTGCTGGGGTCGCTCCACCGTGCAAACGCAATGATGTCACTAAAAGGGATGACGGGGCTGTGTTTTAACACGCTGCTGGTATCGACCTTCGTCGGGCTAACATTAGCTCTGCTCTGGGTTCGCACACGAGCCCAATATGTTTCTTATTTCAAAGAGCAGCAGATAGATTAGGAAATGTTCATGATGAGACTTTGAGGGCTCATTTCAATTAGTCAGATGTAAAATCCAAGAACAGCTGACTTTAATTAAGGATGTCCTCCCAGCTACAGCGTCCTGTGTTTATAACCGACAAGGACGTCTAGCGACATGTGATTTATTTTTATTTGTGCTCAGTGTGTTCCTGCCAATCCCAGTCACCTGATCCCCATACCCACCTGTCCCCCAATGCCCAATTACCCCTCCGACATAGCGTTTCCACCAGCTCACAGAAATTGTCTATTGAGCCACCTAAGCCCCTGACCCCTCCCTGCCTTTTGGGATTTTTGCCCTGCTGCTTATGCCCCCCTCAGACTTGTTTGCCAGATCTGACTGCTTACCCGTTACTGACCACTGGCCAGCTGACTAAAGCTGAGTCCAAGTATAGTTTCACTGAGCCTTCATCCTCATGTCTGGAAGGGTGAAGTGAACACAGGAAGCAACTGTTCATTTCCTGCCACCCACCAACAGTCACTGTTGGTTTCTTTTAAATCGTGACACCAATCTTTCCCGAACTTTAACCAGATAGTTTACAGCCTAAACCTTAACAAACCCGAGTCAGCAAACACAACAAAGTGTCATTTTGGAACTCAGTGAAATCTAATAATAATAATGTTTGGTTTGGAGGATTTCTTGCTTCTGTAAAGCAAAACCTGTTCAGTCACCTCAAGCTTCACTGCGGCATTCACACATGACATGTCCCACTCTCACATCAGTGATCCAACACACAACCCTCAAGTCTCTATACCGCTGCTACAACTGCTTCACTGCTCGGCAAGCATCTCCGCAACCTTCACTTCTGCTGCTTTCTTTTCTCCAGGCCTGCCGCCACCCCTGCATCCGCCTGCAGGCTCTGACTTTAGTCTGGGTGGGGGCTGGGGAGATGTCTGCTATCATCACTCGAAAATCTCCCTCTCTGTGCAAATGTATGCTGCAGGGAGTGATGAGGTCAGAGCAAAGACGCCAAACTGCATGACTGTGCTGTATTCACATGCAAATAAACTTTTCTGCATGAGCTGACCGACTGAAATTTTGGAAAGGGATATTCTGGTATTTGTCAAACCGTACTGTTTTAATATTTTGGTTGATAATATTTGATTCACCGTCTCTGTTGTCAAAGGTTTGGAGAAAACAGACACTGGCGATTGGGGCAACATCCCTGTCAGACTGAAACACATCTCTGACTCTGGCTTTAACTCACTTAACGCTGAACTGGTACAAATTACT
This sequence comes from Chelmon rostratus, assembly GCF_017976325.1. Taxonomy (NCBI): domain Eukaryota; kingdom Metazoa; phylum Chordata; class Actinopteri; order Chaetodontiformes; family Chaetodontidae; genus Chelmon; species Chelmon rostratus. Next base: position 7,829,274 of record NC_055663.1, on the reverse strand, counting down.
AACTAAAAGCTGTGGAAGACATTTATTATTAATATTGTGGTAGGTTTGTTTTGGCCTCATTGGGCAAAAAAGTCATAATAACCTTTCAGGATATTGTAATTCAAGTATTCTGAGGGAAACTAAACCTCTGCCTCTCCTCTTGTCTCGGCTTTCTTTAGAAAATCTAGTCCATGACGGGAGACTTTGGCCAAACTCATTTCAGAGAGAGGGCGTTCCTATTGGCTTTTCTACAAATGCAGATTTGTGTGCACGTCCTTCAGATGGTGACAGCCTGGTTTCACATAGGCAGACCTATCTCCTGATTCAGGCCTGATTCAGTGGTGGAAAATCCTGCAACTCGTGAGAAATTTCCAATTTCTCCTTTGCCTTCAACGGTGTATAGTACAAAACGTGTGTGAACATGTCCCGGCTCCACGCGGCGCTTCTGGCTCATTATGTTTGAGGCCATGGTGCTCGTATCGACGAGTGGCAAAGAGGCATGATGACAAACAGCGGGGAATAACTTTTGATGGGGGACAGTGATATGTGTGTGTGTGTGGTGCACTAGCCTCTCATCCCGCTGTTAAATGGTGTCGCATCTGCCTCTGAAGCCTCGGTCTCTCTGCCCTGGCGCTGCAAAGCACTGGAGGGGCGTCTTTGAGAAGACGAGTGGCGGTGAGAGGCACCGGGCTCTTGGCAAAGCCCACGCCATGTGGCCCTACAAGTCATGAGATTTCACAGGGCGGCCGACTCCTTCAGCTGCCAATCACACTTGTGGTGGGAGGGGCTTAGGGGAGTGATGTGAGGCAGCAGAGAGAGAGGTTCATTTCTTGCCTACTACAGCTTTATTAAAGTAACCAAAACTACTATTGACCTCTTTGGGAATTCAGAAAGTGGGCATTTGCTGCCCATTCTGTGTTTTTCATGGTGCATCAGTGGCAAATTAACTTTTCAATTTTTCTTGCTCTGTGTCTGAGTGTGTAACAGACGGTTTCATGGAGTGGGACAGAAAGAGGAGAGATGTCATGTTGAATTGTCTGGGTGAACGCAGACTTCTATACAAGTTCAATAACAAAGCTTTTTATTATTATTTCAGTTCATGCCCATTGAGACACATGAATGCTTTGTATGTGTATTGTTTGGTATCTGTGCTTTGAAGATGTCTTTTGAATCCATGGGAGATGAAACTACTCAGAAGTAAGATGCACACACACCACACACACACTCATGTTAGGTTTCCATCACTTTTGGGGACATTACACAGACTTACATTCATTTCCTTGAGACTTACCCCAACTCTAACCATAACCATAAGCACTACTTGCCTAATCCTAACCCTAGCCTTAACCCAAGTCTTCACCCTAAAATGTAATGATTTACATTAAAGGGACTTTGTCCTCATAGGTAAGGCGAGTCCCCCCACACTGATGTCCCCACAGCATGAGTAAAACATGACTACACACACAAACTCTCATCGATGATGATTTATACTGAACATTGCACAAATTGTAACAATTGCCACAAGCCTTCAACTCCCCCTCTTTTACCTTCATCCTGCCTTTCATCTCCATCTTCCCCTCCTCCATGATGTGAATTTAAGAGGTGAAATCAATGAGAGATGAAAGCCTCCTCTCTGATTCATCTCCTCACTCTGTTTCATAGCGATGAAAACAGGTGCTTGTGGCACTTTGTGCCCGCTGTGTACCGATTTAATAATTCAAATCAATGTGTTGATTCAAACTGCTTGAATTTAGCCAAAACTGAGATATCTGGTGTCATGGCTACAAGTTATTGTTGCTGACATACCTGAAAATTTCTCTGACACATAATAAAACCGCACTACTCAATGGCAAAAACTGCAACTGTCTCCTAGAACTTACATTTATACTAATTTGGGAGCACAAATATGTTTAGGGGGAAACATGAAGCTAGACTGTAAGTCATATATCAATGAACACAATGAGGAAATGTTTTAAATTAATGTATTTGCCAAGTTAAAAAGTTGATACTGAACATATCTAGGATGTTAGCTGACATCGTTTTAAGTTTTTGTACAGTGTCCACTCTAGCAATAAGTGGAGACACATGCAGGTGATACACATTGCTGCTAAATGTTTCACATAATCACACCTATATAGATCAGTGAGGTAGTAAATTATATGTACAGGCACTTTATGCCAGCAACTGATTCAGGCCCCAGTCAAAAGTGCAACATAGTTCTTTGTCTTTTTACGAGAGAAAGCAAGTAATTCTGTCCTTTAGGCAAAAAAAAAAAAAAATCAGCTATTAAGATCATTCACTTTTGGTTTCTTACAGGACACAAGCCTGGGTCTCCTGGGTAAAAGCTGTGTGTTTGTTTGACCCGTCCATCCACCCCACCTTCCTCCATTTGTTTCCTTTTGTTCCCTTCACACTCTTTGTACTACATCAACTTGCTCTGAATGTCTAACATTGCTGCAGATGGGTTTACAGTGGAGTTGGTAACAACCTTGTCTCATACAGACACACAAGGTGCCCTTTAGCATTTGTATTATAGGGCGAGGGGCGTGACAAAGCATCTGAATTTTACGCCCTGGGGATGAAGCTGGGCTGGTTTGAGTGCATTTTTTGGTTACGTGGACGGAGCATGTTCAAGCTAAGATGTGGTGGTAAGTATACTGTATTCATGGGGATACACAGTGTGTCCTACGTGTAACTACCGATTATGCCATTCACAAACCTTAGCCTCCAATATGATCATACAGTGACTCTCTTTCCATAACAGTAACTAAGTAGTTATTACTGTAACTATGATGATGACGCTCTCATAATATAGTACTTGTTGTAACCCAAACCATGATCTTCCTGTAATGTCGTCACATCATAGAACAGATTAAATGTTTGTGATCTGTAACAGGTTTGGAAGGCACAGTCAAGTGATGTTGTCCTGCTGACAGAGCCGTCACATCCAAAAACATTTCTATGAGTCGTACTGAAGGGGAGTTACAAAGAGCATATGCTGTTGTTTAATTTGGAGGACTTATTGCTATCTAATCTATACAAATAATATATTCAATATACATTAGCACAAAGTAAACCTGTCACATGCTTCATGTCAGTCACAACTCACAAGAGCTAGAGAGAGAGACAGAAATAGAAAGAGGGAGAGAGAGAGACAGACAGACAGACAGACACAGAGAGACAGAGAGACAGAGACAGACAGAGAGAGACAGAGACAGAAATAGAAAGAGGGAGAGAGAGAGACAGACATACAGAGAGAGAAAGAGACAGAGAGACAGACAGAGAGAGACAGAGAGAGACAGAGAGACAGACAGAGAGAGACAGAAATAGAAAGAGGGAGAGAGAGAGACAGACATACAGAGAGAGACAGAGAGACAGAGGGAGAGAGACAGAGAGAGGGACTGAGACAGAGGGACACAGAGAGAGAGACAGACAGACAGAGACAGACAGAGAGACGGAGAGAGAGAGACAGACAGACAGAGAGACACAGAGAGAGGGACTGAGACAGAGGGAGACAGAGAGAGAGAGAGAGACAGACAGGACAGAGAGAGAGAGACAGAGAGAGAGAGAGGTGGTGGGGTGGTGGTGGTGTGTGTGTGTTTGGAGGTGGGGGGGTAGACAGAGCCAGACAGAGATGGAGCTCTTATGTGTTTCCATCCAAGTGTCTTTATATGAATCATGGTGTACTGAAGTGGACAGGCAGAATGGAAATGCCAAATTTTGATTTAATTTCTTTAATATTTCCAAAAAGCCTTTTTCGCTCGACTGAAACAGGAGCATTTTTTGTTGATAAAGAAATAACGAGATAAATAGTGACAGAAATGCATTAGTGGGATGAATAATGGCCAAGTGACATTTACCACAAAAATTATGTGAGATATGTGTCCAACTCATTCCCCTGGACATTAATATACACGATGTTCCAGTCATGTATAATAGTTTCTGCATCATAGTTCTTTTTAGTATTCATTTTGTCAGCTATTTTATGTATTTAGTCTCGGTCATGAGTCAAATGTCTCTGTTAGTTTTTATTTTATCCAGTCAACCTCATCCTGTTGTTTTAGTGAAGTTTTAGTTGCCTTAAGTTAGTCAGTTAGTTGACTAGTTAACACACGCAGGTTTAAATGGCTATTAAGGGTAAGCTTCCAATAAGTTTCTTAGCTCTTGAGAGACCCCTGCACATGTCATCCAGGGCTACACTTACATCACTTGATACTGAGCCACAGGGGAAACTAAAGAACAGCGAGGAGAAGCTAGTTGAACTTCAGAAAGCAGGACAAGCATATGCCGAACCGTAGTGTTAAAACCACTACAAAGAAAGGAAACATTGGGGGTCCTGTTGATACCGAGACACATTCATCATGTGAAATAAGCACGAGTAACACAAAGTTCTCCATTTCTACTGTCTCTGTGAACAGCCCTATTGATTAAAACAAGAGAGAAAGTGAATCAAATTCTAATTATTGCAAAATCAAAACACAAATCCTGGGTTTATGTCTCACACACCACATCGAATCAAGGTAGTATTCAAATTGGAAATTGCATTTCAGTCACTCAAGAGAACATTATTGCCATGCGGGTCAGCCAAGCTTGAGTTTTTAAGGAGATTCTTAATAAAGAAGTATTCTCAAATAAACATGCAAGTTTATGTTTGAGTGAGGAGCTGATCCACTGAACAGTCTAGAGGAAAAACTCTGCTGGTAACCTGCAACAATTTCACACTGAGTCAAAGGTAAACTCCCATGACAGCGTTTGATGACACACAGCAGGTGTGAGGGGAGAGAGGAGTCAGGCTATGTCGGTTTGGTCAGCAGTTCTTAGAAGTTTTGCCTCTCTTAACAAGTGTAAACCCTTTCATTTTAGGGATGGTTCCTGTAGGTGTTTCAGGTTATGGAGGAGACGAAAACCCACACACACTGAAACCCAGCAGCACTCATGACCCATCACTGAGTTCAGCCATGGAAGAGCTGAGCAGTGGCAAACACAATGGCCCCAAACAACCACCTACAAGGTCTAATATCTTCATAATGAGACAGTTATTTTCAAAAGTGTTCCAAATACACAAACTAGGAAAAGGGGAAAGTATCTGTTGAGGAAAACAAGACCCTTCTGAGTAGGGGTTTCCCAACCACTTCAACACAATACTCCTAAATATGGCATGTTAGTGCCCATTAGTGCATTTGCCTTTTTCACTAAAGTGCTTCCAATTTGGATTCAGACCTTTTTACCAGTTGGGGACTGTCATTTATGTGCAATAAAGGTCTTTTATTCACGATTATCAAAGTTACTAAAACAAACCAACAACAATATGTAGTCCTGTGGTTCTATTGAGACTTGATTGCTGCTGATGTTTGAATCTCTTACAGCCAGTAATGACTGACTGGAGGTCCAATCAAAGGCTTTTAAATTGTTTCGAGTAAAGCTAGCTAGTCAATTCAAGACCAGACTGAAACACAGTCCTGTAGTCCATAATTTAGGGGTAGGCAGTATCCAGATTTTGATACCGTTAAATCTCTTCAAATATACCCACGGTATTTGGTATTACCAGCTGATTAAAAATCACACTGGAGGAAGGAGCCGACAACCGCTGCTTTACTGTTTCCTGCCACAAGGTGGTGACAATGCACTCCAGCAGTGCATGTGATTTCTTTGTTGTGAAGCATGTTGAGCTACATTTCTTGTATTACAGGTGCGATACAAACAAAGTCTGTTACTATTATCATTATTATTAGCATTTTAACACAACGACAAAAATGCGACACATCTTCCGGTTTTATTCTCTGACAGACATCAGAAATGGAACAGCAAATGTTCATAACATTAACAACAAATACAAAACTTGAGTGCAAATACAGTGTGTTGGCCTGGTAAACAAAGAATAGAGCCATTAATTCTCAGGCTTCTGTCAACCAAACTGAATGAAATTAACAACAAATTGTCTGTGGCAACAGTCCAGCACAAATAAATCAATCAAATTAAGAGACACTCGGTTTGCATACCCGCCTGGATCTGTGGGACCTCACTGTGCTCCTCATGTGAACAGACAGACAGGCAAGCGCTCCATGAGTTAACGCCAGGTGCTCTATGCGTGGTAACCATGGAAATGGCTTCTGTGCACTACTGTATCCCTGCTGATATAACTGTATCCTCCTTATAGGCTGTAGCAACATATAAAACACATCTCCTAGAAAATACTGAGTCTCTAATTAAATAACATTACTAGGCTACCTTCAAAATAGTTCAGTTAGTTAATTTACTCATGAGTTGAGGTTTATTTAGTTTAGCATGAGCATGTCATTCCCAATCACTCCCTGCTTGAACAAACCATTACGGTCTTTCCAAAACTGCATTTTTGGCCCTTAATTGCAGCGCCACCATCTGGCCGATTGGGTTCATAATCCTTGGAAGAATTTGTACATTATTTCCAGTTATTAGACCGAGTTTCAGGTTTCGAGCATATTCCAGCGCACAGCAATTTGAAAGAATTCACTGAAGACTGAGATTGTTATTTTACTCATGTAATCTGATTTTTGCTCTCTTCTTCTCTCTGTCTTTTCTCGTTAGCACAGTTAACATTTTTGACTTCACACCCTGACTAATAAATCACTTTGTAACTCGGTTTGACAAAGGCTCGCTATATAATTCCATGTTAAATAAAGCAGCGGAAAGAGCCTCATGCTTCCATTTATATCCCTGCCTTCACCCACTCAGCATTAGAGAATTTAGCTGAATCTTTTGAGGAGAGACTCTCAGGAAATGAACCATTGCTGCAGGGTCTTTGGTGTGTTGCTCAAGGACACTTTGACAGGAAACCTTGCTGTTCCTAAAATCCTCCCTGACAGCTACCAGATATCAGATGTTCTTGCATCTCTCATTCAGGCCACACTCTCTCCCCTCTCTGCATCTTTCCTCTTCCTCCTTCACCCCCTCATCCCCCTATCTCCCTCCAGGCCAGGCCAGTAATGAGAGGAAGTGTGGTGAATGTTTGATGAGCGTTTTAATTTTTCAGCACAGCACGGGTAATAGTTGTGTAATCACAAGACGACAATTTGAAATATTGATCTGAAGGTCTGGGAGAGAGGGAAAGGAGGAAACGAAAAAAGAGAAGAAAATCACATACAGTACATATTCTGCTTTAAGTGGGCGTGATTTCATTAAAAAATACAGCACAGAAAAGAGAATTGCATTGTAATATTATTCATCTCCACATATGGCAAAAGCTGGAGGTAGCTATTTGCTCTCCTCAAAGCTTCAAAGACAGAATTTCCCACAAATCTTGAATCAGGTCTTGCTACCATTGGTGGAATTTTGGTTTTCGTAAGTTAGGTTAAGCAACTAAAACACTTCAAATAAGGTTCTAGTTACAGTTAAAAAAAATGCAAAAATTGCAGTCTGTGATAGGACACCAGCTCTTCCTCCACCCCGACCTCCGTACTCTCATTTCCGCCATCTTTCTACATGAAGGACATGCTACTTCCTGAACGGGCACTGAATGTTAGCACAATGTGGAATAAAATATACAAATAATTTCCAAGGAATACTGGGCTAATTGTTTCAGCCAAGACAATAAAGCCGACCCCCAACTGATGCAAGTGCACCGGTTATTCTAGACCACAGTACAGTGATTAAGACCAGAGCATCAACCTGTAGTGTACAATCAACTTCAGAGGTTGTATTCTGTCATAGTGCCTTTTCTTGATCACTGTTAAGGTTATGGAAACAATTCTGTCTGACAATAAGGCTGTAGTTGTGTGAACGTCAATGAAAGAGACTGTCCTCACAAGACAAACACTTGTAACGCCTAAAATGACTTATGTTTGCATTTATCTGACAGGGACCATTAGCAGCCTTGTGAATTATGAGTCCTGTTATTCAGAAACAAAGGAGGGAGAAGTGTGACATTGATATAGAACTACAACCCCTCCCAAGGAGCAGGTTGAATAACCAGTCAAACTCCTAGTTCCTGAGCAGGGATTGTTTTGGAGTGGGCGGCAGGAACTAAGGCTGGCCAATTAATTGAAAAGTTAACAAAACTGACAATGTGAATGGGGTGGCACTGCAACCTTTTTCTAACCTTTAATAAAAAGCTCCTCTTTCATCTGCGTCAAAGATTCCTCCCGAAGCCAGGCTAAAGAGGTTTTGAGCCTAAATGTAACCAAACCTTAGTTCGCCACAGTGCTGGCGGTTCAGAGAAACACTCATAAGAATCGTTTTTCTAACAGCTATATGTGAAGCAATGGTTCTCACTGCTGATGTTGTCCTGCTGAGAGGGCGCCCCAAAAAAACACTCTGTCTGTGTCATTTTGAGAGGCAGTGACTGACATACTTTGCCATTTCATTTTAAGGACTTGTGGCAATGAAAAGTATGCAGCTCATTACAGAACACTGCAGACTAAACTCCGCAAACTGTGAAAAATGGGGCTAAGCAAGACAGATATAATGCAAATGTTTCAGTGGGTCTAAGGACTGGGTGGGTAAAAGTGGCTCGATTGTGCCTCCTACAAAATCTCAGAGAGGCAGCCCTCGCAGTACATTTCATCCAGATGCAAGAAATTTTGAATGCATGTGTAATGAATACTAACGATTGTTTTCACGTCTCCCTTGAGCATCTGGCATTTGGAGTATTGCCTTTCAGAATGTATGTGCTGCACTATGGATTATGGACTGAGAGCACGGGTAGTTTTCCTGAACGCTTTCTTGCGTGTGTTTTTATTACTCCTGTTTTCTGGTCAGTATGCCTCTCTCTGTCTCTCACAGTAAGACCCATTTAGCTTTCTTGCTTTATTGCCTTGTATAAAAGCGAATGACACTGTAATTGACATTTCATACTTTTGCAGCACCTTCCTTTTTGTTAAGTGATGGTGATAAAAACTGAATGAACCGTAGAGAATGTTTCTGGCACCTCTCACCTCGTGCTGAGAAAATGTTTAGCTTTTTAATCCACTGTAGTTTTCACTAACAGAGGCAAATGCTCTGATAGAGTTATCTGCTGGTAAATAAAAATGTAGGTAATGTGATTTATTTGGACAGCGGTTACTTTGAATATCATGACATAGTGGAGTAGCCGTTTGACGAGCGCTCCAGTGTTTAAGATACTGCATGTGAAATACAGCATGTTTTTTGGGGGGATTTTCCTGTTTTATTAAATGTGTACCTAAAAGTGTTCTTAACAGCTGAATGTGTTAAATACGACTCATTTCTGTTTATTATTCTGTACACAATTGTATTTCATCATTTCATATTAATTATTTTGTTCATCATTACTGAGGTGAATGTGGCAATTTATTGTTATAGTATATTGTTTGTAGGTGACATCGTCCTGATCTAACAGGAACTACATTGCAACTAAATTGGACCCTGGTTCGTCAAAAAATTCAACTGAAGTTCCTGAGTTCTGAGAAAATATCTTGTGGTTCCCATCAGTATTGTGCCACAAAGACATAAATATGCTGAACCCTGGACTCGGACCAGAGGTATCAACAGCACTCAGTCTACAATAATGAGCCTAATACCTGGAAATACTGTACATTTCAGGTATTTAGTCAGTAACGTGATTTTAACATTCCTCCATTGAACATTATCCCTTAAGGCTGTCCGAGAGAAATCTTAATTAGTCATCCAAACCATGTTAAAGCCACCAAAGCTCATGAAAGTCCTGGTTTACAGTCCATGTGAATGGTGTCAAGACTCTCGCCTTCATATTCCGGTCACTCTTCAACACAATGGTCCAGTATCATTGCTCATCCACAACCCAAGAAGAAAAGCAAGAGAGTCTTTGTGAAAAAAGTAATTATAGCTTGGGGAGATGTGAAGGTTTACTAGGATGTAGGAGAAAAAAGGGAGCTTCTTCTCTCCTCTGTGTACCTCTAACAGCACGAACTGTTGACAGAGCCAGACCGGCGCGCACACTGCAGCTCCCACCAAACTCAGCACACAGTTCAGTCACTGTGAGCCAGTTTCCATGACAATAATGTCCCTTATCAGACCTGAGCGACCACACTGTGTGTTTTGCATGTCGCCTTGACGTGCGCTAACTACAAATTTTCTGTCATTTACCAATTTTATCGTGCAGATGGATAATTCTAATGTTATCCGTCATCTTGATGGAACAATGATGACTGCAGCTGTGGCTCAGAAGGCAGAGCGGGTCACCTGCTGAACCCCAGCTCCTCCCGTCCACATGTCAAAGTGTCCTGCTCCCAGTGGTCAGGCCAGCACCTCGCACAGTAGCTCGCTGCCATCAGTGTGTGTGTGCGTGTGTGTGAGGGTGTGAATGGTTGAATGAAACGCCAAATTGTAAAGTGCTTTGGATTAAAATGCTTTTTAAATACAGTCATTTAGTGCTACAACACAGTTACATGATATGACTTTCATAAATGACTGTAGACAGAACGGAAGAAAATGACAGACAGTCAGAGAAAAGAGTCTGAGGAGCAAGCAGACAGACGAATGATTAGCAGTGCAGGGAAAAGAAGCGCTGCCTGATACTGCAGAGGGACTAAGCAGAATCATCAGTGTCCAACTTGTAAACAACATTTGTGTCAACACCCAGCTGTAATTACAACTGGGAGACAGATTCTTCTCCAATATATCTGACTTCCTGTTAATACTATAGTTTAATATAGTAAATATAATAGAAGTACTCAACACGTGTCTGGAAAAGCATCAAAAATGGACTCTGTCAGTTAAACACTTACTTCAATGATACAGAGCTACATAGACCACACAGTCATTTTTTAATTACTATTCTTGTTAGTCATACTGTGTGATTAAATCGGCATCATCTATCTGTTAATTATTTAGTGTTGAACTTCCTCCTGTTACATGGCTGTAGGGGCCTGGGAGGAAACATGTGAGGAGGATCCACAAAGATACTAGAATGAATCACCATGTATGTGGGGAGGGGCCCATAGAGAATGCCTGTGTTCAGGGTCCAGGGTTTTGTGCTACAAAACTGAATGTTTTGTTGGTAAATTATTTGTATACTAGGTAGTATTGCTTTTGACTTACACTGAAGAATTGCTATTACTGGTCTATTGATGTCTAAATGGATCTGCTGGAGGATCCAAACAACAGAAGAGCTGAACGCATGACTGTCATATAATGTAAGGAGTGAAAGGCAGAAGCACATCTCAAGTCATCTTCTTGCCATTTTCTTGCAATTCAACATAATTTCTTCCATTACGTTATGTGAACATGACATATGAGGCTCCACACAGAACAAAATTCATCCCTCTGTCATACACTGTAGACACTAGTTAAACACCACCACAGCTAGCACTGGGGCTAGCTAGTATTCTGACATTAGGATTTATCTTAAAGGACCACTGTGCAAGTACAGTGTAAAACAACTCTTAAAACAGTTAAATGTAAACTTAAATGTTATTTGAAACTGTCTATTAAAAATATACCATCCCCTCAAATAGCAAAATAGCTGCACCCTATGAAACATATGATTATTATGGTCATGGAGGTGCATTTTGATTTGCCATTTAAATCCATGTTGACATTTTGAGCTACAGAGAATGAGTTCATATTGTGCTTTTCCTTTAGCACCATCAGACCAAAGGTTCCACTTTGACACAAAAACAAAAAAAACAAAAGACATGTACCGAGCACAATCCTGCTCCCCTAAGGATCAATCCTTTACGTTTCAGACACCTGATGAGCTCTCCACTAGCACCACCAACAACCCCCTGGCCTTTCCTCTACAACAATTTTTCCAACCTCACGGGCTTGTGACCCTTTCCAATAAAGCCATGAAGCCACTCACGACCCATTGTAACAAGTTTCATATGTGTCTGAGCTATGAGCTGTTCAAGCAGTGATATGTTCCCCTATCAGATCGCTTCATTTCAAAAGCTTTTAGAGTCATGAAGAGGTAAAATTGGCTTGTACCTTCTGAAGAGGAAAGAAGCAGGGAAATGTCAGGAAAAGTAAACATATTTTTGAGTGTTGCCTTCTTGTTTCTCATCCTGACAATCATCTCGTGACCCCTCTGATTTAACTTGTGACCTCCATGGACAAACATTGCATTTTAAGCCGACTGCTGGCAAGGCTCTAAAAATGGCAAATTTACCAATGTGGTGTTTGGTGCAGTTACAAATAGCATTACTCTGAATGCATGATTCAGCCAAATTGCATTTGTCAAGATTGTCTTTATTCAGTACTTCATTCGATAATAGCTTGAGAAAGTTGTAAAAGAAAATTCTACAACTATATTTAACTCCTGCCTGCTGTTTTCCTCTTTCAATGCTACTGAAGAAAGGATTTATTGCATTTATTATACGTGCAAAGAGCCTCTAAATAAAACAAAGTGGTCCCAATCTGGAGCGATGGTAAAAAACAACAAACAGAAAAACACTTTCCATAGTGCAAATTACGTAAGTGAAGGTAGCCCTTTAACTATGTAAACTGTTAAGTGGCACACAGGCATACAGGCCAGTCCCTCAGCCCATATTTCATGGAGCAAAACTGTGATTTGTTTTGAAGAAGGCATCATTCCCTGAGGTTTCCAGTGTAGATCCAAGCATAGAAATTCTCTGTCACATAGAGTGTTTGCTGCCTTTCATTTTCACAAGTTATTAGCCAGAGCCCTATATCAAAAGGACAAAGTCCCTGTGGGACTTCTATGAGGCTCTGGTATGCACCAGAAAGAACACAAAATGATTCCATATTCCCCGTCTCTGAACTCTGCTAATGTTCTCATGAGCCAGTCATGAGGAAAGATGATAACTCTTTATTCTAATTGTAATGAGCCATTCCCTTTTCCCTACTGACAGCATTAACCAATGAGCACTCTGTCTGGGAAAATACCCGATGTATGAATGTGTGTGCATGTGCGTGTGCGTGTGTGTGTGTGTGTGTGTGTGTGTGTGCGTGCATGTGCGTCTGTGCGTGGAGGGGGAGGGGAGGGTTGGGTGAATAAAGTGGCTACATTGCTGAAGTGTAACAAACAAAGCAATATTTAAATCTACATTAGAGAAGGAAAGAAGCAAAGACTTTAATTATGTATATGTTTGATGGTCCCATTTAAATGGTAATGAACAGGGAGCATGGAGAGTCTTCCTTCAGGGAACATGTACAGGATAAATACTTTCATTCATCTGCTGTGACTCATGTGGAGGAGCAGTTTCTTGTCCCCTCTTTTCATTTCTGTTTGTTTCTCTCTTCTTGGTTATTGATTACGCTGCTTTAATTACGATTTCTCTTAAACAGAAGAAAACTCACCAGAGCAGCACAAATGTAAAAAAAAAGACAGAAAAAAATCTGTATTTAAACAAACACTCTTCTTTTTCTTCTTCTTTATTATTAGAGCCAAATAAAGATCCATGTTTGCGTTCTTTAGATGAGTCCACAAAACAAGTAAACAAAAACCCCAAACAAAAAAAAACTACTGATAAATAGTAGTTTACCTATGTACAAATTTTAATTAGCACATGTAATGTCAGCGTTATGTTTCTCTTCAACATAATGAGGAAACATTTTCAGTAAATGTGTCTTCAAAGTACAGCAGAGGTTCCTGTGGCTCAATCGCCAGAATCACTTGATCCTACATTTCCCATAGTGCAACTTGATAGCACCTTTCATGACACACTCATGTCTTTCAAACTCCACATTCCCAGTTTTTAACATGAGCTTCTTCTCCCACGGCATGTAAACTGACCTTGATGTGTTTAATCTGCAGCGTGCCCTGACTCTGATGATGTGGACGTCAACCTCTTTAGCTCATTATTCACAGATTTACTGTGACACCACAGACTGTCTTTAGCGTTTCCTCACTCGGGTGTAGCTGCATTGTTTATCCGCTGTAGCTGGATGAACACATGCTTCTCGGCTCAAAGTGCTCCCCAGTTCAGTGGGTTGGAACCTGCTCAGTGTTACACTTCTCAGTGCTCAGCTCCTCAGGAAATTCCCAGAACTCCCACTACGAAAAGCAATGAGCATTTACACATACCATCCCCAGGAGGAGGTGATATTACTAAAAGACTTAATAACACCAATCACATCATTTCAATTGTTAAACCCATCCAAGGCATGTTAAAGTAACATAAGTAATATGATGTGTAATTAACTTGCCATTGAGAAATATTTCTATTCTTCAGGTAATAGTTTTTTGTATTACGCTGTCATCTCAGGTTAGTATATGCTAGGATGAATGCAGACAGAAAGGAGATTACATGTTATTGATACTTTTGTTTTATCTTATTGAATGATGGTAATCAAGTTTGAGGATCTAAAAATGAACTCAGATACAGCAGAGATACAGCCTGAGCTGGTGTAAGGGAGTTTTTTTGTGCAAGAATAAGTAAAGCAGGCCCCGAGGAGGCTGTTTGGTTTTTAATAAAACACCACAGCAGATGGTGGTATGATCTGGGCCACGTTGAGAGAGAGAGAGAGAGAGAGAGAGAGAGAGAGAGAGAGAGAGAGAGAAGGGGGAGAGAGCGAGTCAGAAATAACAAAGTGAAGAACGAGGAGAGAAACACATGAGAGAAAGCCACAAGAGCATTCACCATCTTTCAAGCTGGCTTCTCTTTTCTGTTTCACCACTTATGTTGACAAGCGTCTCCTCCTACACTTTAAGTTCTGAGTAGTAATGTGTTCACAGGGCAATACAACATGTGTTTTACGTCATATATATACATATAAATACTTTTTCATTACTACTGTTTACTATTTTGCTATTTTATTATTATTATTATGTATATAATCTTTTTACTGCTCGCTATTTTGATATTTTATTATGTATAGTTTGTTCTTTATAGTCTTATTTCACAGTTTTTCACTTATTTCACTGTATGTAATGCTGCTGCTGCACTGCAATTTCCCAGCTTGGGATAAAGTCAGTCAGTCAGTCAGTCAGTCTGTATATCTCATATACTAAACAGCTAGACCAGTACAGCTAATAACAAAAATGATCTTTTTTTTTCTTTTTTTTTGCCTTGACTGGTAGGATTTCAGCCGTGGAGGAACTGGTCCCAGTAACGGTGGTGAGTGCTAATTTAAGACCGCTACAGTTGGACACCCACACTAGCACAAACAGGTCTGTAGGCAGGTTATTGGGAGTTCTGTTTCATCGTGTCTCATTATTGAATAGGAAGCTGCTGTTATGTAATCACCATGTTGCTGTTCTTCCATTCACCGTGCTGGAGAGCGGTGATTGGGCGAGATGAAGGACGGACGCGTCTTTGCTACACGCGTGTTACTGAAAGGCAGTATTTCTTCAACTGCAGAAAGTTCGTCATCGCTCTAAATAATCTCCACTGGCATTAGAAACTTGGGGGAGAAAGCACAAGCAGCTCGTGCTGACGGATCACAGCTTTGGTTGTTTTTATGTGGTATCTCCGTTGTTGTCATAGCTACAAGTGTACTTTATTTTTCAGGAGATGCTCGTTGGCTACACTCTAAGAATTATCATGTGGATAAACATGAATCGGTAGATTGATAGGATCCTACTTGGAAACCAAAAAAGACTGGACATGGTCCTGCTTGTACAGTGGAAAGATAAATCTTTAGAAAGAGATTTTTCTGTTTCAGACAGTCCACCGGGTAGAAATCTGTTTGAGCCACATCCTAAGAGATACGGTGCATGGATGCCTGCTGAAAGGTTTATGCAACACTTGCTGCTCGCACAGTAAAATGAAAATCTGTACTTCCGTCACCTCTCAATTCAAGGTTATTGTGCATATGTTGCCTGTCTCACTACCACCTCTGATATCGGGTTGTCTGATGCTCCTCTTAATACTTTACAGAAGCTGTTTAATCACTCTGAAGTCTCCTGACTTGGTGTTAATTAGAGACAGAGCTAATTAGAGGCTTTGGGAAAAGAATTAAGGTCTGAAAGGCTGTATGTTTCCATGATTTTAGAGCTTCTGAATGTTTTTCAATGATGGGCTCCTCAGTTTTTCCAGAGCTATTTCACAATCCAGTGTACTTTTGGCTATATTCCTACCCAGTCTGTTTTGCCTCAGGCCAGCTGCTCACACATTTGCCACAAGAAAGAAAATAGTGGTAACATTTCAACCTTTCATGGCTTGACAGCAAGAATATAGGTCCCTCCATCCTTGACAGAACATTCATCAATATGTGCATAAAAGAAGGACAGCGTTTATGTAATTCCCATCAAGCCATAGGAAGAGCTGCAGGTAAAGTCTGAGGTCACGTCCTGCATCCCTGAGCAATCCCAAATTTCTCTTTGTGAATTCTCCTCCTCTTCACTTTCTTCTCACTGCCTCACTTTTCCCTGCACTTCCTTTGCTCCACTAACGTCCCTTCTATTTCTACCACATTAATTCAATTCGCTTCTTTCCACTCATCTCTACTCACTTCAGTGGGTGCTTTAATAGCGTGGTACAATGATTCAACTCAGTGTTGAAAGAGAGGTATCAAAATGAATTACATTCAAAAGAAATTCAACCATCAGAGCAGGTTGGCCTCACTTTGTCCTTTTACCTTTCTCGTTGTCTTTCTGTCGATGTTTGTCTCCAATTTCTCCTCTGCTTTCTTCATACAAACAGACACCATAACGCAAGACAACATTCAACAGAGTAAGATATTGAGGCTAAAACACCATCTATCAGCTATTAAGAAACATGAAATCTACTGGATCCATTTGTATCATTGTGAAAACCTTATCGAGCACACTGCAGTATCGCAGTAATTACATCAAGGCTCCATCGAGCGGCTGCACAACAGAAACACAGATTGTTGACACAGATCACGTCACCTCGCCTACCTGATTCAGATTTATATAATCAGGGAGAAAAAAAGCTTTGCTGTCCTTGAAAGGAGAGTCATTGCAGAATGTATGACTGTGGTTGAACTACCCACTGAAACAACACTGAATTATCAAAAAAGAGGGCCCCAGACACCCAGCGGACCCCAGAGCCCCATGTTCACGGTGTGGCAATTGATTTGGAAATATGATTAAAGGAACAGTTTGGCACTTCAGGAGATACACTTATTTTCTTTCATCTTTGAGATGAGAAGATGATATAAATCCTTCTGTCAGTGTGTTAAGTACAAAGCTGGAGCGAGGATACAAGGATGTGAGTTTAACTTGGCGTAGAGGCTGGAAGCAGGGGTAAACAGCTAGCCTGCCTCTGTCAAAAGTCATACTGAGATGAACATCTCACTATCTGAAAAAAAAGGATATATATATATATATATATATATATATATATATATATACCACAATTCTCACAATCTGTAGCGTATCTTTACTGCAAACCCAACCTTAAACTGCTAACGTGAGACCTGAGAGTTTGGATTCAGTGCATTCAGCCGTCAGGACACAAGCTGCAAGAATCATGCGAGTACAGAACATCAGCTTCATCAAGTGTCTTAGTGACCTTTCCGCTGAGATGAAAAGAAATGGTCTCTCCTATCTAAATATTTCTTTTCCACAGAGAACTGACATGGTCAATGAAAACCAACGCTCACGCAGACATTAATTACATCTATAAAAAACTCAAACTTTCAGAGCTTTTTACAGGGTTGAGCCAGACGACTTAGAGGACAGACTCAGTTATCGAAGCAGCAAGGTGAACGTAATGCTGGTTTGATTAT
Source organism: Chelmon rostratus (assembly GCF_017976325.1). NCBI lineage: Eukaryota > Metazoa > Chordata > Actinopteri > Chaetodontiformes > Chaetodontidae > Chelmon > Chelmon rostratus. Next base: position 7,811,727 of record NC_055663.1, on the reverse strand, counting down.
TTGTGTCACACATCACCACGTGAAGACATGGTGCAGTGTAATAAATTGTATAAACACAAAACCTACATTACCCTACATTAGTGGCCTCGTATTTTGCGCACAAGTGTTTGCTCATTCCCTGTTTTATTCTTGACACACACACACAAATGTTTTGTCACAGTTTGTGCGACTGTTGAGTTAAAGTGACAATATATCTGGCGGAGCCTCAGAACCTGTGTTATGCACTTCCACCTCCGCTCCAGAAGACAGATACTATCCTGTCAATAAAGCTTCAAAGAGACAGGGGGACGGAGAGAGACAGACACTGGCAGACAGACAGATAGACATCTCTCGGTCCTCTCTGGACATTAAATGACTACTGGATCTAAAAGCACATAGCAGAGTGATAAAGATGACAATATTTCTTCTGAGGAGACCACAGAGCTGTAATTTCCTCCTCAAGCAGTATAGCTGAGTGTATGAAGAGAAGGATTTATGGAGACTTAATGGAATCATCAGTGTTTTGCTCTGCTGTCTTCTTTAAAAAGTATCCATTTTGAGTGGCTGAGATTCCCTATCAACACACTTAATCTCTGTGTGCCGCAAGTCAAATGTCAGCGTTGTGTGTGTGTGTGTGTGTGCGTGTGTATCTGGAAGTGCATTTTCACCCTACAGGCAGTAATGTGGGCTGGCTGTAAGGCGGCACTAAATGAACAGATGGATGTAATCAACAGATGGTTGATATGGTGTTTCTGCGTGTGTGCCCTTTAGACATGGGGCCTGTGTGTGTGTGTGGTTATCCTGTTCAAGTCAATACGATAGAGCGTCCAACAGACTTAACGCAGAGAAGTGCAAACAAGGCTTTATTTTGAAGCATGTGAATGTCATAACATTCTCACATTTTCCCTAGAATTTCCTTTTACTTTCAGGTAAATTCTATTTTTAAAAAGCCAGTATTCATGTAATTGTCATGTCAGCATGAATAATAAGGGCCAGTCACTAATCAGGGCCGGGCAATTACCTGTATTATAATTGCTCACAAGGTAAAGCATATTCTACATTAGCACAGGCCTAATTTAGTACAATTAATAGAACTGCATTTATGTCATTCTCACCACTCTGCTGCTCTGAGTCCCTTCTTTCAAAAGATTTTTTTTTTCATTAAGAAAATTAATTCCAGATGCAGGCTGTTTGTTGGTGTGGTAGGAAGCTACTGTACTATCAATAAAGTAACATTGTTCTGCCCTTGGATCCACTGTAAGGCTTTCAATGTGAAACACTGATGCAGTATTGAGTTTCATGGACAGCAGATGATAACTTCAAACAAATAAAACACATAAAAACAAAAAAAATGGCGAAGCAGAGAGAAATGGTGAATGAAAAATGTAGATCTGTTACAGAGACAGCAACAGAGTGGTGAGTGTTGTTTTTTTTTTTAATTCAGCTATGACAATTGATTCAAGGTTGTGTTATTGTGTGACTTCAGTGAATCTAAACAACCTTTAAAAACACCAAAATCACACAACAACACAAACAACTAATGGAGGTTGTTGAGACAGGTTGGACACTTCAGTGTTCTGCAGGGTAAAATTATAGTTTTTGTCAAAGGAGTCTTTAAAGTGGCTTTAAAGAGAGCATAGATAGATATAGCAGTTTCAGTTTCCTGTTGGAAAGGGCTGTCTGACGGCGAGGTAAAGCGCTGAAAATACTCTAAATATAGCGTACACTTGGACTCATTTTTTAGGTGGGCCGCTTTTTGGTAGTCTGCATACGTTTAGCTGCTGCCCCCGTCCACAGCAGTGCATCGCTCAGCTTCTGTGTCGGGACTCCTGTCTGCTCCTCCAAACTGGAGGCGTGCCAAGCACTTTATTTCCTACATTTTTCAAAGGCTCTCTTATCTCTCTTATGCATTTTATTTTCCTTGAAATGAGAAAATGAGAAAAGTCTACTGTTACAGTACTTATTATTCTAGATTCCTCCAGTTCAATGTGAAAACTGACGATACACTTTGTTGAAATATTGAATTGAACTGTACTGCCTTTATTTGACAGTTAGTTGTTGACTACACACACATGCTGGTACAACAACAATTTCAAAAAATTTGGGGCATTGTGTAAAATGTAAATACAAAAACATAATGCATTTATTTGCAAATTAACTGTTTTCCGACAACAGTTCTCCGATGTGTTCCTGAGCCCATTAAGTAAAATCCTTCATTCAATCACGTGTTTACAAAGTGGTGAACCTCGCCCCATCTTTGCTTGTGAACAACAGAGCCTTTCCAGGATGCTCCTTTCACACCCAATCATGATACTATCACCTGTTACCAATCAACCTGTTTACCTGTGGAATGATCCAAACAGGTGTTTTTGGAGCGTTCCACAACTCTCCGTCTTTTGTTGCTCCTGTCCCAACTTATGCATGGAAATGTGTTGCTCCTGTCAAATTCAAAATAAGCATATTTACAAAGATCAGTGAAGCTGATGATGTCAAACATTAAATATATTGTCTTTGTACTGTTGTAAATCAAAACGGATGAGCACAGGTGGAGCACTAGGCAACACTGAAAACGCTGCCTCCATAATATATCTGGATTTTCCAGAGGAAACATTGTTCGGAAGTTGGGTTAAAGTCTTAAAGTGCAGAAAAAGGGTGGAAACTATATCAGAGATCTTACTGGATATACTTGATATTTGTGAAGAATAGCTCAACAGTGTGGAGGTCAATTACTGTTAGATGCTGGTGTGTCTGAAGATTTAAATAATGAATGAACATACCTGCCGTGTGAGGCATACATAAAATGTCATGTTGTGCATCTAACTACTGGAGAATGCAGACGTACATAGGGACATACATATTCCAACTGCTGATGACTTGGATTTAACTGAAAGTTAGGTGTAAGAATTACTCATCTTTACTGATGTTTATGAAAAACTTCACTCTGGTCACTGCAGGTGGTGCAACTCCTGTGTATCCTGATTGACGTGCATAGAAAATACAAATCGGAGCACAAATCAGTGCTGGTTTGTAGAGAGCCACTAAAAGAGGACCTATGCTCCTGAAAGCCTGCTGTGCAGTTGGCCCACACAGATGATCAGTGTGATCTGGCTCTAGACTGAGCTGCAGAGTCCACAAGTTTTTATTGTATCATTATTATTATTCAATCTTGTTGTCTTCGAAAAAGGTTTAATGTTTATGTCACATGTCAAATATTTTTTCTTGTGTTACTCAAAAATGTCTTTAATTGCTGTCAGTGTTTCCACAGTGTGAAAAGAAATTCTGTCACTTTTAGAAATGTTCTTTTTTTAACTTTAAACAAGAGTTACTGGTAGATGTGCTTTTATCCAGATTAAAAAGTATCTGTGTAGGAACTGGACCAAACAATCTTCTGTCTTTTTTCTAGCAGACAGTGTTCCTGGTCTGGGCAGAGGGTCTGGGGGATACATACGCTGAATGATTTAGGCTATGAAATTTGCTACATATACTGAAACATAATTGCACTTTGCCACAGCTGTGACTTATGAGTACAAGTGTAGATCAAAGTTAAAGCAAATGTTACTTGTGTCTTTGTGAGGCACCACTTCACTAATGTAAAAATGACTTCTAGTAGAGGTCCTGCAACAGAAAAGAGCAGCCTAACCTCACTAAAGGGGGCACTGGTCCCGTCTGGTGCCCGAATGATCAGTCTGAACTGTGGCAGGAAATCTTTTCCACCCAAACAAAGTGACAAAGTGAAACCGAGGAGCTAAATCCACACTGTCTGCTCCTTGCGAAGAAAACTTGACTCATCAGCACTGGATCTTTTCCCTCTCTTATCCCTTTTGGATCTGCTCATATGAGTCATCACAGAGGAGCCGGGCTGGTAAACATGAGCGTGCTGTGAAAAGTTTACTTTCACCATCTCTGGTTTTAAAGTCTGCAAACACTCACCTCTAGCTGCCAGTTGAGGGGCGCAGTGTGAGTGGCTGTGTCATGCAACTTTAATCCTCCACTGGAGCTGCTACAGTCAGTCAGCTGTGAATGTGTACTGGCGCACTGCTGCAGGTCCAGGTGTTCGGTCTTTTGTGGATAAACTGAATTTCACTTTGTATTATTTTTCATGTGGAAGCTTTCTATGGCAGCTTTAGGCTTGTGTACACTGCCTCTTGCAGTGATATTTCTTATGGCTCCTTATAGACATAAGAACATAATGTGTGGAAATGTATGCTTGTTATGTCCATGGAGTAATAACTGCACTACTTATGTAGACACGTCCCACATTGGTGATTATATCCTTTCTTGGGCTGAAAAGTCAGGATGTTTCCTCTTCTGTCATACTGAATATCAAACAACATCTGTGTTCATATAACTCTTTACTTCCTCATGTGTCTTGTCATGCATGTATCACATGTGTCGTGCAGTTGAAGCTTTGGAAAAATGGACAACAGTTGCTGATCATATGCTGATAATTTTCATTACATCATTATCTTACGATCATAATTTAATCTAATTATCTTTAAATTACAAACTGTTCTATGTTCTTTTCTAAAAACATAAATTATGTTATATCTGCTGTCCATGGTTGTTTTTATCCTAAATGTTACCTAATAAAAACTTGATAAAGAGCATTATATTTATTTGTCACATTATGTGTGTGTGGTCATTTCTCTCTCTCTTAAAGGTGAATGTCTTTCCACCAGTTTCACACATAAAGGTCACTTAACTGTGTGACGGGGTCCTACTCTGCCTGTGTAAACAGCTTTATAATGTCTTCTGAGGCTCTGGAGGAGCTTTATCCAGTCTGAGTAAATAACCCTGATGAGGTCATGGTGATGATATTTGGGTTACATCAACTTCAAGCTCAAAGATTTGGTTGATTTGGCGTCACACCGTGGTTACTGGTGGCAACAGCAAATGCAGTTTAATACTGCAGGTCCTGTAATTCTGGGGGCAGCAAGCCTGCAGCTCTTCACTGTCGCTGCTCCTTCCTGTCGCCTCGTCTTGTTTTGTAGACACATTTTTGACAAACGAGAGCCATACGTGCAAAGCTCAGTGACAAACAAATTACATTTCCTGCGACCACTTCATAATAAAGTCAACTCGTGTTTGCCAGTTTAATGCTTTTAATGCGAGGCTGCAGCCGTAGGAAATGTTCGGTTTGCACTCGCAATGATTTAATGCCGCCATTTTTTCTGGGAATGTTGAGGCCGACACCAGTTCATAATACTGCCAGTACATCAATATTACAATGCTTTCATCAGTGGGCCAGAGGCTCAATCACTATTGTGCTACCTCAATTGGAGACTGGTGGCATGGAGTTTTAAAGGCACGTCTGTTTACCAGGCAGGAAGGGTCTAACAAAACAGTGCCTTCAAGCTGCATTATGGTAATGTATGTCCAGTGTTTTTACAGCTGAACTCAGATTGGGGACCAAAAGTCAGGGCATATTGGCCTCTGCTGCATTGGCTCTGTTCATTATTTTTTAAATTCTGTCTCCCAACTTTATGGAAGTGAAGTAAATTGCTGGAATATTCCTTAAAGGGATGTACCAAGTCTTATATTCTGAGCTACTGGAGGAGATGAGCTAGTAAATATGTGCAACATGGTCTACTTGGCTTACCTGACAAAAAATTTTAGATTTAAGGTATCCATTAAACCCTTGAATCTTTGCAACACTTCTATTGAGAAAATAAAAGTCATATCTTTTAATGGCAACAAGTCCTCCAAACTTTCAAAACACCACAAAACAACACAAATGTTTACTGATTTGGTGCCTCCATCTGCAGGACGACACTATTTGTGAATGCTTTCCGAGGTGATACAGGTGATCGTAACAGCAATGATTCATACGACCATTTGCTGATCTTCCTCTGCTGTTATTATCCACGGCAAGCTCTTCACTACAAGTTTTGCAGCTCTCTAACAATGTAACATTACGTCCACCTTTGTTCCTGAGAGAGAACAGACACAGTACAAATGGCTGCTCAATGAGATGAGTCTCTCTAACTGACTGTAGGCCCAATTTACTTGCCAGCACAACAACCAGCACAAGCCGTACTCTGACGGTTTGGTATTTTCCTGACTTTGAAATGGTCTTTGCCCGTCTGTGTGGTATTTTGGTGTCCACCACAGAGCACACAGTGCACAGGTGGGAGCGGAGGAACAAACAGGTGGGAGGTTCATTCATGTGAGGTGGCACAAAGTGAGATGTTGGTATTTTGGTAGAAATTCATTCTTCGACTTTACGCTGACACAAAACGTCTCAGAATCATATATCTTTGCAAACTAAAGTCACTCTGCAGGCAATCTGGTGATTTTATCAGCATGAGCAAACTATAAAGTAAATTTGCAGAAGTGATGGTGTACTCCTCAAAATGCAATTTAACATTTTGCACTCCACACTATTACATATGTCAAAATCAGCATCAAAATCTAAAGCTGAATGTGTTAAAAGCAGGATTGTTGGTAAATAAATCTGCATTTATGTATAAATGAATATGTAAGAATACAGTATCTGTTATCCTCAGCTGCTTTATACTGTACCACTGTACCATCTGAAGGCAGCAGGACAGATATTGATGAATCTGCAGACTTGCGCAGTGCCATTACACACGGCCATTTAGCTTCATTAAATCACATGCAGATGTTACACAGTAACCACACCCACCTCCACACACATCAGACTGGCCCCAGTATAGAGTTGTGTGGTGGGAGGAGCCATTTTGGGCAGCCCTAGTTTCTGTAGTTAAATGTCTCATTCATTTGTTCCCATAGACATTATGTCTATGTAGTTCTTGAATCAGGATTAAACTCTTCACTTCTGTACAGAAACATTTCAAAGGAGAAGTCAACTTTACAGAGACAATTTTTTCTGTGTTTCCCTCTAATGTCCTCCAGCTGCTCTGCCTCAAAACTCTGTGATTTACGGTTTCCTCCGACAAGCTTTACTTGTTACTAAAGTCACCGCTGCCTGCTGCTAACTGTAGCTTCTAGTTAGCTCTCTCAGACTGGCCTTTAGTCGCTGGCGAGAACGCTTATAGCGCTAAATAAAAGACTGCAAGACAGTCTATTTGTGTTCACATCTTGCTGCTCTGTAGAAAACAATATGATTTTACTAAACAAGTGTCTTTCCATTTGAAGAGATTTGTTGTCATCCTCCTTGGTTAAGCTGTTTCAGAGCTATCGGAGCAGTGACCTGATTGGTTGAGAGCACGTGGGCAGACGGCCACACAGTCTGTGCACCAAAACCTACCACTTTGCACTGGTTGATTAAAATATGGCCCTGTATAGAACTGAGAGGTCTTCCTAATATTCTGTGGCCCTCGTGTATTACCAAGGACTAACACAACACTGCATTTGTCTGAATCTCATTCACATTCAGATTTGTTTGATTCGGAGTAAAGGACTTTGCATCAGAAGGATTTTGCTCGAGTCTCGTTGTCACCACACAAAAAGACAACGGCCTGTGAAAAAGGTCGTATTCTAAATTTTAAACCAAGGATCAATACACAGAACAAAGCAACAAGCACATGAGCAAGGCAGAGATGGAAGACGTATTTAGAAATACAAAGCACCTCCACACTTAATCCTCTACATCTGCTTCAACAGGCACCAGTAAACCCAGGTAACACATGCTGACTGAACTCCCTTCATGTTCTTCACTCCCCTGTTTATCCATCTCTTAATCATTCTGCAATCTTATCTTCCTGACACTCCAAACTATATATGAAGGTATGAATTCTCCAAAGATACTGGCAAATGTGACGTATTCAGCCTGTTCATCCACAAATAGTAGTACTGACCGTCACAGCTTCATACCAGTCACACCTTTAAGCTTCATTCAAGGCCAATGTTGCACGCTGTGAGCATGATTGAAGACGTGATGAATCACCAGAAAGACAGAGCAAAGAGACAGAGATATACTGGCTTCTTACCCTTCATGCCAAACTTGGAGTGTCGACCATACTTGTTGATGAGAAGGAAGAGGACCACCAGCATCACACAGGCAAACCCTGCCAGGCCCACTGCTATGGAGACCTACGGATGAGAAGGGGAAAGAAGGCGAAAGGAAAATAATGTTAGGCAAATAATCTCAGACAGACAGGATTAGAGAAAGGATGTTGATTTTTGCACAGTGGCTGGTCCAAAGCAGGACAGGGCTCAAGACCTCCAATTCATGTATGAATTTAATATTAATTGTTGCAATCATTATTATCATATTATTTTCACATATCAATTATTATAGTTTCACTATCACTATCATCATATTATGTTATTATTCTATCATTATTATCATAATGATCTCGCTGTTACATCATATATTTATTCTATTTCAGGCATAAAATGGAACATGTGAATGATCCATTTATAAAAAATAATCACAATTTTGTCCCCAGAGGATGAACCACTTTTCACTTTAGACACGCTCAGGTCAAACTGTCAATTTGAACATGAGACATTATATAATGTATGAAAAGGAAATTCCTGTAGTGTATTCACATTACTTACACATAGGAAATATGATTTATGGACACAATATATTTCCCAAGCACATCCCGAGGAGATGAACGTTTATGATTGAACTGCTCCATGACCATGCTTTTCTCAAGCACCACCATTAGCAAAATATTACATTTTGGAGGCCCACTGCTACTGAGAATCCTCACATTTTCATATTATGTGGTGTAATGAAACGTCACAGCCTCTACATTTTCCTGTCTTCTTTTCATCCACCGTTCCATCTGACAACATCTGTGTGTGTCATACACACATACGCTCGGATTTAAAGATGCACGAACACTCTGAACACAGAGGTGAAGATGTAAATATGTAAAAGAAAAATGCACCAGCACCCACACACACATATATACAGACACACACACACTAACCCGCTGTGCTTCTTCACCACCTCAGCCTCAACAGTTATCTTTTCCCAGTCAATTACAGGAAAAAGATGAACTCAATTACATTTCTAACCGACTCTCAGGCTCACCAGCCACCAGGGGATTTAAGCAGATAGAAGCAAACGGCTGAGAGTGAATGGAGGAGAAGAAAAGGCTGGATTAAAATAGCACCCTCTGCTCTCAACACTCAACACTTCTCCAGAAAAATTTTGGGATTTTTTTTCTTCTCCTTTGTTACACTCCTTTTTTCCTTCTTCCTTCACACATCGCTGGTACTTCAATATAATGGTCATCATCTTCCAGAGTTTACACTAGGACAGATGAACAGTTGCTGCTGTCAACTTAATTCTGAAAATAACACATGAAAAGTAATAATGATACTAAATGATGAACTTGATGATAATACAGTGATGTTTAAGTCTGATGTTTAAACTTTTATACATACAGACATCTTGTACGTGCCACAAGCTGTGCAAGAGTGTGCTAAGTACTTTCAGCCACTTAGCAAGTGATAAAACTGTATTAGAATCAATACAAATATTGTTACATCTTGCAACATGGGCCAGTTGCGTACACACACACACAAAGAGAGGAAGATGGAGAGAGGGAGAGGGTTGCAATGCAGGCTTTATGAATACCACATGGAAAGAAAGTTTAGTTTGTGACCTTTGATTTTGCTGGCTAAAATAAAAACTATCACTGGTATATTTAGCTGCAGCTAATTAACGTTATCATGTAAATTGGCCAGACCACATAATAAAAGCCTTGGCTGGTTAATATGCTCGCAGCATTCTGGGAGCTTGATCAGGAGCCGAATTCACAAAACATTCTGATGCTATAAGTAGCTCCGAAGTGTTGGAATTGAGAGAAACAAATAAGGAGTGCGTCAGTCCTAACTTGCTCATATGTTTTTGGTCTAATAAGTAATTCACAGTGAATTTTAGTTCCTCAGTCTGAGACGAAGTTAGGTCCAGAGAACTCCTGAGACCTGCTCACAGTCAGTAATGTGCCACAGGTACATGTGTCTCATCATGTCAGTGGTTTGTGGAAAATAAATAAATAAATAAAAGGAAAAAAAATCTTTTCATAGTCGCATATCTTTTTACAAATTTGCACACTTAACTACATGTCTAAATTAAGGAAGATTAGTTACTGCATGGCAATGGAAAACAAGCATTAGCCACACTGTAAATGACATGATATTAATGAAATGTGTATCTTATGGGAAACTGACAGCTGACTGACAGCAGAGAAACCCCTTCAGGTTCCCTCGTGGTCACACAGGACAGGAAAGGCAAAAAAAAAAAAAAAAAAACGACACCAGAGACTCTGTTAGCCGAGAGGAAGACAAGTCTGAGTCAAAAAACTCTACAGGCTGAGACAAGTCCGAGCCAGGACTCAATAAACTGAGACACGACACATAGACCAGTCTAAAAACCTACAACACAAAGACAAATCCAAGATAATGGGAAAAAAAGACCAGATTGGATTAAAGTGCTGAGTCCCTGCTCTGTGTTATCTACACTTGGTCAAAGATGGATTCCTCCAGAAAGAAATGCCTCTCTTTTTATTTTTATGTTTGAAAAGTGTTGACTGTGACTTCATATTGTTAAACAGCTGAGCAGCGTAGCGTGATGCTGTGCTCAGCTATGAGTTTCACTGATAATTTCTTCTATAGAGTACTAGATACAGTAAGTTTACTGAGAGTTTTTCCTCGACTCATTTGAAAACACAACCAAGGCAGGGCCGCAACAAGCAAATTCATCATTTAATCGGATTATTTTCATTTAGAAATGAGATAAATTTGTGATTATGCTTGGCTCAGACTAATCTCGGTTAATATTATCTAGATCACCAAGACAAGCTTGGAGTTACAGAAATTAATAGCAATTAAAATCACCATCACAATACTGGTGAGAAGGACTGCTTTGGACATTTTCTCCAGCCCTGTCTGGGTTTATGAGTTTTTTCAATATGGGCTTTGCTTCTCTACCCGAGTGATCGGCAAGAAACACAAGCCAAAATCTCAACCAAGCACTCAACATGTTTAATATTTCAGTCACTCACCCCAAAAGTATCTTCCTCAGGTTTGCGAGTCTCCGCAGTCGGGGTTACTGGTAGAAACACACAAGAAGATAGAGAATGGGTTTAAAAATCACAGCGCCTTTCTGTTCTGCTGCTTCTGCAGGGAAACTGTGCAGAAACTGTCTGAAGTCATCACACGTAAAACAATAAACTAGAGCACTCAAATCAATAATGAAAATACAGTATCAAAAAAGTGCTGCAGACACAAGGAGGTCGAAGACACGAAACTCAGACAGCAAGGTCATGAACCGATATTGTTAAAGGGCTGTTAATTGACAGAGAATATCATCGACACAATCAAGTGCAATCCAGTTCAGCAGCCCTGAAGCTTTTCTCAGCTCCAGTTTAATATAGTTTTCATTTGTGTTGTTATTTGTTGGTGTTTTTTAAATGGTGTTTCCTGCTTTATGTTATCTCGACGAGCCAGCACAGAACTGAATTTAATTAACTGGATGTGTCTAAACCTTGTTTCTAATTCCTTGTTATTTCATCCCAAATCACACAGTTCTTTGCAGAGAACTAGGAAATTACTGGGAAATTACAGACTTGCAAAATAAAACATTATCACTCTGTGTGTTGTTAAAAGTCAAACTCAGACATATCTTCATTACCAAATATTTATTTTATGCTCATGAAAAAAATGTATCTTTCAAGATACTGGATATCTATTAGTATCTAAATCAGTATTAGCTTCAAAAATCATATATCAGTTGACGTCTAGGTGAAACGGTTTCAAAGGGGGGTTCATTTAACCGTGTTGTTTTTCAGGGTTGTAGTGGTCAGTGCCGTTTTAAGCTTGCATATTATACAGTGGTTCTAGACCTGGATAACTTTGCTGTTTAGTTCGCTTTTAATAAATAAACAATCAAGAACTTCCAGAGCAGGCAGGGTGTGTGTTTTTTCAGGTCAGTAAACTTTAGCATTAGTCATGTTCTATGATGAATTTATTAAAAGCTATTCTATGACAATGTGCACACAAGCTAATTGCATCATGTCAACATGAACAGTTGGGGCTTTTTACATATGTAGAGGATGTCCTGACAGAGAGCTAACCTCTTCCTCACAACCCTGAGAATCAAAAATACTACACATTCTTACAAAAAGCACTTACTATAATCATAATCTGTTTCTGGACCTGCGAAAGAAGAAAGAGAAGAGGGGAAGATAGAAAAGACACAGTAAGACATTCTGCAGGTGCAGGTACAGTCATGCACATCCCTGAGAACAAGATAAGAGGGTATGAAAATAAAAACTGCTAAAAGCTATGCAGCAGTTAAAGAAGAAGAAATGTAAGATTAGAAGCGGAGCATGTGTGTGAGGTGTGAAAAGAGCAAAACACCAGAAATAACACTGTTAACAAGATCATCACCTCTTGTCTAAATATAGCTCTTCTTCATTCTCCACATCTCATTTACACCTTGACTAAATATAAGTTTTACTGCACCACATCGTCCAATAAAAACATAGTCGGAGTGCTGCTGATAAGAGGCTGACATCACTTGGGGAATCTTATCCCCATGGGGACAGAGACACTGTCGACCTGAGGGCTAAACCAGGCTTCAGGAATCGACAACATTTTTCAAACATTGCACTTTGACAATATCTGTGCATGGCAGCTATGGTTATGGTGTTGTTGGGGTTAGGAAATAAAACTCTGGGTGTTAGTTCAGGGTTATTTGTGACAGGATACAAACTCTGCTGTGTGACAGACAGATGCAGGACGCATCCAACCACTTCTCCTCCACTGGTACTGAACATTAGCATTGAAGGCTCCACACACAAATGACGATGTCTGGATCACAGCTGAACATATTCTACGTGTGCTGTAATCTAATAATGGGGGTAACAAACCTCAGTCCTCAAGGGGATGATATCGAGCTAATCAGAGTGTTTCCATGACAACAGTTCATTATTTTGTCAATTGCATTCCTGTGTCAGAAATATGCATATATATGGACAAGTTCACCTACAGCTTTGTCAGTCTGGTCAAATCTTTAGCTCAGTTCAACTTTGATAAACTCTAACATCAGATTTTGCACCAATGACCAATAGCAAACCATCTTAACCGTGCTGACCTTTAAGGGAAGATTCCAAAACAGAGGGGGCTATCATAGCTTATCAGCTGTGTCATATCCACCATTTCTGTTTAACCTCCTCTGTCAGAGTATATATGTCCCCACAGAAGAGGTATGGTGAGTAGACAGGAACAGATGGTACAAGTATGTCTCTAAAATAATGTGCATCATATTGATCTGTTAGCAGCCAAGCATGCTAGCTAACTAATGACTGGGTTCACTTGACATGATTTATGGATATTTATGGTCTAGAGGATGAGCCCTGGTGATTTTTGCCAACTACCTGGCCTTTCCACTGGCACACAGTCATGCTACCCTGAGAATGAACCTTCCTCTGTCTCCATCTTCAAGTGATATTCCCTGTATATAATATATTGTTGGTCCCATGCAGCACTTTAATATTGTGGTTCTTCTGATTGTTGTGTAATCATGGGCCCACTAGCCGAAATTTCATCTTCATGCCAGAATAAATCAAGTACTAACGATAACTGATTACACCAGCATACACCAAAACATCTGACGGGCAAGGAATGGCAACTGTGCCTCTCTGTGGGTTCTACGAGTTCTTGGGAAAATCTCCATCAAGCTGAATGTACAGTACTTTTGAATATAAAGTAAGTCATGGTACAGATGCTACATTGAAGTGAGGTTTGGGGCATTATATGTTATGGTTATTAGAAACTGTGGAGTGGTTAGGGTGCTTTTGCAGTGTGTTCTGGGTCACTGTCCTGTTAAAGAATGAATAGACTTCCAGAGCTCTCGCAGACTGCAGCAGATTTTCCTCCAGGGTTTCTCTGCTCCACCTATTTTTCTTCACCCTCTATGAGTTTGCCAGGTCTTGCAGCATAGGAGCATTCTCAGAAAGCCAGGAAGACACTATAAAGCTATTTCAACAACTTCTATACTGGGATACTGTACTGAGTTGATGTTTTACATTCAAAATCAATTGCTTTCAGATTGAGGCTCAGACAAGTCAGAGCTGTCATGATGACATCAAACATGTTTAGCATATGTAACTGGAATCATCTTTAGATTATCATCCCCAAAAGGTACAGGTATCAATTTGTCAAGTCAGTGAAATGCTTCATGGTTTCATGCTGGAACGTAGTGAAATATAACAGAGTCTGAGGGGATGGTGGTGCCAGCTTACCATCGAAGGGCTTGTCGAGGAAGTGTCCGTACACAGTGCTGATGGACACACCCAGATAGTTGGTGGCCTCCAATGTATAGTTGCCGTTGTTGTGGTGTGTCGGGTTTTTAAAGGTCAGGCAGCCCTCTATGTAGTCCTGATAAATATCCATGTCAGGGCGCACATACTCAGTGTGGGTGATCTCCTGAATGGGAAGTGACAGAAGAGCAACAAATGAACAGTGAGAACAGTGTCATTCACCAGCAAAAGCTTCAAGCCAAATGAGAGTGATCGCATGTCAAGATATTTTCTATATAAAACATATCATCAGCTTCTTGAACATGCTGAAAGAAATCAGTGATTAAAAAAATATTTGTCCTGTCAAGCCATTTTATTCTGAGATGAAATGCTCTGAAAAAACAAAAGTGAGAAAATCTTCCAATGCAGTAAGAAGATAGCAGCTTGTGCAAGAGTAAAGTTATTCTTACACATCGTTTAATCAGTAACAAAAATCCTGAATAAATTCCACTTAAAAGGCCATTCTGCATAATATGTATGTTTACTTTTGAGACCTTTAGTACATTTTGAGGATTATACTTCTGTACTTAAGTATAAAATGGAATACTGTTTAGAAACAAACGGAGTACTGAAGCTGCTGCTGCTAACATGCGGCTCATGTTACACCTCTTGTGTAGACACGGTGTAAAACATGTTTTTTAAAACATGCTTTGCTTTTTCAAGATCAGCATCAAATACAGTCATCTGAATGAGTAACTGCCCAAACCATTTTTCCGATAGCCCAAGAATTACATACATCTATAAAACCATATATGATTTACCATGAGTGAATCTAATGCTTTTTAATCAAACAATGCATTTCCCTTTTGATACCTAACACACTGTAGGGTTTTGTTTCTCCATGGTGTATTTCATGGACAGAATTTCATCTTGCACAGGAACACAAATGAAAAAACAAAATGATACTTCAGCAAAGCGGAAGTTGTCCTTGACAGTCACACAGACAGATGAACGAAATGCACCTTATCTTTGTAGAACCATCGTAAGGTCGGGTGGGGTGAACCTCGAACGGTGAACTCTATGCAAGTGTCATGGCGGCGTTCTGGCTCCTTCAGCTTCACAATGGAGGGAGGAACTGAGGAGACAAAAGAGAACAGAAGAACAGATGAGCAGTGTTCACTTTGTGAAGACATTACTGTATGTTATGGTTTTACATTGTACCTGCACTACAGTGACTACATTTACATGCACAAAACATTGCAGTTTTTGGACCTTATTCCAAAAAAATATTCCCACTAAGCTGTTTACATGGTTAATTAAAATGAATATTCCTCTAATGTTCCTATTTACATGCAGCCATGCATACTCCAATTAATGATCACAGCTTCCCACTAACTTTCGTTCAACCAACTTCTTGAAAGGTCAGCGTTGCAATATATGTGCATATCCAAGAACCTGCTGATTTCCACGTCTTTCATGATGTTTAAAGGTAGGCGGGGCTAGGCAATGCACAGAGCTGACCATACAACAGGCCGAAAAATAAAAAAAATGCTACATTTGGAATAAGGCCTAATTTAGAAAATCTGACTGGTAAATGCTGTTTATATCATCTTTGAAATAATTTTATATTTGTTTTAAAAGTAGACTATTAGTGTGCATGTAAACGTAGTCACTGAAGCTTATACTGTCATTACACTTTTTTGTGGTAGTCTATGAAAGGACAAGAGAGGGATAGAGAAAATACAGAGTCATAAAGGGAAGACACCTCGATTATCATTTTAATATGCTTGTCTCATCACAATCTGTTGAAATCGATCGGGAGGGTGTGAGCGTGTGTGCTCCTGTTCTTGTGTTTCTCTCTGTTGACTTATAAAACTGTATCTGAATGCAAACACAATTTGTCGTTCGCTACCACAGTGTCATCGTCTTACCACGGCCGACTGTAGGAAATTCAAACCGGCATCAGAGAAATACGATCGCTGTCATTAGCCATTCCACCACAAATGGAATTTATCCTTTCATGTGCACACACACACACACATTCACACACACATCCACATATGTCATCAGGGTTGCTTGGATGAGATTCAGAAGCTCCAGCTGTCTGACAGTATAAACGTCAGATAATCAGAGGGTAAAAGGAGCATGGGTGAATACACTCTTGGATGGTTCATACTCATCCAGTAAAATCAATAAGTAAAGCCTTGCTAGCAGCACATCACTTAAGTCTTCACACAGTGTGTCTGCTGGATGTGTAAATAACCACATTAGCTTAAATACTGATAATACCGTCTATCAGTGTTGTGTTTACAGCTTGTTTCTGCTGCCCCTACGTGAGTAAAAAAAAACCCAGTTATTATAGGTTTAAGGAGAGTTCTGATTGGACACAAAGTTTTGCATCAGGTTATTCTCATGAATTTGACCACTGGAGTGTTTTTGCAGCCAACGTACCAATGCTAAAGATGTTAGCTAGCTAGCGTGCTCTGCACACACCATCCATGTGTGCTTCAAAACAAAAACAAAAACAAACGAAACAACTTTCTGTTTATTCCCTGTCACTTTCATCTTTGTGCCTTCATGAATAAGCACTTTCCTTTTTTTTTACTCAAGTTGAAATGTTTTTAAGTTGCGTAAATATGCCGTGAGTCAATATTTCAACAGTTTTTTTTACTGTATAAACCTGCTGGTTTGATGTGGACAAGCATTTTTATGCTTTTATGTCATTTTGACTGGGTTTTATGTTTGTATCCATGTTTAGTGCACTGGATTATGCCAAGCAACACAAAAACAAACAAACCAACAAAAAAAAGGAAATCACTCTGGCACTCAGCTCTGTTTGCAGCATGTAATCACACATTTAAAGGAAGCCTGAATGGCTGCTCTGTATTTGTCATGTTTTGGACATGAAATTAAGTCAAGTCAGCAATCAGTGGTGATGTCAATAATTTGATCCAATCTGTTTTAAAATACATGCAGTGAGGCCTTTCCATGAAACACATACTTCTCCAGGAAGCATTATTATAATTATTATCCAGTCAAAAGTCTACCCCCGCTGTAGTGACTTCCTACAGTACGGCTCGCTGTTCTCTGGTGAATCGATAAGCAGGACAACATTGGCCGTAAGCCCAAGACATGGATGAATGGGATGTAACTACAGCAGCTAACTGTCTGCTTGATGTCTGGAAAACTACAACAGCACGGTCAATGTCTGATATACTGCACTCATATAGAGGCAGCGAGGATGCAGCACAGGAGCATCATTCCTGTGCTACTGCTGTGAGGTCCCAAGGACAAGAACAAAGACAACAGCAATGACAGAACCAATAGCGAAGAGAGGGACAAAGGCAATACCAGTGAGTGATACTTTCAAAGCCAACAAGTAACAAGAGAGATAAACCTAACAACAGGTTCCTAAAACACCAGGACGACATTCCTTTTGACACAACAACCAAATCAAATGCACATCAACAGTGAGCATACACTGACAGGAGACAGCTGACATACAGCAGCTCACAGCAACACACAATTCCAGAAACATAATCCATAAATACCAAAATGCTTCACAATTCAATGCACCATAACTCCCTTTTAGCACAAACAGAACCTCGGAGTCATGTGAAGAGCAGCCGCCATCACCAGCTGTGGATTGTCTGTGTTTCTGTGTGTTCAGCCTCATATCTGTTCCACACTGATTCATGCTCGGGTGATTATTCAATATGTCGCTGACTGATTAATTAATCAATAGACGAACTGTTTGGTTTGTAAAATGTCCATCCCAGTTTTCCAAAGCCCGTGCTGTTGTGTTCATTTCGTTGACAACCATTTCATCATAATTAAGAGGAGACGATGATGAGACGGCACCAACGTCATTAAATGCTAACTGTGAGTGTACCGACATTCAAAACTGTTGATGAAAAAAAGATGAGAGTAAATATAGTTCTGGAGTCCCCCACTTTAAGATTACCTTATCAGAATATGTGTTCCACCGTTCCTGCTGACACACTGGAGATACTGTTTATTTTGGCACATAATGTGTGATTTTAAATGGAAATGAGCAAAATGTGACTGTTTCATCATAAACTTAATTAAAAACAGAACTGTGCAGTCTGCCAGGAAAGTACTTGATCTTTTAACAAACTCTCTTAACTAAGTGTTTGTTGTTATGGTGTTTTTTTAATTCAATTCCTCATTTATTTCACAGATTATAAATGAAATTATATCATGGTAGCGAGTTTAAGTGCTGGAAGAAAAAGTATATACTTGTATATACTACTAGTATATATATACTATACTAGTATATGATTGATTATATGATGGTAAATTCACCTTAAACATTATACAACTGTTACTATCTACATAAGACAGAGGATTTTGGCATGAAAACAGGCATTTTTAATTCATCCAAGTATCCTGTATCATAAATACATGTGCAATAAAACAAAACACTTAAAAATTTCTGAAGATTTAATTGGATAAATTAATAGCCACCCTGCCTTGATAGACTTAGCACATGCACTAGGAGGCATAATTTCCTTGTACCAACATGGCCGTGATAGATGTACAGATTGTACAAAAATTGGGACATGATTTTTAAGCACATGACAGACTAACTACCAAGTGGTATAGCGATGTGCTGTCGAGTCACCTCACACAGAAACAAGCACACAAAATGTCACCTCACACAAAAAAACCCCAGCTCTGGCTAAGTCTACATTGTCAGTGTTTTAGTGTTTAGCATCATTTCAGACTGTCACACATGCACCACAAAGCTGTATCGCACAGGTGCTACTGCTGTGCACAGAATAAAATTTTCAATAGTGTGTGCCAAATATATGTCGCCCTGTACAGCCCTGCAATGTGTTAATTAGTGAGTTTTTGAGGTGCTGGAAGGAACCTTTGTGGAGAATCCTGATGGAGGTCTTCACATGTTGCAGTATCCAGCTTTAAATCAGTTCTCAAAATAGCATATTTAAGGTTTCAAAACTATAAAAAGGCTTGTCCAGGCTTCTGAGAGCAGGACATGATGTTTACTCGAAGCCTCAGAACACATAATAAAACAACTCCAAACATTTGATCGTAACTGGGATATTACTTTACTGACTCTTGCAGATCAGATTCAGGGCTGTGATTTAAAAAAATAGAATTAGTGCCTCTGCCAACCATTCACGTTGCAGTTTACAGCCATGTCCGTCTAGACTCATGCAATATATGTAGTGAAGACCTTGAAGGAATTCAATAGAAGGTATTAAGTGTATCTTTTGGTGAAATGGAAGTTATTACTATATTGACATGTCTGAAGCTCAATATCAGCAGAAACAATGAGCTTGTGGTGGACAACAAGGCTTCAAATATGGATGATGCTACAAAGAAGCTACAAATAGTAAAACATGGATGAGTCACACACATCTTCAACCCAGCAGCACAGAACATCTATACAGGCAGCACAGTTGTTAGGTGGACATCCAAGATTAGTGTCACCAGTTCTGACCAAATGTGGAATATGGCCACAATCTGCCCCCCTGCTCCTGGGTTATGGTGTTGAATTATGGCCAGAAAACTGGTTTTGCAGAATATTAAGACATCACAGTGAAGTTGACCTTTGGCCTTTTGGATAAAAAATGTCATATGTGTAAAATTTTGTCATAATTAGAGCATGAATTCTTGAGATATGGTCAACAACATGTCACAGTCACCTTGATGTTTGACCACCAAAATCAGTTCATCCTTGAATCCGAGTGGACATGTGTGCCTGAGATATCACCAAGGAGGAAGTATGAAAAACAAAACAGTCACATTCCTTATTTATGTTATGTACAAATCTGCGTCACGTCTGTAATTTTAGATGCATTTCATTTGCTGAAGCATCTGTTCGTTTATCAGTCCAGGCACAACACACTTTTCTTTTATGACTGACTATAAATACTGCTGTATGGCCCTGAAGTAATACAAATGCTGCTTCTGGATCTTCACAGCCTTTAAACAAAAGGAAAGCAGTTGGAAGTCATTTAATGAGCCATTTTTCAAACAAAGATATTAACAATGTGCTTTTCTGGCATATGTACTGTATTTATGCTTGAAAGTCACACTCATTGCATCTCTATTGCATATTTTTGTAGTTCTGCTGCAGGCAATGTCGTTCATGTCCATTTGCTAAACATATTGCTAATGTATCATTACCATAACACCCACAGACCACAGAAACACCCACTATACCTCTCATGAATCAATAAACAATCCAACTGTGTCCAGATGCACAAAGAGATGCATGGATGCAGTATGATGAATATGTTGTGGTCTGAGTCATTTGTCCTGTCAGTCGTGCCATTAAAACCATCCAAGCTTCAAATAGCAGTCAGAGCTTCATGAAGGTGAGGTTCTATAATCAAATGTAGTGAGCTTACACATGGAGTTGAAGGCAGCGAGCACAGTTTTGGCTGATACTGCTTACCGACAAAATTAGAGAGCAACTTAAAATAGTTTCCTCAGTGGGCCAGTGCTTTTAAATTCACGCCTCTGGGTGGAGTGAGATATATGTATGCATACGGTGCGCGGACTGGGCTCGCACTGAAAATAGATTCATGCATTCATGAGTGTGTTACATTATCATGCACAGGTTTGCACTGGAGTATGACAGGAATGCTGCATTCTTCCAAAACATCTTAATCTACGCATATTAGACACACCTCTAAATCAAATACATTAAGAAGCTGAATGGAATTTTGCAATATACAACTAAGCATGTCTTCTGCTCATGAACACATTGCACTTTTAAACAGCATCATCCTGTATATAGTATAAGCCAGAACGTCATTAGAAATTCTGCTGGAGTCATCTCAGTTGGCTGACACCATATGTTACCTAATAATCAGATGTATCGTCACACAAATTACTGTCTATTTAGAAAGCCTCTGCCAGTGAGCAAAAATAATCACAGCATCATTTGTGATGAATTGATAATTCCAGTGCAGCTGTGATGTACTATGGCCTATTGGAATTAATCAGCATTTTTTTACACTACAGAAAAAGCTCATCAGTTTGAATTGTGCGTATTATTCCCATATTTTTACAGCACGAGTAAAATCAAAAATAGAAAAGCATGAAATTGTGGCTGATGTGAATGCTGTTGCTGGAGTAACCAAGAGGGCTGATACTGTTATTTTGCTCTGGTGCTGCGTGGTTGTGCTGTTTGGACTGAGCATGGAAGCAAATGTGGATTAACCCCTGCTGAAAACAGTCCTCAAAAAATGAGTCATTTCCCCCTTGTTTCAGTAACGTTTGCTTAAAATACAATCAGCAACTGTTTCAGGAAAGTATTGACCCTTTTCTTTTTTTAACGAAACCATACATCTGTGAGGAGTTTTTAAAGATCTACTACTACTGTAGGAATCTATGGGCTGTCTTTAGCTGAGAGCTAAAGACAAAGCAGGGACGTCAGAAAGTACTGAGAGATGTCTTAGCACATTGTTGGTTTCGGTCTTTTCATGGGATTCTTTGACAGTAAGAAAAACATATAATAGCAGTAATTGCTTTTCGCGGAAATGCAGTTAGTATGTATGATTTCAATAAACATGTGAGGTTGGCAGAAGGGTAATGGCAGTGTCAAGCTGTTGAGGTCGGGCATGTTAAGGTTATTGGATTTGGAGCAGCTCATGGACATAAAGTAAAAAAACTGCCAGAAAGCCAAAAAAAAGACCTACTCTGACCTTGGAATTAACAGCCTGTAACATCTGGCCTGATCAAATGGATGAACCATAATTGTCTCATTCGAGAACAGTTAAATTAATACAATATTAGTTATAAGAAATACAATGATTTAGAGTCTATGAATTGTTCATGTGGTATAATAAAAAAGGGCTTCAAAGAGCCATTCAAAAAGCTTATCATTTGCTTTAATGGGCCTTAACGATGTGTTCAGCAGCTACAGCATGCCTTTCCCTTTATGACTACTGTAGGTGTGACGCTGTTGTGACCTTTTTAATTGCCGAGTGGCAGATTAATTAATGAGGCCTTTGCATATGACAACACCTTCATGAAAATAGCTCCTTTTGTAGGTCACATGAATATAAACACACCAAACGCAAACACACACAAACACAAACTCTGTAGGTCAGATGTGTGTGGGCTGTAATGATGATGGATGGGCCTGTTTAGCACCATGAAAACACTAATATGCCTAATAAGTACTTTTCCAGAGTGACAATTAAATGGAAAATGCAACAGTGCACCAAAAGAAGAGCAATTTGTGTGTGTGTGTGTGTGTGTGCGTGCGTACTTACAGTGAACAGTCAGCTGGACAGAAGCGTTGGTCATGCCCACTATGTTGGTGGCAGTGCAGGTTAGCAGGAAGTTGTTGTCGTCTCTGCTCACGTTGACCAAAGTTATGTTGATGGAATGAATAGTGTTGTTGTCGTAGACTTTGGCCTGGAGGGAGACCAGGGTAAAGTGAGAGAACGGGCACGAGCAAGTAATGGCTGAACAAGGCAAGAGCGTAGTGTGGGAGCAGGCAGTATCGCTAAGAAAGTGGTTATCTTAGTACCATCAGGCTCATTTAGCAATGGCAGCAACGTCAATGTCAGCGTTGTGCTGCAGGAAGGCAAAGTTGGCTGAGCGGAAAGAAGATGAAACCCTGACATGGTTCTGACTTTGAAGTATTCATGCGTGGTTATCCCAACTGTTGACTTTGGACTCCTTAT
The DNA here is from genome assembly GCF_017976325.1 of Chelmon rostratus. Classification (NCBI taxonomy): domain Eukaryota; kingdom Metazoa; phylum Chordata; class Actinopteri; order Chaetodontiformes; family Chaetodontidae; genus Chelmon; species Chelmon rostratus. The sequence continues at coordinate 7,788,866 of NC_055663.1, read as the reverse complement.
ACGTATTTTCATTTCATCACAGAGATCACGGACTGTGAAAATGCGACTCACTACTCATTAACGGATAATGATGCTATAACAATTAAGATGTTCCACTTCAGGTTTGCAGGAGGCGATGTGACCGAAGCATGAAGTCACAGAGTTCAGAGGTTGTAGTACATGTGATGCGTGCATTTACGAGCAGTATCTATATTAGATTTTTTTCATGCATATCAACACATAGCAGTGACATAGAATGCACAGTGTTCAACTGCTTGGTCATTTACAAGCAGCTAACAAAGCTGGCAAGTGCACACAACATATAAAATAAATAGCCATCATATTAGAAACAGTCAGAAATGCATGTTGGATACTGGAACTGCAATTATGAATCTTTCATCATTCATTCATCTTCTTTCATTTTTCAAGCAAAGAATATTTGCATAATATTTTTAAAGTTGAAAATTTCATTGTACTGAGTATTTTTTTTACAGTTATCACAGGAGAGTTATCTTATTTGCATGTTGGGTCGCGCTAGCTGGTGAGCTAGCCACTGGCGCACCCAGAACACACCTCACAACCAAACTTGCCCAACACTGTGTACAGATACATTTCTAATAGTTACTGTTTATTTCTTTAGTGAGGCTTTATGCTACTTCATAGCAGAGGGTTTCACGACTAAGTGGAATTCATGTAACCCATGTGTTCATCCTTTAAGAATTTAAGAAGCCAGCTCCAGTCCACATGATGTAACACTTGGTTTCTTGTCATGGAAGACAAAAGTGCCATTTTGTCCTCCACGAGCTCAGCTAACTAGCTACAGCTAATTAATAAAAGACTTCAACACAAACTGCACTGCTGTACAGCGTTTGTTTCTGCTGGAAACCATGTCAATGATTGATGCCAACAGACACGCATCAGTTATTTATGAGGTAACCGCCAGCAGCTTGCCAGAATCACGTGTAAAATGCAACACTCACAAGTCTAGCTGTTGTGTGCATGTTCTTCTCGATGTGTGTGATGCCGTGTGTGTCTCCCTACCTCTTGTGCATTGATGGAATGCAAGCCGTTCACAGGCCAGTCCACCTCAGGTAGCGGGGATCCAGAGCCGTTACAGATCGCCGTTACTCGATCACCTTCAACAACTGTGAGGTTGCTGTGGCTGACGCTGATATCTGGCAAGTCTGAGAGAGAGTGAGTGAGAGAGAGAGACCAAATATAAATAAAATATACAGATATATCCATCTAATTATTATTCTTTTGGGGCCAAAATTCTTTCAAATGTAAATAATAGATTTGGTGTCTGAATTGTGCTGTTATCTATTATAAAATATCCACTTGTGAAGGGAAGAAGAAAAACATCAATATAAGAAATGATTCCAAACTTTTGAATAACAGTGTACTGTACATTCTGCAGGTTTTTAAGTTCTACAGACAAACAGTGTTTCCACAGAAACTTATCGTACATCAAAAGTATAACATACAGTATGCACAGTACTAAGTGTTGATCTCCACAGTACACTATTTTTGTTGAAATCAATATACTTCACTGTGTAATACCAAAAAAAACAAAAAACATTTTTTTTGGCCAGCATTCTGACTATTTTGAGTTTCCCCAATGTTTTCGCCTTTTCAGTGTGAACCTACTTAGAATTAGTATTGCGACACAGCTAATAATAATAACAAAAAAAAACCCTAAGTGGCACAAACAATTGTGAAAATTACTTTATGTGAGAGAATCTTTAACAGAAAGACTGAATGATTGAATGAATTGACAAATAAACCTGAACTCTTAAGTCTATAAAAGCAAAAGCTCACCCAGCCTCAAAATAGACGTGTTATTAAACAAATATAATAAATAAATATAAAGCCAAAGTGTGACATTGTGACACCTGAACATGTGATTTAAAAACCATCAGCATTAATCTGCTTCTTGATTCATCTGCCTTCTAGTTCATCGCAAAGGTGTTAATTCAATTTATTTTTAATACATAACTAGCAATATGTTCAAGATTTTGCAACTGTTGTTAGTTGATGCCGATAACTCACATGTTCCACTTAATGGCAACACATTCGTATTGATCAAACAACAATAATGATATTAAAAATGTGATATATTCAAGCCAGTGTAGTCTACGTCTGATTTCCCCTGACCGCAGCTTGTCATTATGTGTTTCCGTGCACAATTGATCTAAAACGTCTCAAGAGACTTTTGCACCTATGAACTTTTAGAGAATTATCAGACAATAAATATATATAAATTAAGATGCTGAAGACTGGTTTAATATATTATTTCTAAAGTATTTTTTCTCACTGTCGACAAATCCCATGAAAAGACCACAACCAATACATGTGTTTGGGTAACACTATAAAACTATAGTGGCCAGATGTGTTGAGCCATTTTAAAGGTTTGTGTCCTCAGTAAGAACTAATGGGCTTGAGAGCCAAAGATGGAGTAGGGTATGCAGAAAATACTGAGACACAGAATAGCACATCATTGGTTTTCTTTTTGCCTATTTTTATAGGATTTATTGAAAAGAAAAAAATGAATAACGTCAGCTCTATCATTTAAACAGCCTTCATACACTAGTTAATATCAACAGTCAGAATTCCCAGTCATTAAGGTCAAAGTGTGCACATCATGTTTGTGGGATCATTTCTAAACTTACCACAACTGCTAATGTTCATATCCTGCAGCAGTATCTTCCTGTAGCCATCAGCACAGTATAACTGTTGGCCGCCTAGCCCAGCCTCTCCTCTCTGCTGCCATAGCTGCAGCCAGCGGATCTTACAGCCACAGTCAAACACCACCTCCTCTAAATGACTGGGGAGAAAACAAACGAGCGTCGACAGTATTAGAAATGCTCTAAATCTCATCAGTGACCTACTCACCTTCGTACTGCATGCAAGAGAAGACACGAATGTTTGTCAAAAACAAAGAACATAGCAGTGCTAACATTTAACCAAGACCTTCTAGGCAATCCTTGTTAGGTAAAATAATGGGGGACACCTGCAGCAGTCCCAGAGGGATCTCTCTACAGCTGAGTCTGCAGTAGGTGCACTATTTCCCAGTGGGCCTGAAGTGAGACTCAACCATTCTTACCCAAAACACAGACTGCAGAACTGAGCAGGTTGAAAAAATGAAAAAAGAGAGTGGATGCACGCACATAAGTAAATAACAGCACTTCATCACACACACACAAACACACACAAAACAATCCTGGAATCCATGGAAGCTCACAGATTGGCGATTATGTAACGCTGCAACCCAAGGGGAGTATTTTTCTGTCAAGTGTATTTTATTCATGCTGGTGGAATGAGTCAGCCTCGTAACCATATTAAAACACAACATTTCCATCAACCCTAAGACGCCACTTTAATGTACAAGAGTTATATTTTTACAACTGTTGTTTTAAAGTCTGAGCATGTGAGTCCACAAAAAAGAAGAAATGACAACAGCTCGAAACTAGAATTACCAAGCAGTGGGGCAGCGAAGTTCATATTCTTCAGTTTATACTCATAAATGTAGAAGACTTTGAAGGAATTCAATAAAAGGTTTTAAGTGTGTTTTGGTGAAAATGGAAGTGATACCTGTATTGACATGTCTCTTTCTCTTTGAGACTGTTTTTACAGGAGCACAGAGGACATGGTGGCTTCATCACATGGTGCAACAACAATCACCTGAAGCTCAATATCAGCAGAACTAATGAGCTTGAGGTGGACTACAAGGCTTCAAATATGGATGCTGCTGCAGAGAAACTACAAACTGTAAGATGTGGATGCTTCACCCACTTCCTCACTGAGTTTCCGCGTCAGGTTTTCTCTTCATCTCCATGAATTCTTCGAGACAAACTGACAGTTTGGAACAGTTTTACTTGTCTGCTGCTCGCAGCTCCACGTCAGGAACAAGGCTCTTCTTCACAAATTCTTCTTCTGAATGAGGTTTTAGCTTCGTAGCTATTAGCTCACTCACTACAAACACTGTCTCTGCCAGAATGTGGTCTGGTGAAAGCTGCTTGTTGGGAACCCAAACTCCACCGAAGAGCGTTAATATTAACTTTAAGTTAAGTTTAACATGTTTGTAGCTGACGTTTGACGTTTACTTCAACAACACCAACAACAAAAAGGTTCATCCGTTTCTCTTTTCGAGCTCTCTACACCCACTTCAGTTTTGTTGACAGGCAGCATGATGGATTCTAGTGATTACAGCCGCTATGTGTGTTGCTTTCAGGGAATGCACAGCAAAACTATTTATGCTATTGTCCTTTATCCCTGATTTTACTTGAACAACTAAATACATGGCCTATTATTAAATATCAATATCAGATTAAGCTCTTCCTTACATTGGCATCACACATTTGGTATTCAAATTGGGACTCAATTCTAAAATCTACAAATACAAACTACTTTTATGCTTTTCTACATTTTTACCCTTTTCTAATACTGCAGTAGCATCTCATTCTTTGCAAGAGTAATCCCTCTTGTTGGAAGTTAATATAGGAAGCTTCGTTAGTAACTCTCAGCTCTTTGAGGTAGTAGTTTTTTACTTCTAGGTTCACTTTTAGCACGATTCCTGGGGGTTATTCTGAGACGCTTCATAGATGAGAACATCGTTTGTCAGTGTCTTTCAAAATGCATATGCTAAGTACAAAAATGATGTGTCCACATTCAAAAGCAAATGTAAAACTTTTCAGTTTTCTCAGTATCTTTTGGGAGGGCAGATGGCTTTTTTCTCTCTGTTCCTCTTTTCTTTTGTTGCTTTTTTGCACTTTGCTGTATTTTATCTATTGATGTCTTATTATTTTGCTCCCTTATTTGCTTTGACATAAAGCACATTGAGTTTACCTGCAATGAAATATACTGTCATCTTTCTTGGTGAGAACAGTCCCAGATATTGATTGATTTGGTCACCAAAAACAAACTTTTCCTCCAGATGGCCAACGTTATGAGCTCGACAGCTGCTAATAGCCGTGTGCGGATGCTGGCCAAGCTTGATGGCTGTGATGGTTTTGTCATGGCAACAGCTGCCCTATCCTCAATCCTCTGCCTCCAGCAACTCTCATTAATCTCTAAGTTCTTTCCACACTTTCCTCACTTGCATCTCTTTCTCCTGTCTTCCCTCCACCTACACCGAAAGGAAGAAATAATCCTATATAGCAAATGGGACATCCTAACTCATCCCAGCACCATTTTAAAACAACGGCAGTTCCATTCATCTGGATTTAAATTGGTGTGAGATTTAGCTGCCGGGCTCTTAGTGTTCTAGCTGTTGATTTCCTGCCTGATTGCCTCTACCTGTTTTGACTGCCTTCTGTCTCTGCTGGGCTGCTTGTCTGCCTTTGGGTCCCAGTTCTGTCATTATTCATTACTTGTGTTTTATTCAGTAAAAGCCATGCTCTGAGGACAAATACTGGTTTAGCTGGTGACCAGCTCAGGAGTTACAAGGTTTTCATTTAATTAATTTTCTATTATTTTACCATGCTAGTGCTCCTGGCATATTTATATAATAATAACAACAATAATAGTAACGATGATAATAAACTGTATTTGTATGGCACCATTCATACAGGAACTGCAGCTGAAAGAGCTTTACAACAAAGAAATCACATTCACCAAGAGCTTAACATAGAAAAGACACAGAATGGAAATAATAACGGAAAAAAAGTAAAATAAGATGGAGGAAAAAAAAACACTTGATAATAATGGTGAAAATAAGTTAGAATAAGGATGAAAATAAACATAATGCATGACTTAAGATGAAAAATAAATGTGTCTATACACAGGTTGTATACACATGATTTTATTTTACTTGCTGGATACTTTCTCTGTTTGTTTCAATATAGTTCATTTAGAAAAAAGCAAAAAAAGACATTGGCAATAGGTTTTATGCCACATCTTGTTCATAAAAATAATACCAAATATAAATAAACAAAAGGACTTGCACATATGCACCTCAAAATGTGCATTTTCATAGAGAAATCAGTATCAAACTGAATATACAACCATCATACAAGCATATATAACACTCTCACTGAGATAAAGGCCTCATGCTGTGCTGCTGTCATGGTTCACAATATGTTCAAAGTCAAGCACTGCGCCTTGCATTTCCTTTCTACTTCACATCATGCACACAGTGAAAGCAACAGCCTCACACAAACAGAAACATACCACAGTTAAGCCTTGGTCACACCTGCATTTAAAATTTCTTCAACTCTATTGCAAAATCTGTCCCTTCCAATGAAATCGTGGGGTAGTACGGGAAGTAAACTGACACAATCGTTCTGCTTTAAGTTTAAGTTTGGTGGACTTTGACCTCCACAATTGAAGTGTTAAAAAACAGTGAGCTGTCTTGACAGCGCTAATCTTTGAGAGTGTCAGACTGTCCAAAATGGGGGATGCTGTTATAGTTTATTAGCTGTGTTGTACCCAGGGTTGCCAACCCTGGGTACCTGGCTGGGGTGAGATTTGGATGCCACAGGATTAATCACTTAATCACAGGAACATATTTGGACTCAATTCACCATTCAGGTTTTAAAAAAGTATGGAGCTCACATATGGCAGCAAGTATAAGATTAACAGTTAGTCTCCTGCATTGTTGTTGTCGTTCAGCAGTTGTACATGAAAGATGCGACGGCTGGTCTTTTTGGTACTTGTCCTACCCCTCCTCCACTGTGATTGGATGACTGGATAAAAAAGCGTCAGTGGTGAGCACAGCCTTTTACCCAAAGTTGAACATTTCTTAACTCTCGGAGGCCAGAAAAATGTGCCTCCAACCAACTAACCGTGCAAGTCTACATCACCAAGTTTCTAGAGCAAAGACGTGCACATTGATTTCGCTGTACCACTTTCACAGAGCTGTGCAGAGAGTAAGTCACCTGGCAAATTAACTGGAGAGTGGATCCTGCTCTGCTCTAACTTATAGTTTGCTACAACAGCTACAGAGATTTGCAGGCTAAGACATCCTGTGTTTACGTCTAGTTGGACTCAAGTGTTTGAGATTATTTCTGCTGTTGTCTGCCTTTGGGTCCCAGTTCTGTCATTAGTTTTCAGTTTTTGAGGAAGCACTTGCACTTGTTGCTGTCATCGACCCTTGTCCTGCCAGAGTATAAGTTTCTGAAGACGACCGGGGTTGTAAAACAACTAGTAAGTAAAATGTTCTCATGACCAAAAGTCATAATGGACAATAACGTGAGAACAAGTTGACAAATATCAGAATTTCACTTTAACAGGGTTTCTTGTGTTGAATGTCTTGGTAGAGACATTATTTTACAGTAAAGAAAAGACATGACTGTTTCACACTCGCCTGACTTTAGAAACACACCTAACCTATGAGACTTTTCACTTTTAGTTACAGCCTTTCTATTTCACTGAACTGATTTACAAGCACTCCAAAGTAATCCTCTCCACATATATCTGTTCAATACATCATTTGTGGATGGCAATTTCTCCACCGGAGCTCCATGATGTCACTTTTTGTGGCTGATGGCAGATTTGTGACACAGCTGTATATGAAAGATTCATGGAGGTGTGAAGGACAGAGAGCAGGGACGAGAGGGCATGTTTTTTTTTCCCACAGTGAAACAAGTAGTTACACTTGAGCTGATCATGCCGTTGACGAGGGAAAGATTGCCAAACAACAGTGTCTAGACAGTTTACAGGGGACAGCTATAGGTGAAGGACACTTTTATCACCATCTACATGTAGAATACAGACCGCCTGCAAATACATGGACACATATGCATGAGGCCCCAAGACTGATAATTAAAGATTATCAGTAAAAAAATAAACTTAGCTGTTTTTCCCTTTGCCACCAATCAATTGATAAAATTAATGAAAATTAAATTAAGTTTAGTCATCTTCCATTGAATCATTTTATTATTTAGCTCATTGCTAAAATGCTAGCTACACAGGTTTATACAGAGATCCTACAGCAGTGCAAAGTATGAATAACATTACCTGCACAGGTGTAGTCTCATGAAGAAAGCCAGGCTCAGCTAGGTACCTGGCTAAAGCGGTTAGTCCGCATTGTATTTAGCTCATGATTCACTTAGCCACCAGTGTTGTCAAGCTGGCCAGCCACTGTCCTCTAGATTGCTTCACTGATGGTATATATATATACACATACACAGACACACACACACACAAAACACACACTAACAGAACAGACACACACACACACACACACACACACGCACAAACACACACAAACATGCTGGACCAGTGCCTGACCTGGGGCTACATGGATATTATCAGCAGGCCTATTGGGAGAATGAGTAATGCTGGTGGGGAAAATAGGGAACGGATAAATAAATATCTTGTAACAATAGCTATAGCAGTTTAATTGAGAAACTAACACTGACACATGGTTGCTTGGGAAAAACAGTGGCTGGATAAATGGCTAAATGTAAGCCATGATGAAAAAAGGGAAAACTAATGAGTTAAAAGCTTGGTAAATTATAAAAAAACAAGACTGAAAAAAAATTACAGATCAATTGATCAACAATATTTTTTATACTCTGATTTGAGGTGAAAGGTAAAGTATAGAGCTTACGTTTCCTTTTACACTCCATTTTAATATTCTAACAGTATTATTTATTGATGTGTTACATATATTTTTGACTTGTGTCACATAATTTTACTACCTTTTGCCATTTTCAGGGCTCTGCACACATGTCGTATAGTCACTGCTTTATATACTGTACACACACAGGCACGTGCGCACACACACACACAAACACAGACACACACAAGATTGAGTAGTTCTTTACCACCCTGCAGGAATGCTGTGATGAATGCTAGCTATCTAGTGTGTATGTTGGTGTGTTTGCCAAGGGGAAGGGGCAAGAGTAATGAACATTTGTTGATCTGTACCCCTAGCTGATTGCATACACTCGCACGTGCGCGCGCTAATGCGCACACACACACACACACACACACACACACACGCACACGCACACACACACAGTCCCTTGTTTATACCCAACCTTGAGATCAATAGGTGCATTATTACAGCCATAGCCACAGGTTTGATAAATAGAACAAACTGCATTTGTCTGCAGAAAAAAGCCTGAGGACTAAAATACAGCCTGAATTACACTGAATAAAAAACAGACCAAGATAGAGCCAAATAACAAACAGAAGGGTATCCTCAAAACCTTGAATTTCCCAATACAGCAAGACAATTGAGATAAGATTGAGACAGAACTGCACGATTGTGAACAATTTCCACATATGCCTTCTCCTCTGACAGCACCTCACACACACGCACACAGTACTACGCTATTAATCAAATTTTATTTTCAGTTAGGATTTTGGCTGCCCATGATTATGAGAATAAGATAATCGACATAAAACGGTTATTGTGCTGCATTACCATTGCCATTACCCCTTTCCTTTACAGCAGTGTGCATTCACCCCTCCCTATAAGCCCAAGCTCACTCTCAGGCTGTGGCATGTTCAATTCAGCTCGAGCCAAGATGACAGAAACACAGCCTTTGGTCAACAAGAAAGGTAAAACCAATTAAGCTGTTAGACAGGAAGAAGACAAGTGTGCACAGCGAGCGCACAAGCACACACACACTCATGCACAGTGATGTTATGTTGGGAGAGCAGCAGGGACGACCACGCCACACTATGGCAGTCCCAAATCCTCGTATGAATAATTTAGATGAGAGACGGGGCGCGTGTCGGCACTCTTCAGAGATGGCTGTGTGTGCATAAGGTGGCCGGAGATGACAGCGTGCAGCTTGTCGCCAAGCACGTTCAGTGCGAATGAGTTGGAGAAATTCAGACGTGAATCACGTAGATAGAACGGAATGAACTGAAAATATTTAAAAAATAAATGATATTTAAAGTTCAAGGAAATCCACTGTTAAAAAGACAGGTTTTAGTCTAAAGTTCAATAAAAGCATGATGTTTCCAGTGTCAATGAGTGATCGTGTTAAATAATTGTGATCTCAACACTGACCAAAATAATCATGATTATGATTTTTTTTTTTTTTTTTTTTTAACTTCTGGTGTGAAAACTATAACAAACTCGCCTCAGGATCAGTGTTTGCGTCGGATTATTCTCATTCTGCTGTCTTGTATTCAGTTGCTCCCATTAGCATGTCTGAGGCATGGTGTGGCACTACTTGATTTTCTAATTCCATGCCAGCTAAAGAACAGTGGGATTATTGAATGACAAGAGAGAATTTCCATTAGAGAGACAGTGACGTTATCTGTGGAAGAGGGTCAGCTCCAATGAAGCTGTCCTGATATCTTTACTTTGATAACAAATCTGTTATGCATCTCTTTTCAATTTCTGAAGAGTTCATCTATTGGCCCCATCTGAATAAGGCATTTATTATCTGTGAATTTAAATGTGCCCTGGTAGCAGAGGGGACAGTTAGTCAGTGGCGCAGCTCTAATGTCCACCGTGATGGTGCACTCAGACTGGATTGCATGAGGTCAAATGCTTTGGCAGAAAGCAAGAGAGACAGGAAATAGCGTGGGTATAACAAACTGTGGGAAAAACTGTGGCCAGTAGGCTGCACTAACTACATCCCACAAGTTGGAAGGTATATAACAAATTCCACTGTCACTGTTTTAATATCACCACGCTATGCATTGTGGGTTTTTCCCTTGAGCAAAGTCGGAAGAGGAGCAGGCTTATACAAATTGTGCGTAAAGATCTCAAACGGTCAATCAGGGAGCCCTCCAGGTTTTTATGAGTGCGATTTCACAGTAGGAGAGCCATGAGCCCTCAAACAAAGTGGGAGCGTTAGTCCCAAGGACTGCTGCAACTGGGCCAGTCTGAGTATGATTCTTGATTATTTTTGTGACCCTTGACCTTTCCTCTAGGACCATCATAAACTCAGAATTTACACTTGTACACAAGGAATATATGAATACTATGAATCTCTATGACTAGAGACAAAGTTTGACGCCGAACATTGCATTAAACTAATATTGCATGAACCCTTATTTTTAACACAAGCAAGTAGAAGATTTTCATTGCTGTTCCTTCCCAGGAGCTGATACTATGATTATGAGCTGAGATGGATTCAAAAGCTTCTGTTCATAGCCAGTTTTGATCTGGCACAGTCCATTTTATTCTGGAATGGACACTTACTGAATACTGTGGAGATTCTGGGTGCGGACCAAGATGGGCCACAGTGTGACTCTGCACAGGAATGTGTCCCAAAATCAATTTGGATTGTCAATTTGGATTGAATGAAGCAGAGCTTGCTGCTGTAGCATGATGATGATGATGAAATTTTTAAAAATCTTTTATCGAGAAATGAGCGAACCTTTCCTGATCGTAATGCTCACTTGACCTGTGGGTTACAAAACAGGCCCTGCCAGGGCTCAAGGATGGCACTAATGGGAAGTTAAGTGACAAGTGGCCAAGTTATGACTGACAGGCCTCAGACTGAACAAACACTCCCACAGCACACAGCACTGAGAGCTCACGAGACGAAAAAACAAAAGGAATGGGGAATGCAGAACTGAGGAGCACGTCAATTGTTGTAACAAACAACATGAAAACGATCCAAAGTTTTGAGTTAACATGCTGAATTGGATGCAGGGACAATAAACTCTGAACTAACAGGAACTGGGCACATGTGTCCACTAATCCATAAAACATATACATGCAGTGTCTGAAGTCGTCGAGTAGAAAATTGTTAATGTGTGCACGTCTAGCCAGAAAATTGATCGTAGCTTGCAATAAGAGAAAACGTAAGTTGAAATCTGTCTAATGCACCCTGAGTGTGCATGCGTGTGCCTGTTGGGAGGATAATGTGCTCCTCTTTTCATGCCTCTCAGGGGGGAGGAAACAAAGACACATTGCTGTGACACAAGGAGCTCTGACAAGCATTAACAATATCATGTACTGATTTAACTTAACTCATTTCATTTGCTATGCATATAGGTGTTAATATGCATAGACATAATATATGTACATATGTGTATATAGTGTCATAACATCAGATGTTGGATGTTATTGCCTTTTCTTTCTAAACATGGGTTAACATTGTCTATTACTCACTACTCAGTGGACGATATCCTGTTTATTGATAAAAGGCTTTCAGCATCTTTCAGCAGCTGAGGAGGCCAAGCTTGACAAACATTTAATTCTTTAGAACAGAAACTGGAACAAAGGAAAGAATTAGGACAAGATAGATTTAGGCTGGGGGGGTGAAGTTTCACACCATTGACTTTGGAAACCACTGCTCAGGTTGTTTTACAGAAGACTAAAAAACAAAAGGAAGCTGAAAGTTTATGGCCTTACAGTAGCCCTTTGTCTTCATCTCTTGACTTCATGGCTCTTGAGCCTCTTCCCTCTGGCCTTGTGCCTCGTCCTGAGAGAGCGGGCTGATGGCCCATTCAGCAGCGTGCTTTCCCCACGCAGACACAACTCAGCTGAATCCTGAGCGGCAAAGGCTGGCGTCCAACCAACTCTGAAGGAAAGAAACCTTCTAGAAGAAATCTGCTCAAGTCTGGCTGCTCCACGACTGCATTTCTAACGTGACAAAAGTCACAAAAACTCTGGCAATCACTGTCACCAGGTTTTACAGTACATCCAAGTGGGTGTGCGTGAAGATGTGATCAACCTACCAACTGCTGAACTGCGGGGAGAGACAGGCCAACCAAAGATCCAAGTGGGATCAAGGACGCCTGAAAATTTCCAGTGAGCTCCCACACGAGACATATATCTGACCAAGCTGCATCACTGGACAGACCGCCTCCAAGAATGCCCGAGAGTGGCCCACACGAGGAGGGCAGTGCTATCAAGAACCACCAAGAGAAATTTTACTTCTTCAACTTTACTTCCTGTTGAGGTTGATGCTATAGGTTACTAAAAATGTTTGGTTGGAAGTACCCTCTCCAATCAATCAATCTAGTAAGACTGAGATTGAGTTGTTTAAAATATTTCCACTCATATTTCCCAGCAATCTCAGCTGCTGAATGTTTTTCCTCCACTTAGTGGTCTCCTGTGTTTCCTCGAGTTAATACATCATGCCATGACTTTAGCTGGTAGACAATGGTCCTCATTCAGCCAGTCATTGTTTCCGCTGTATTCATGGCTTCATTTATGCATTCAGTAGTTTTTAATTGCTGTATTTATTGCATTTGTTCATTTATTCACTGGTGTAGTAGTTAAGAGATCAGGCTCTCCTTTAAGTTTTTCTGTGCTGCATCCTCATCTAACAATAATCCTCTGTCTATGTTAAAATGTAGATCAAAGTGTAATGGAGCAATAAGGGAATTACACTGCTGGTGTTAAGTTGCCCATTGCCACAACTCATCTGCTCTCCATCCTCTCATTATATAATGGGAAACATAATCAATGTTAATGTTTAATGGACAAAAACCTGTGTTTTCGTTCTCCTTGCAGTAATGCATTCATTTTAATTACAGCTGGGTTTTTTGTGGCACAATTCAAATAGCACTGAAAGTGGGCAACACTGGCCAAACAAGCAATTAATCCAGGCTACATGCTGCTACACACAGTTTAATGTCCTCTTACATTAGTTTCCTGATAATTAAATATAAAAGTCTGCATGTAAATGTTTTCGGACATTTCCTGAAAAAGCCCATATGTATCTAGTAATTAAAGCACATATGCTAATGACAAGTAAATGTGGCACAATTAAGGACTTTACCTCCTAATTTATTCATCCTATTTCTATGAAAAATCCATAAATTATATACCCTAAATGGCCCTTGGTCTAAAACTCCAAGTGATTCCCTCAAAGATAGATGTACAAGAGCGAGCACCCACACGCACACGCACACAAACAGACACACACATTCACAGGAGATTATAGGAGATTGCTGGTACAATGTGAGATCAGCAATGACAGCACTATATGTTTCAATGCATGCTTGTGCTCTGTGCAAACAAGGGATGTCCTTCAAAACCATATGATACATTATAGATATAAAGAGGACGCCATGGCCCCCCCGAAATTACCAAAACACGCCCCACTTGTTGTACTGAAAGGCAGACCTCAGTCCGTACAAACTAATAAAACAGACTGTCTGTGCATTTGTGTGTGTGTGTGTGTGTGTGTATGTGTGTATGCATGCCTGTCTCTGCATCATTCTGTGCGAACTGCATCTTTCTAAATATTTGTGTCCATCTCTGCTCCATAGAGGATAACACATACTCTTCTCCTTGGAGCTGCTCTGCTTCCAAAAAGCTAAAACACACCCCCTGATACTCTCGCTCTCTCTCATCTCTCATCATTTCAAAAATTGTTCTAACCCACTTGGATGGCGGAGTCCACCCCACAACTTTGGCGTCAGTGACAGTGGCGAACGATACTGTTGGGATCACTCTCAGAGCAATTTGATGATCAATAGAATCACTGTGAGCCAATCAAAATCCATCTGTATTTACAGGGCGTCACTTTCACCGTGACAGACGTCGCAGAGGGACCGATCACTGAGGTCAAAAAAAAAAAAACAGGTAAACAGGAGAAAAAACAGGAGACTTTGCGACTGTGGGATACACTACTGCTAATGTTATTACTAATAACATCAAAGGCTTATTTAATGCAATTAAATGAAAATTAAAGCATTTTTGTCCTTACTTATGTCCTCTTTGGTGTTCACCAGGCAAACTAATGTTGACTCATACGAAGCTACAAAGAAATTTTGTCTTCAAAAGACGACAACTCCAAATGAGTTGTGAGTGATTGTTTCTTTTTGCTTCTCTGCACACCATCCAGCAGTAATCAATGTCGCTTTCCTAAGCTGCTGCCACAACTGGAGCACGCAGCATGCGCTTGGTGCCACTGTTTACAGAATTTAATTGTTCATCAGTGTGAATACTCACATTGTAATCATTGTTATTGTTATTTTGTTCTTGCTGTGGGCGACCCTTAAGCTTCAGACGGAGTGGCTTCTCTCCGCTGCAGTTTATGCAGACCCAGAGAATTGTAGCGTCTGCCCATGTGGACGATGTCACCACATTTATCCAGGGTCAGGGGAGGTCTGGGGTTTAGTTCTGGGTATGTATCAGAAAGCCCCTTTTGCTAGGGTCAACTGGTAGAAGATTGAGGCTTAGTTATTGGGACAGTGGACGGACACAGGGATCCTAGACTAGATCCCAGTCTGCCAAGTGGTCTGAGGTGGGACAAGGGGGCAATGAAGGTTCTGTGAGTTTATATGGGTGTAAAGGGGTGTCAGAACATGGACTAAGAGGGTGTGCTGGAGACGGTGAGTGACAGGAGTGCAGCAAAGACGTCTTACAGTCGTCAGTAACCTGGTCGCTGCTCTTGAGGCAAGCTGGCCATCTAGGACAAGATGAAAACCTGTTCCTGGTGTGCTCACAGGAGCCAGACCTGACTGGACTCACACCTTTCCATGAGTCTGTTAGTCAGGCCCGACTCTGAAGGCCACACTAAACTGCTGAAAGACCAATGAAGCCAGAATCTGTCTCTTAATTTGATGATAAAATCTGAATTTCTTCTTTGATCATTAAAACTTATTAACTGCAAAACTCAATTTGATGAAAACTGTCCATACAATTAAAGCTGCTTTTTGAAGGATTGGGTGAGATTTCATTTTCATTTCAGGCTTATGACTATCACTGAAAAGTATTCATGGAGGGAGGGAACGCCACCAATCATGCTCCAAGATCGCTTGCAGTCTGACCACGTTCACTGATAATATCTAATGTGTCACAGGAACAGTGGAAACACTGTGGAGCACAATGTGCGACAAAATAACATCCATAACGCAGAAACACAATTTTTTTGTCCTCCCATGTAACTTCAATCATCAGCACTACACACAGTGATCGAGGCTTAAAGTTTGAAGAACAGGCCCTGGATCTATGATCATGTCTACCACTCTGAGCGTGTGCTGAAAATCACGCACTGGCTGATCTATTGGAAGATGACTATGAGCACATTCACCCCTCCCCGAATGACACTCCAGCTGCTGAAGAGTGGCGGGAGGAGGAGGGACACCTACTCTGCTTTAGAGTACCTGAGCTGGGCTAGACCACCCCTCAGGAGAAAGGAAAGAAGGAAAGAAAGAAACAGCTGCTCTACAGTTGTATTAGGGTGTCAAAGGTCTCTGTTCAAGTCGTCCTTTGAGAAATGGGTGGCTGACCTCCAACACAGGACGCATGACGAGAGATAGCTCAAACAGACACCTAGCACATCTGGATCCAAGCACAGAGGAGAGCTGTCCATTCTGTTCACAGGCTGAGAGCCTGAAATACTGTTTAATTCTGCTCTGTTGTCTGCATTGTGAACCTGGTGTCATCTGTTTGTTTATAATTATCTCCACCGTGTTAAGGTCAAAGCCTCTCATCATTTTAAACCATTAGTAGACTTGGTAAAGGGTTTAATATGATGTATGTGCATGCTCTGCGGTGTCTAACGAACATTTCCTGTCAGTGAGCAGTTCATTCATCATTAAAGAGCACCCGAGAGAACCCTGGATGGGAAACTGAGTGAGCACTCTGACCTCTGGATTTCTTTATTAATACTGAAGGCACTGGCCAGGGTTGTGAGATGTCTTCATTCATATTTCTCGTGTGTGTAATTGCATTTGTATTGGATTTACATTTCATTGCATATTGCATGGAAATAAAAAAAAAGACTCACCTCATTAACTACATGTTCACTTGCCAACAAGTCAAAATGACAGGAGGAGGAAATAAAAATTTTATCCTAGCTGGTTAACAAAAAGGAAATTTTAATTTGTTTTACTGATGACTGAAGTATCTTAAATGCAGGAGTCAGGTGTCTGCTTTTTTTTCCCAAGAGAAATTATGTTAATTCGGGTCACACAGGAGGTGTAGGTGTGGTTGATTCCAGGTAGAGGCATCCCAGGCACAGATAATTTTATGAGGCTAGATAAATACATTTTCACTGATTAACGTAATTATTTAATTCATATTTCAGACTTTATTTAGGATTAGATCATATTTTATAATATAAATTCATAGTACAGTATATCCTTGTAAAATCATTACTGTTCACAGCACCAACATTTGTTGTTCAAAGATGGCTTTATTATTTATTTATTAAAAAGATGCTGTTAATTCTAATCCAGCTAATTTGGTTCTTCAAACACAGTTGGAGGATTGATTTGTTTGGTTTGTTGAAGTTAGCTGGAATAACCATGAAACCTCAGTTTGAAATAAAGGCATCAAGAGTAGAGAATGAGAACTACATGAGAGGTTGGTGTGAAGCTGTCCCTCCCAGCATGCACTGGGGCAATACGTCAATGGACGCAAATTTTGATCTTGAATCTTTCTGACCTCATCATTTTATCTGCTGGTGTTATGTGCTCTTTTTCATTTTGTGCTCCACAATTGCCACTGTTTCCACACTTCCTTCATGGTAAGAATTTAAAGTGAATGTTGAGTGCACTTATTATTATATATTTACTATACTATTTACTATATATTTGAGTATTTTTTGTGTGGGCTGCTGTCCTGTGAATCTCCAAAACATCGAGTTTTCAGAGCTAAGAAAAACAGCCATGTTTTCAGACAAGCCAGCTGGATTTAAAATGATCTATCTGTGAAGGAACACAAAAATCCATCAGCTTTTCTGAAAAATTGCAAATCACCAAATCTGGCGCCATGTTGACTGAACTCTTTATTTTGTTTGGTTTGTTCGGTTTGGTCTCATCAGAAAATAATTTTTTTGGGTCTGATTCCTTCCTGACAATCATGGCGGCGTTCCTGATTCCACACTGGTCTGAACAGATTGTCTGCCCAAATGATCTTGTCGCCTGAGGGGTGACTGAACGGAGGCTGCCTGACTTGTGAAAGGAACAACGATGGTTTACCGAGCAGAAACCCACAACAGCCAATGAGAGTGAGCTGACCAGGAAGCATCGCTCACCTCCAGCTCGCTCTGCAAAATGTATAAGTTGCAAATCCGTCCTCTCAGCCCTGACTTCATCCACATCCTATTTTTATTTTGTTTTATTTTTGGGTGCAAGTCATTGCACAAGTGCAAGCAGCTGACGACAGCAGTCCATATCCATGTTTTTCTGAAGTCACGTTTGATCATGCAAGTGTCTGCGAGATCCCTAGAATCACCATTCTGTAATCATTCAGTATAAACAGCAAGTGTGTGGTTCTGCGTCTTTACTGAATGATCTGGGATGTGCATTTTTAGGATTAAATTGAGAAGAAAAACAGTTAAATGTGTTATTATGTGGTCCCCCTTGTTTTTTAAATCAGGTAAGACTTGAAGATCTAGTGTGCACCAGGAATAACAATATCTGCCATGGTTCAGACTGAAAGTTTTACATATGTTAAAAACATCCCAAAGTTTCCAATTCAGTGTCTCTTTCATTTCACTTTATCTCAGCTGCACATTGATCTAAAATTCACAGAAACACAGCCTGTGAATTTATGAAGTCTGATCTTACTTCTGTATTGGTAATCTGTGAAGTAACTAGTATCAAGTCATCAAGTAAATGTATTGCAGCAAAAAGTGCAATAGTGTGTCTGCGTGTCAGTATGTGTGTGTGTTTGGGTAGTCACTGTGCTGGTGAGGTGAGGAGCTTTTGAAATAAGTCACGTAGCAGCAGCTTTACCTATCCAGCTGCTGTGTGTCAAACCTGTGGAACAACCACTCAGGCTGCTCATAAAGATTAACATTGCTGTCCTAAAACTGCACGTCTCTAAGTCCACAGAAAGTGTCTCAGGACTTATCTGTACTTAAAAGACTCCAACTTCCACATTTCTGCAGGATGTTCTTTTCATGACATTTGCTTCACTTGTTTGCGTCAATCCTTTCTGATGGGAAGTTGCTTTTTATTTTTTATGACATTTAAAAAGGTTTGACTAAATTGAGTTTGGCAGCTGCATTAAAAATAAGGACTGAGACCTGGAATTAGGAAGAAGAGGTAAAGAGTGAGGGAAGGAGAGGGACGGAAATCATACAAATGCTAAATATAATGTATTTTAATCAAGTCACGACAATAACTGTAGCTTTAGAAATATTAATGCCATATGTCTGAATGTCTAAAATAGCCCTTAGGCAGTTGGTGTGAAAACATGAATCATATAATTCTTGAGACCCAAAAAGCTCAAACAAATTCAGCACTAAAAACATTCACAGCAGCCAGTAAGAGAGTGCTGACCTCCAGTAACCTATGTTTGTGTGTGTGTGTGTGTGTGTGTGTGTGTGTGTGTGTCCCGCACTCCACCCTCAGTGCTGCAAATAACCTCTGCAGCCTGAAGTAGCTCATAGCTTGAAATATCACACTATTAACATCCCAGCAGCACTGCTTTAAATATCCCAGCTAGAATAGCCAGCAGCACCTTTCCAGGCTCCTGTTGGCAGAACATGTTGCAATGCACATATATGTCTTCACGCTGCCTCACAGGCAGTGGCGCTCCTGTCACATTATCCACAGCTGGAGTCACAACAAAAACTGACGCATCACTGTTGAAGTCAGTGGAGCCAGTGGCAAACGGCAAGATACCTGAACACGAGAGTCTCCTTTAGCAAAAACGATGCTACCATATTAAAAGCAACACATAAAGCAGCGGTCCGGCTTGAGTTCATCCTGGTTTTTAAATGATGAACCCAGCAGGAGCTTGGTGCTCCATGCTCACATAGAGTAAGCTATGCTGAATGAGCGTACACTATGTTGAGTGATATTGGGCCACTGAAACCAAGAAGATTATAAACACAAATACACAACCATAACTGCCATTATTTCATTGGCATTTCCTTATTCTAACACCATATAACTTTATCTTGTTATATCATAAGACTTTCTAGTATTACACAAAATCAACATATCTCTATGTCATACAGACATGTCTCAGACTTTTTCATATTTTGTTTTCTCATTATATAATGTGCAAAGTTGGTATGTTGTTATAACAATAAAAAACCATAGAGACATGAAGGCTAGAAAAAAATTCTTGGGATAAGTGAAACTATCCATCCATCCATCCACAAATAAAAACATACATACATCTCTGCATCCATCAATCTATACATACATACATACATCTGTTTTGAACTCTTGTGGTTGAAAAGTTGACATACCACATTCTGCAGTACTTGTGTAATTTCCTAACTTTTCTCTGCTAAAAGTGTGCAGCAAAAACCATAAGACCTAGAAACACCAAAAAATTGGCAGGTGGGTTGCAAATGCGACTCACTACTCAGTCACACATAACGACACTCATTGACCTGTGATGCTGTAATAACCAAGTTCATGTTGTTGTAATTATCTCAAAAACGGCTTGACCTAGAGTCAAAATTCTTTCATCATCTTAATCTCTCAGGTCATCTGCTGCAAAAATGTCAAATTTTGTATGTATTTTTTTCAATTTTGTTGCAATATGCATGGACCCAGATATTGCAATTTGCACTTTAACTTTTATATTACATTTTATTCCTATATTTTAACTTCTTTGTCATTTTATGTCTTTTTGTCATTGACATAATGTCATATGTCATTCAAGTTTTACTTACGCGGTTTTCTTTTTATATATAGTTCTATGGGCATTGTTGGAGGGAACCTGAATTTCACTGCCAAGGACTGCTTCACTGTAATTGTTGTGCATATGGCAATACAGACCTTAAGGTACTTGAGATGAAGAAAATGATAAAAAAAAGTCTTTATAATGCTCTAAGTGACACACAGAGTCAACAAGCTTCCAATTCTACTGGTAGCTGCTCTGATCGAGTTATCGTAGGTGCTTGACCTTATACCTTACAGTAACACAAAACATTTCATTTGTGGAGTTCAGAGCTTTTGCTCATTTCATCATTTGCCAGAATTTTATGTGTTGGTGGAGAAATGTCGGTGATTAAAAGTCCCACAGCAGAGAGCAAAGGGACAAAAGCCACAGACATTGATATGGTGTGGTATGGGATGCTAATGATATGACAGACCATTACATCATTCGATAGGATATGGTATTTAATATATGCTGTATGGTAAATAGATAGCATTTATATTGGTTTTAGCCAAAGCGTTTTACATTTTGCCTCTTGTTCAGACAGACACTCTCACAGTGATGGCAGTGAGCTACCATGCAAAGTGCTAGCCTGTCCAACAGGTGCAGGACACTGAAACATGTGGACAGGAGCACCAAGCCTGTGATTAGTGGACGGCTCACTCAACCTCCTGAGCCACATGAAATCATGTGATAGGTGATAGGCATTCAATGGCATGATATAATCTGCAGTGACATGGCATCATATTATGGGATATGACATTATATCATATCACATGACTTGACATGTCATGACATCATATGATTTATTATCAGTTAAGGTCAGTTCAGGTTTATTGTCTGACTCAGATTCCACTACAGAAGATACAACACAAACAAGGTGCAACACAGACTGTTACACTGATGTGTGTAACAGTCTGTGTTGATAGTCACTGTGACTATCATACTGGCCTGTGGAAACTCACCTTTTTAAACTTGCCACACAAGGGAGGTTGCAATATGCTCTAATGAGACTTACAGGACTTCAACATTGCCTGAGCACATGTCAAATTTTTTTTGCTAATATGACAGCTTGAGTATATAAAACATGGCACTGCCTATACATCAAACAGCGTCATCAAACATTTGATCTGTAACAAAGTGTGCCAAGGTAATTTTTTTTCATTACAGACACACAGCACTTGCCATGAAAAACATAAATCTGAAAAGTTGAGGTCCCCTTTTGTACTACAGTTTTGACTTCTTTCAAGGCATAGATACACAAATGCACCATGCTCAGGCTTGAAGGCAAACTGCTCGTCTATGGTACCAGTGTATTCACATGAACAACAACAGAATCCTTGCCAGAACTTTAGATATCACACTGGCTAGTGCATTTGGCCTCTAATTATCCAGGCTCTCAACCTTGCCGGCTTTGTCCTTGATGACAGGCACAAGAGTAACAGACAACACAGAGCCTGGCAACAGTCCATCTTTTTGTGCCATAGAACAGCCACACCTCCTTTCCTTCCTCTCACTAGTCCCATAGTAAGATGAGCTGTGGATTCACCAGCGGATTCATGGAAATTCTACTTTAAAGAGTTTGATTTTCCTAAATTCTGTTAAGGTAAAAAAGGTTTCATGTAAACATAACACAGGCCCTGTCTCCTACACTGTTGCCAACAGGCAGCAGTTGCAACAGGCAGCCCGCGGCACAATTGCACCAAGTGTGGAGACAGCTGTACTAGGCCCCATAACGCCCACCTTGTGTGGCTCATAATATCTCCACAACATCATTGCATTTGATGCACACTTTAAATAAGCTGTATCTGTTGTTCGCAGTGACAATATATTGACAGCTAAAGTCACAGCCAGTCTTTCCTTTAAGATAGCTGGGCAACATCTCTGCATCAAGATCTGGTGAGAATTTGGAAAAACACTTTCCACCTTTGTTCAGCCCACTTTTATATTTTCTTGCACATCAGTGCTAACAATGGGCTTTGGCCTCCTCTGTGCATGGCAGACTGACCCTCACGATGACTCCTCATACACTGGTCTTGTTTCACAACAGAGCTCAATTTTTGGCTTGTTTGGCAATGCCGCAGTCCCTCCAGAGCTCACACATGCATTCGCAGTGAAAGCCCCTGCACCTGTGGACGGCCGCGATGTATCTGGGCCCACCCACTTGGCACTCAGACCCACCTAACCAGAAGGCCTCCTTTTTTTTCTGGATCATTCAGTGAATGATAAAATAATAGAAATGTGGCTTGCTTCTTGTACACCATATGATGAAGAAATGAGGGCCAGATTTTTTTTGAGTGGCAGTGCATTTTGCAAACGCCAGATTGTGAGCAGCCCCTCCTCTTTCATTCAGTGCAGCCCGTGCGTTGCACAGAGGAACAGAAGCCTATTTTCCACTGGCTGCTTTTAATGTACATGAACAACTTGACCTGCAAACTATATAGAATGATATACTAGAGGCAGATCATGGAAGTGAACACTCGTTTTAGGGCGCACACGTATGAGTATGAGACCTGCTGCTCCTTGCTTACCTAAAACCTTTAATAGAGCCCACCAGCACCACATTTCCATTGCTTTGAAAGATGCAGAACATCAAGTGTTTGCACAGCAGCTGAAGACAATGGTCACAGCAGACAGGTCCTTTCCATCACGTGCATAGGTGCTTGATGCATACCCCAGTGATATATTTCCAAAAAAGACTTGTCTCCTACAGGCCCTCTTCACGTCAGACTGCCCACAACAAGCTGAACTGTTGAAAGACTCTTTTCAACTGTCAGTCAGATAAAAAAACTCCATCAGGACATCAATGATGACATACAAACTGAACTCTTTGTCTATGCTCTTCTTTCAAAGAGATGAGTGAATCGTTGGATTGTAATAAAATAATTTCAATGTTGAATATCAAGCCCTATTGTCTCCTGCTGTAATCATCTAAAGTAAACTAATTTTCCACTCCAGACTGTAGTAGCCTATTGACTATTTCAGCACTGTTGTTTATTGGGTGTGGTTTTTGATGGTTTACAATTGGATTTTATGTTCATGTGGCTGCCATCTGTGTGTGTGACTGTGGGTGTGTGTGGATGCATAACACATCACTAGATTTTAGAGTGAAGACTTGGGTTAGGGTAATGGCTGCAGTGCCAGGCTATGTGATGCTGTTAATGTTTGACTGTAACATTACCTCTAATGATGTATGAGGCTTCTGGTGCATTATAACAAGGATTGCGCTTAATGGCATGTTTTGGTTAACATGAGTTTCAGAACTAATTCATTCACTAATTCAGCCCCAGCCACCGACGACCATTTTCGGTTCAGTCCATCTTGCAGTAATGTTTGATCTTTTAATCCAATTTTGATAACTCTTCAGTTGTTCCGGATGAGAAATTGCACGCGGCTTCGAAACAAAGTCTGGATTGTTCTGCGCTGAGCACGGCAGGGGTCCAACTGTTCAGCTGTCAGGGAATCCTGCGTAACTTCAAACAGGGCCATTTGCAATCAGTTACTAATCAGTTGTGTCTTCTGTCTCCTCAAGGACAGCTTTGATCTTCTTAAATGTAGATAGCAATCTTTGTTTTGGTATGTGGTCAGAGCTGGCTACACACTTCTTTTATCCTTGGTGTTTGGGGGGGGCTAACCTCTGGGGGGGGCCTGGAAAGCATTACACCTTGAGTCGTCTCAAGGATTTTGGGTTAGAAATATCCTACAAACGGCTGACATTCATGCCAGTTTTCCTTTTTCACTTCAAAGCTGGTTGCTGACATTGAAGATTTTGATGCCGCCTCTTCAATTGAGATTTTCTCACATTCACTTCTCCACTCACTGATCATATCTACTGAAGTCACTCCATATTCGCTGAAAGACACCTCGACCCTACGTTTGTTGTGCAGTGATACAACCACAGCCTCTAATCTGTCCAGTAAAGATGAACATTTTGCATTCTTGATCTGCTTCCCTCTGAAGTCCCTGATGTTTCTCTGGCATCTGGCCAGATGACAAGGCATAAAAAAACATTTCAGCCCAGTAAGTTTTACTGCTGCCCTCACTGACTGTCTGAAGGAGCAGTAATTTAGGTCATGAATCATGCAGAGCACATAAACGGCGGTACAGTGTGTCTTAACAAGCTGCTATGATAATATTCACAGAATAAAGCATTTGTGTTGCTTCAGTTGAGTCCAGACAGAACTGACACCATTTTAGATGCTGGTTTATAAGCAATGGAATGGGGGAAAAGCAACAGTCACAGTGGCAGATGTGTTACTTGAGAGCTGCTATTTTGATAATGTGCGCCAATCCATGGAGGTAAATTGTGGTAAAATAGCAGGACAGGGGATTCAGCACCCTGGACAGCAGCCATGTGTTACTTTCCAGTGAAAACAGAGTGAATGTGAGCTGTAGCAAAGCACTGGTGTGTTTCTCCATGATACCAAACATTTCAAACAGCAACAGGAGCAGTACATATAAGACTTAAAAACAAGGACAGAATAATCACAAGAGGAAATGAAAACATGTGTTTCCCTAGAAGCTTTGAAATGGAAATGAAGTGCTGCATGTTACCTAACTGGAGACATCTACAGCCACTAGAGACAAGTAAGGAAACCCTCCTCCTTTGTATTTAAATCTTTAATGTGAAGACTTGCAACATTACTCTGAACATGACAGTATGAAGGTTGTTATAGGCCTAATTATCATAATGTCATGCTGACTCAGCAGCATTACTGTTCAACCTACTGACAGATTTCTTTGCATTTCTACTAAAAACTGCATGAGTGAATGAAAAATGCCTCCTTGATATCAATCTGTTGATGCATACATGCGTATATATGCATACACACTCTCAAATGGTATTGGTATTGTATGGTAAATGGTAATGGTATTGGCAACAACAGGTCAATCCACACTAATGTTTGGAAATATCCATGCATGGATATATTGACCATCTACATAAACACTGGTATATGGGGACAGGAGCAACAAAAGACTGGGACAGTTGTGGAACGCTATAAAAACACCTGTTTGGATCATTTCACAGGTAAACAGGTTGATTGGTAACAGGTGATAGTATTATGATTGGGTATAAGGAGCAACCTGGAAAGGCTCAGTCGGGCACAAGCAAGGATGGAGCGAGGTTCACCACTTTTTGAACACATGATTGTATTATTATAGGCCAAAGTTCATTGTTATACTACATGGACTCAGGAACATTCATTAAATGTCTCCTCTGATATCTCTCTTTCCTCTAGCACGCTACCAGCTTCACTGCAGCTAACATTAAATCATTGTCAATAAAAACAGTTTGCATGCAATTGATTATGAACATTTTACACAGTGGCCCAACTTTTTTAAAATCGTGGTTATCGTAATTGCAAGTGTGGTTGCTGCAGGCATGAGTGAATGGATCGCCAATATACAGATCAACATATCCAGTAAACATGCCTGGTGTGATTCCTGCAGCAGTTCACTTCTCACTTTCTTAGCATGGAGGTTTTTAAAGTCACTGGAAAGTCTAGTTTTATTGAACACAGGCATGGTTAAATCTGTAAATGTTCAACACTTGTCACCTTTTAAGCATCTTCTGGTTGGTGAGCTTGTTCATAGAAAGCAGACATTGTACAGACATTTGGGTGTCTGCCAGTGAGTGAACCCACCACCTTTGGCTACTAGACTAACACAGGCCGATTGAGGCGTATTGGAGCAGGAACAAGGAGCACAGTCTTGTAGCTATATACACTGTACAGACTTTTTGCTGTGATTGTGTAGGCAACAATGAGCGGAGGACAGTGTGGGCATGATGTGTAATCTGCATCTAAAAGACAATTGTCAACTTACAGTTCCAAGAGCTGCAGATGTTCAAAGATCTGCCAGGACAATGTGGTCAACTCAGGATTCTTGGACAGGTTTCTGTAGAGAGAATGAGAAATGAGAGGTGAACTTCACTTCATAATGACAACAAGAGCTCAGAGTTGTGTCTTGTTGGCGTGTTCATTATGTCAACGGTTGCCTTCAAAGGTAATGAGAAGTCTTGATGTCTCTTCCTGTACACCCTGTGTTCCTCTAGCTTCTGTAACTCAATCAGAGTTTCTTTCATCAGTCTTTCTAAAAACCTGAAACATGCTATTTGTGTTTACTATTCATATACTGAGGCAAATAAGTATCTAATACAGAGATGCTACAATCCAACACCAAGTACTGGGCATGGATAACTGAACATACAAACTCCTTGTTGGTAAACAAGGAGCAGAATTCATGCTTGATTGCCATCCATGTCTCTGATTGCTGCACTCTGGGCGCAGGTGCCTCATTAGTGCTCATGTAAGTGTATAGTGTGTAGTAAGTGTAAAGCATGTAGCTTGAAAGGTATATCTGGACTTTTTCTAAATAGGCTCACTACATACATTTAGCCTACTTAGCTAGCCTATTTTGAGTCATGGGGGAACGTGCATCTTGCCAGTGCAGCCGCTGGCACCTGAATAAAGTAGAAAACAACCCCAGATTATAGAAAGTAGCCCATCACATAAACACAGAGATGCCTGAGACTTTAAAAGAGGATGAAGTGTCTCAGATGAAACTACAGAATCAGAGATGGAGGCTTTGTTTTTTGACAGGGTTGGCCCAATACAAAGTAGACTGAAATTAAGCCTGTCTCTTTCAAGCTAGGCTTTATTTATGAGGGCTAATTAATTCTTGTATGGAAGTGAAACTGGTAAATGTTACACAGACCATGCACCCTTCACCAAATGAACAAATGCAATGCTTATTTTTACTGTAATAATTAAAGTAGAATAAAAAAATATCAGTGCTTTTTAATTTGCGTTCATGATTTTGAAATGAACCTTACAATATTTAACTGCAAATGTCTGCTGTTACAGTCTGTTACAAACATTTTTTTTTGCATCTGTTTTTTGTCGACCACAGCAGAGTCTTTACACAATCTGTTGTCTGTGTGCTGGTCTACACTGCTTTCTGCTCCTGCTTGCACTAAATAATTTGTATAATAACATCGGAAATCTGCAATCAGGAAAATGAAGATTTTGCACAATATTTGATAACTGGACTTTGGAAGGATATCAAGTGCAGACTTTTTGCCTCTTATGTTAAGGTCATCTTCAGTCTTGGTCAGTGATCATCAGCCTTGGGTTTGCGGGTGTTTATCAAAGGCTGACAAAAATAGGAACATTACCGAAACTACTGAACTGCTGAGAAGGTTATATTGTAGGTCCAAATGTTCATGTGATTTTAAAAGACATTTTTTTACTTCCGTCAATTAAGCTCTCTGTTGAATGTGAGCACAAAACGTTCTGGCAGCTGGAACACATCCTCTAAAATGTTTCAAAAGCAATGTAAGTCTGAAAACACATTGAAGCTGCTCCATCTGTCAACACTGCCACAGCATTCAAGAGTGAAGGCCCATGTAATAATCAGCTATATTCTGTCTGTCTCTGATGTCACTGCAGCCATGTCATTTCTTTTAACATAATTAGTCCTTTTAAAAGATGGAGCTCTCATATTTGATCCTGAGCCTCCAAATGTTCGATTGTAAGAATGAAGGTTTCCATTCCAATAACATCACTACTATAATGTGTTATAAATGGCACCATAAGGAAGACGTAAGGAAACAAGCAACATGTGATTTAAGATTACAGACATTCACACACTGAAGATAAAGCACAGACTAGCAACTCTGAAAACACACACACACACAGAGAGAGAGCAGTGTTTGAACTTTACACAGTCACGACTCATTTCACTCGTAAAGCCTTCTGGGTCGCAGTAACACACAACACAAACACAGGTGTCCATTTCCATGGCAACATAAAGCCAGCCACGTACAGCTGCTCAGGCTGGAGTCCATAGAGGGACGAGACACTCACTGGAATCCAGACCACCTCATTATTACCAATAATAAGACTGTCAAAGCCTCCAGTGTAAGGATGTGTGTGTGCGTGTGTTTGTGTCATACCTGAGATGTGCTGTCAGTAAACACTGCTGATCAACATTATATTTCACACTTGACTTGATGGTTACAGTACACAGACTCCAGTACCCCTGGTTGTATGTGATTGATGTGAATATGCAGTGACCTCACATCACTCACTGCCAAGAACGTCAAATACCCTGTCAAGCCCCTTGGTGTGAGACACACCGGGCTTTCAACTAGCTGCACTGTAAACCCATCCAGGACAATGCTAGACCCTCAGAACAAGGTGACTTAGTGTAAAAAGCAAGAAAGTCCGTAAATGGAGGGAGGCGGGGTGGATGGAGGGATGGCTGAAAGAAACAACTTTCACCCATGAGGCTCGGGTTCACTTTTATAATATGAACCAAGTGCAAAAGCCCTGAAAAAGGAGGTGGGTGGGTTGTCTGAATGAATGATGGGTGGACACAAACGTTCCTCAGATCACGTGTGTAACGACTCATCAACATGGTCATGTACACAAACGCAGGCGCAGTGTCATAATGTGAACATCTACACAACTTAATAATACTAGTCGACTGTGCTGAAACATTACCACAAACAACGCAAATCACCTGACAGCTGAACATGTCTACTCAGCACCAGCACTTCTATTGGTGAATCACTGGTAAATGAAAGCACAACACTTAAAAACAGCCAGGCACAAAATGCACGCTGTCAATTAGCGTATAAACTGCATTTAGCAGTATAATACATGGATAGCACGTAACCCGTAATTTAATGAACACAACGGTTCACTTCCACTTCAGTAATGCCGACATTTCAGCAACTTAAATACGGAAAAGTCAACACACTAACTCAGTTTTTACACGGCTACAAAGGAGCACTTTTCAACAGAAGAGAGCGCTGCTAGCATTGCAAAAGGTTAACGTCGCTAGCTTACTCTTCCTCAGGTAATTGACTTAATTACTTCATAACACATGAACATGCTGTATTACAAATACTTTCCTGAACCAAAATACACATTCATCTAACATGCAAGTCAACATTTGGTCGTTATTATTAAGGACTTGTACCTGAACAGAAGAGTATCTGAGTGACTGATTTGCAATCACAAAGTTTCCTCAGGTCACGTGCGTGATAACCGAAGAGAGAAAGCAGGTGTCCCGTAATGAAGCTCAATAATCTTCAGCTCCCCCTGCTGGAGGCCTCTGGTAACTACCACCAATCTGACCACTGCTGCTTTTTCAATAACATTTTCAACACAAAACATAGGAAAACACAAAAGCTGCAGCTGACAGTGACCATTGTAATTCAAACTATGACATGAATAATTCTCATACATCACAATGTGAGAGTTTCTATATGAGCCCATTAAATGTTATTTTGCTACTTGCTGTGACTTGCTGATAATTATTCCATTCTTCACATTAAAAAGGCTTTCTATCCAAAACCTGACATAGCGTATTCCTCCAGTACAGTTTAGCAGTCCTTAGTTTATTTTAACTCAATATACATTGCAGTTTTTCTGCGCAAAATACTCACAAGAGCACTGATTGAGGATTAATTCCCCTCTAAACACTACTACAAACTGCACTGGTGTGTGACAAACCCTTAATTCCTGCAATGCCCATTAAGATACCTCAGCATTAATGTTTTCTTAAACTGAATCCCTTGAACTAGCTTTTGCTTTCCTAAGATTTCTAATAACTTTTGAAGGTCCATTATCTTGTGATCACAACTCGTTAACACAAGGCAATTAGATAATTAATTCACGAAATAACAGCTTGATGTCTTGAGAAAAGCGGATAATTAAGTTCTGATTTTAGGTCAACGAACCCAAAAGAGAAGTTAGCTACGGTAGGCACTATTTAAAATATACAATTTGTCTTCCCTCTAAAAGCATCAGCAACAGCCTGTTAAAAGAGGAAAAGGTCCAGTAAATGCTCCCACCTGGAGAAAATCATTGCTTTACCAGGTGGTGATAAATAACTGACGAACTGACTTACCACGCAACATCTGTTCACGTCATGATTACACACACACACACACACACACACACACACACACACACACACACACACATTCAATCAGAGCAGAAGTTCCTACAGTCTATTTTTTCCTTTTCATCAGGACTTCTATTTGATGACACACAATTAGAGCTGGTAATACTGATTACTGTCGTCGTCAGCTCAAGAGTGGAGCTGAACCGGAGGAGGATGGGGAGGGATGGAGACTGAAAAACAGACAAAAAAGACAGGGAGGAGAGAGGAGAGGAGAATGAGGTGAGAGTGACGGTGAGAATGAAAAAGAGACTCGTGGGAGAGCAACGAGGGAGACGTGTGGTTTCTTTCCAGAGTCAATTTTAAACTTGGCCAACAGGAGATGAGCAGATGATAAACACACACACACACACACACACACACACACACACACACACACACACACACACACACACACAGACTATGACAAATTGTCTCACAACACTGGTACATCTTGGGGACAAGAGGATGAATGTCCTCTCTCTGTCTGGGGAATGATGCAGCTCTCCAAAATAATTCCTTTGATTACATCTGACTCAAACATTGTGTAACAGATTGAAACATTTTTGTCCCAGTTTCATATTATGTACTCACACTATATGCAGTGCTAAGTACCAAGTACAGTTACTGTCCTGAGGTACTGTACTTGAGAAATAACATTTTGTGCTACTTTATATGTCTAATGCACTACATTTCAGAGGACATACTGCAGCCTACTTTTTACTCTACAGCAAAAGTTACTGGTTGCAGATTTTGTATCAAAAAAACATCTAGTGAGCCTGAAAAATACAACACATCGCATCCTGACCTTCTGGCTTGTGGCCCCTTACAGAAAACAGTGTTTGGTTGGGGTCCTGATGTTTATGGGGTTCAGATGTCTATGAAAGTTCTGAACAGTTCACATGGTCTCATTTAGGTAACTGTTGGTAACTGTTCAATTCATAGGAGGCAATGACGAGAGTCCAAAGTCCAAAAAATGAATACCAATTTTACCAGAACATTATTTTTTCTTCTTTCCCCTCCATTTAATCATGTCAAGATGAGTAGCTACAACAGGCTCCACCTCAAGCACTTTAAATGCTGTATACACATTTATGCATCAGTATTAACAATCTAATAATGTCAGATAGAATCATATATTGGTCACAGGAGAGAGTACTTTTACTGCTGACGCTTTAACTACATGAAGCTCATAACGTGCTCGTACTTTTATGTCAGGGGGATTTTTGAAGCAGGTCTTTTACTTGTAGTGAAGTACTTTAACATTGTTGTATTGGTACTTTGACTTTAAGTGATTTTAATACTTTCCCTGCCACTGACTTTAAGATATACCCTACATGCTCATGTAAAAAGAGCTATTTTAGCAATCAGTACACAAGAGGGCAATGTACTGTACATTGAATTAGACAAGGCACCAATAGACAATCAATAACAGGTCAAATGATTGTGTGTGGGGTCGCACATAGTGACAAATCATTACTTTTATCTTTCAGCACATTGTTTTGGTTTTATTCCACATATCGTGATTGTTTTGGTTCAGTCTTGGCACTGTTTCCAGTGAAAAAAAAGCTCTGAACCCCCCCGGCTCAGCAGCAAACAGCAGGCAGACACAGCTAGAGAACAGCTGGTGAGCACAGTGGAGCGGTTAGTGCTGAACAGCCAGGTGCCTTTCTCAGGAGCTGGTAGAGACCAAAGCCAGAACTAAATCCTGGACTAACAGTCAACAGGTGGACACAAACACGACTCCTGAAAGAATGAATGACGTTGCTCTGAGCCTGCTGGGCGTGGAAATAAACAACCGTTTCCTTCCATACTGCTGAGGCCAGAAGTAGGTTGTGGAGCCCATATTTCCACCCCAAGTGGTCAAATTAAGTAAAAAAAGGATTTAGCCATTAGCAAGCCAATGCTAACAGAGCCACCTGAGATGGGTCCAGAGAAGCAGCCAAAGCCAGAAGAAGAAGTGCAGTGACTGTCTTTAAAAAGACTAACCTGCTGGAATATTATCCCTCATGCACATGTATTCACCCACAACATTTGACATGGGTATTGAAATAACAATAATAATAGTAATAATAATACACTGTCAATACAAACAAATAAATCTCCAGAGCATCACACCCATTCATAAATGATTACTCTTGCACTAGCTATAACAGTTTGAACCATTAGGTCCAATTCAGCACATTAAAATCAAGTTAGAGCGGCAATGATTATCATTATTCTGTGCCATTCATGAGTGAGTGGGTAGTGGACCAGACTGGAGAGGAAGCCAGAGGAAGAGCTCACATGTTCTGGGCATGAGAGGACGTAGTGACAGAGACATTATTTGAATAAATGGAGCAAATGTGTTAATACATTCATAGATCCACTTAGCATGTGGGGTATTTTTTTTAATCTAAAAAATCTTATTAATTAGCCCATTAGACAACATGTGTGAGCAGCTGAGTAAATCAAAGTCAGGGTTGAACATATACACTTGATCAGTGATGTTAGTGAGTAAAGAGATTAACATTTAATCACAGAGAATGAAGAAACAAACCAAATTTGTTAAGGCAAGTTATTTGGCATTTTCAAAGCCATTCTATTATTAATCTAGTAATCTGACATGGATTACAGATCCAGGTGTGAGCTTTCTGTAATGTATACATACATTTTCTAAATATATTCTAATGTGTTCCAAATCCTTTAAACAAACAAACAAAAAATGTGCATTTCTATTTATATATTTCTTGAAAAAGGTTTGGATGAATATTCCTGGGAATCCCGTTTTCTGGGATTCATTCCTAGTCTGTATGTGTGCCTGTATGAGTCACAATGCACATTTATTCCCATGTGTAGGCGTCTTGAGTAACATGCATGTGTTCTTGATTTCCGAGTGTGAGTCCAAACCTCTGGGATCAAACTACTCCAAACATAAGCTGATGATTCATTCTTCACAGTTGATATCTAAACATGTTTGCTCTCAGCCCTCAGGGTGGAAGACTTCTATCTGTGTGTGTGTGTCCATGTGTTTGCTCATAATTGGGAGTGTAATCCTGCAGTGAATATGCATGCTGGCACTTAACTCTGGCACTCAACATTTGCATGATCACATGGCTATGCAATCCAGTCTGCATGTGTAAGTCTCAGACCCTTCCTGTGCAAAAAAGCCCTGCGCAGCGTTAACTACAGCTGAGCTTATGGCTCCAAAGAGCCTGAGGGCCCTCCAAGCCATCAAAGGGCCACTATATCCCACAGATGTGTGAGTCATTGTTTCATTGGTTTGTAATTAGTTTCATGGGCTCCCTCACCTGGGTGGCTTGTAAGGAGTGTGATTTGCGGTTCCACTCTGGCAGTCTTACAGAGAACGCCCATGAAGCAAACAAATTAAGAAACACTGCCTCGGCCACTTCTCGCTCGTCGCCACAAGTCAGTCAAGTGGCTTGCACTTTAGCAACACTCTGTAAATAAGCAACCTGTACTTTCTCCCACAATTCATGTGACGCTGTGCCAAGCTGCATGTTGTATCTGTAACCCTGGAGAGACAGAGACAAGAGGGAACCCGGAGAGTACGATAATGATCTTCTCTGCCACAGACCATTGCAGGTAAACACTAAACTCACTGACCCACCGCTGCACTGTTTTTTTGTTGGCAGTATTTCAGGTAAATTCTTGGTCGCCAGGCAGGAAATTCATTCATCTTCATTTTGCACAGCTTGAATTTTCAACTTTTGATCCCTCTCCTTTTTCACATTGCTGGTCATTCCCGTGTCGCCCGGATTCTCAAAATGCCTTGCAAAGCTGTTTGTCGATGACCCCCAGAAAATGAAAAAAACACTGTTGTGAACCAGTCAGTTGCTCTTTA
Organism: Chelmon rostratus; assembly: GCF_017976325.1. NCBI lineage: Eukaryota > Metazoa > Chordata > Actinopteri > Chaetodontiformes > Chaetodontidae > Chelmon > Chelmon rostratus. Next base: position 7,754,637 of record NC_055663.1, on the reverse strand, counting down.
CCGTTAGACATAAAAAGGAGCTGCATTTGAAGCTTTTCTCAAAGGGCTGCTGTCCATGGTGCTGACCGTGGTTACTGTGTGCAGTATGAGCTGCAGTGGACCTCTGACATGTTATTTTTGTGCTTGGGTGCTCTGTGACTGAGAAAACAGTTAGTTGGTGTGTTATGAAGCTCCAGTTCATTGCTCCTGGAGCACACTTGCGGGACATCACTGCAGCAAGGTGTGAAGCCAAACCCCGAACTGATACTGACCTCCTAACGCAGCTCATTTTGCAGCTATTTGCTCATGAACTTGGACAAATTAAAAGACTGACCTGATGATGGCGCTAGATGAAAAGCCAGATCATCGCCAGACGATTACAGTTCATCCTGAGGCGAACATGAACAATATTGCCTAAATTCTAATTGCATTATCTGATTAGCATCAGCTGTTTCATTAACGCTTCTCCAACATTGACTCCTGCTGCGTGGCTACCAGCTGATTTACAACAGCCAATCATATGCATTAATACAGCTGTACAGCGCAGCCATTACATCCTGACACTTGTCCAATTACCAACAGGCTGCATCCTCCTCATGTGCTCAGGGTTTGGCACTGCTGAGTTTAATAAAGTTCTGTTTGCTGAGGTGAGATTAGGCCTCTCAGCAGAATGTGTTGCTGCTCAGATGTCTCAAGAGCTCCCTCAAACAGCAGAGACTTTCACACCAAAGCTAACCGCACAACTATTTGCTATAAATCATCAACTCCTTGACACAAGTGTCTCCGCCTCCGATGGAGACAAGTGGCTGCGTGGATGATACAGAAGGAAACACACATTCAGTAACCTAAGGTTACTATGTAGGTTGGAAAATATTGAGCATTTGTGTGAATAAAATATAATTTATGAGGCTAAAACAGACCAAAGTTGTCTTTGGGACTTCAGCTCATCATTATTTTCATTATCAGGGACAAGTTTACAACCATTCTATCATACATGACAAAGAAAAGCAGCAGATCTTCACATCTGAGATGCTGGAACCAGAGAATGTTTGCAAGTCTTGCTTTAAAAACAATTAACAATTAATGAATGAATGGTCGCCAATTGATTTTCTGCCAACAAATTGTTTCTCTTTTAAGACGATGCAGTGTTTGTCAGCTATGGTTTTCTCATCCGCTTCCCCGTGCCGACACTATTACACAAATTCAATAAAAAACATAATTAAGACATTATTATAATTACAGTATTATATTAGCATAATGTGCGGCTGGATTTGGGAGCGTGTGTATGAAGAATCAAAGCCAACTCATTATCTGTGCTGGTGCCACAGTGCTGTACAGGTGTGAATATGGTTTTGGAGTCAGCTGACAGAGTGCTGTTCTAACTCTGCCTAGAGAAGGGCTGTAATTCCCTGTGCCCTCCGCTGCTATAAATGTACACACTCGTGGTGCTTTAAGGCACTTTGGATGAAAGCATCCACTGAATGGCACACATACTGTAGGCTGTGTATAGGAGCTAACAGTCCCGGAGCAGAGCTCACTGCCTTCCCCCTCACACTCAGTCCTCTCTACATGCAGAGGGCGTCCTTTGGAAAGGTCAACCTGACTACAATAAGGCAGAAAAGGACAGCCTCATATTTAAAACACTCAACACACACACGCACACGCACCAAACCACCGAACGTGAGTGTGTGGGTGTGTATGTGTGTGTGTTATTACAATTTACAACGAGCAATGAGGGAAATGAGTCATGACCGGAGAAGGTCAGGGACTGTGTATGTTTGTGAGCACTGTGTGTATGGGGTTTATCTTGTTTACAGAGTATTGTGTGTATTTGTGAACGTGTATACGTGAGTGCTGTGCGCATGCATGTAAATGCATGCGATAGAATCCTATTGCAACGCGAAGGGCAATGTGGTAACACTCCACGCTGAGAGTCTCTCGTTGTTAAAGTGTTCAAATTTGAAGTATCAGAGGATGAGATGTTGTGACTTTTAGCCCTTAGTACAGGCCAACTTCCAAAAACACTGCATCCTACATGCAAATGGCCTCACATTTCAAATTCCATCCCTAAGTTCACGACACAGGTCTTTGGACACAACTTTGAAGCTTCATTTTGGTATATCCTAGATGTCATCATTGGGTTAAATTCTAGCTTTTGCTGGACACCGGCAGCCTGAAATGATGTTCTATGACATGATGCTGAATGCTCAAATATATTGTAATATTAGTACAACTGGAGAGGAGTCACACATCTGTAAACATTAGCCACCATAAGCTACTGGTCCTATCAGAGCAAGTAAGGCTGTAGCAGCTAAACTCCCAATCGCAATGTGTTTCATTGCTTATGAATTCAAGGTTTCATTTGTAACAATCTGCATTTTGAAATTTCCAAAACAAACATTTTTCATGGCTGACTCGCTCCACCAAATGGAAACATCTTAAAGGCTTGTGCATCATTTTCTACATGTTTCAGTGACATTCTTTTATGCTCGCTTTGATCTCCTCAACAAAGAGTTATCTGTCGAGTCTCCTCCGCCTCCAGAGGACCTGCCACTGTCAGTATGCACAGCAGATGTGAGAAGAGCCCTGCTGGGAGTGAATGTGAGTAAAGCTGCTGGGCGTGATAACATCCTTGGGCCTGTAGTAAGAACACGAGCCAGCCCGCTAGTCCGTGTCATTACTGATGTTTTAACCAAACCACTGTCACGGGAGACTGTTCCCACATGCTTCAAGACAGCCACCCAGCCATCGTGCCTGAGCCTATAAGTCTGCAGTGTCTGGTCGAAACCACTTCCGCTCTGTAGCACTCACTACCTTTCTGATGAAGTGCTTTGAGAAACTGGCTCTCCAGCACATCAAAGACAAGATCCCTGCCAGCCTGGACCCTCACCGGTTTGCATTCAGAGCCAACAGATCCACAGAGGATCTCCAGTGCCCACCACTCAGTCTGGAAAATAACAACGCCTCCATCAGAATGCTGTTTGTTGACTTCAACACAGTCACCCCCATGAAACTGATGAGCTGACTCTGTGCCGTGCTCTGGGCTCGAGCACCACACTCTGCAACTGAATATTGGACTTCCTCACTAACAGACCCCAGACAGTTCTCACTGGCGGTCACACCTCCTCCACACTGATGTTGAACAGCCCCGCAGGGCTGTGTGCTCAGCCCCCTCCTGTTCACGCTGCACAGCCATGACTGCAATCCCAGACACGGAGGGAACTCTGATGTGAAGTTCGTGGACACCACCATCATCATCTGCCAAATTTCAAACTGTAATGAGACTTCATACCGCCAATAAATGTACAGTCTTGCAGGGTGGTGCACAGAGAACAACCCACTGTTCAATGTCAGCACATAGGTTCCTGAGAATCACAGGATCGTAAAAACGCAGTCACGGACACACATCACATCTCAGCTCTGCTAAAGAAAGCTCAGAAACGACTGTATGTCTCAAGGAATCTTAAGAAGGTAAAAGTCCTTCTTCGCTTTTACTAACTAGCAATAGAAATCATCAGACTTGAAACATTACAAATTGGGATGGGATGTGCACGGCCCAGGACAGGAGGGCTCTGCAGTAGGTGAATAAAACTACCCAGGACATCACTGGTACCCAATAAGAACTCGCCCCCCCTTGGACTTTTCCACACTTTGTGTGTTACAACCTAGAATTCAAATTGATTTCACTGGGCTTTTTACCATTTGATTAGCACAACATGTGTAGTGCTTTGAAGATGAAAAACACCTTTTGTTGTGGCACAAACAATAATTAGACAAAAAAAAGCAGACATCTGTTGGATGCACAAGTGTCCAACTGTGGCACAGCTCTCACACTGTTTGCAGTGGAAATGGTGTTTCAATGTCAAAACATACATCTAGAATTAAAATACTTAAGTATTATATAATACTTAAGTATTAAAACAGAAGTCTATGGGAGGAATGTTCAAAAGTTGAAATCTCAATAACTAGTGCTAAATGCTAACGTATTCATACTTTATGGACAGTTGACCAATCTGGAAATGGCACCAATAGCGCCGCCATGTGGTCACAATCCACTAATGAGTGGATGATGACCGTTTCGACTGAAGGCCACACCCATTTGCACCTGTAAGATTCTTCTGCCATTTTGGATGTTTTTTTTGCTTGTTGTGGCACACGGTTTATCTAATATTCATCAAACATTCTTTATTTAGATGACCCCAAACAAAATGTATGAGCCTGTTGTTGGGTATCACTTCCTGATTGTCTGTAACTGGTTACCAAACTTTCAAAGCTGTGGCCTGATGCTCTTAATGGTTCATAACCATTACACAACCATAACACAAGGCCACACTGGATTGGATTGAGAATGTTGTACCACTTATTAACTGCCGTATCTTTACCTTTGCCGTGTCTTTATCCTCACCCAGCTTTTCATATTCTGAATTTCCATCTATTTCTGTCTCTCAGAGGTAGACAGAATAAAGTCGAGCATTTCAATGTTTGTTTTCAGTTCAAATGAAGCAACTCATGCACTCATGGTGACAGGCAGATTGCTTTGTGTAACAGCATTGTCATTATCACTGTGAGTGTTTTAGCATGTTTTAAAGCACTGATGGTAAATTCATTAGCACGTAAAAAGACAGGGGCTCTGGTACCTTACACCATGTCTATACAGGATGTGTAGCATGAACAGTCCATTAGCTGAGCAGAATCTGTGTCTGCACGGGATGCATTCAAGCACGGTGCTGAGTTTTGCCAGAGTTTAGAGCTCATCACATAATCACTGTAGTTAAACGAATATAGAATGGGAAGTAGGCCAGAAATGCAAAAAAATGCTCAGGGTTTGTGTTTACGTGCATACGCGAGCCGTTAAACAGCCCGAGTAGGCAGCTGCGTTGATTAAGAATCGAATAGAAACATATCCGTTCAGTCAGATGTGCTTGAGATGGGCGACTGAAAAGACGTGGCTGAAACACCTCCTGTGCTGTGCATGCCTTTACACAGAAGCCTAAGTGCACAAATGTCTAATCTCAAACATCTGTACATGTGTACATGAGCGTCAAGCAGAAGCTGAGCAAGCATGGAGTCTGAAGAGTATCAGATGGGCAGAAGCCAAGAACGACTTAAAACCAAAGAGGCAAACAGCGAAAACACACAGACGGAAAATCTAACCAGAGGGACCTGCAAAGAGGCCTGCGGACGAGATTCATCAACACTTTTCACTTCACTTCAGCCCATCACCGTTGCTGATCAGGGTGCTGTATGCTGATGCTGGAGCTGTAACACTGTCGCTCTAAGACAAACAACAGCATCAGTCGCTTGCTGAAATGTCTAATCCAACCCATGTTTACGTTTACCTGACAAGGAACTCTGGTGGGCATGTTAATTATGTGTCTTGTCTGTCTGAAGCGAAAGTGGAGGCAGTGTGACTTTGTTGCTGCATCACAAAACCTCACAGAGAGGAGGTCTGGGTGGTTGGATGGGTCAGCAAAGTGTGTGATTTAGACATGATGGACTCCTGTTTGTTTTCAGTTCCATACATTACAGTTACACAGTAATTCCCTGACTTTAACCAAGTGGTTGTTGTGCCTGTCTCTAATGAAACCTTAATTATGGAAGCAGTGGCAGATGGGAAAACGTCAATATCTGACAAATGACTTGTTGAGAACTGTCCCTGGGACAATGCAACACACATCGGCTACCATGTGGAGAATCTCTTGAATTGATGCAACAATAACAAGAACCCCATTAAGCTTGTATATATATCTTAATGTACATGCCTCCATATACATTTGTACACAATGGCCTTAAAGCTTCGCTGCCATACTGTACACTTCTGATATGCTGATGATATGCCATTTGTTGCATAAATCCATGGAAAACTCGTAACCTGAATGGATGTTATTATTCAAATGATCCAGAATGGACCCTGATTATTTGCTTCATTTGTATGATTCCTGTCAGAGTTGCTCAATTTTCGAGCTAACACAATTTGCAGCTCTGTTTCCCTCAACTCTGTCCTTTGTTCCACAGCATATCAGCTCAGTGTGGCCTTAATAAGACATCATCACAGAGCCACTAACGGAGGCATATGATGATAGCACGACCCTCAGCATGCTATTATTATACCACCCACTTCCATATCTGAATGTGTGTGTGTGGGCGAGTGTGTGTTGTCTTCTTTTTATTGTTATGTATAAAAAATCTATACACACATATACTCACTCCATATCCATTACACACATAATATTGATCATACAGGGGTAGGTACAAAACACATTTCTTGCTGATCACACTCTTTAAGACATTCTTACATTTCCTTCCTTAATTGCTTATGATACAAAGCGCAATGGCTTAGAATCATTGCTGTCACCTACTTCAAAGTCAGAACAATCAGAAAAACAGGATCTTGCTCTTGTTTCTATGGGCATTTGAAAAAAAAAATAATCATGATAAACTTTCAGTGAGGGTTTTGCTCTGTTTAGTTCATTGTCAAGGTTGCCACTGTTCAAACAAAAGACTGACTCAGTGTACACAGCTGAATGAAGTGAAGTGGTCTACACAGTGCAGGCTGTGGAGAGCACTATGGAAATCATCGGTACATCTGAAGTCTGGAATGAGAAACACAAAACCAAGTTGCTCTTCATCCCCTTCCTCTCCTTCATCCATCCTCGTTCATCATGGACGTGTGCTGCTTACGGTACTGGTTGCTACCTTTTTATAAAGTCTCGACCTCACCTGGGCACTGCTGCTGGCTGGGGGCTACGCACCCACTGCCCAAAGGCTGCAGCCCAGAAACATCCGGACCATCGCAAAATAAGAAGAACTTGAGAAAGCACAAGCAGAGCAGGGTCTCTGCAGCTAAACACACCACCATGCACTTCTCGTGAGTCATCAGCGATGATTGACAGGGATTACGTTTCTTTTGGAAAAGCTCAGATAGTGCATCTTTTAAACAAACTTTCTTGCTTTTGATTGACATTAAAAGCCCTGCAAGTACTCCATGGGTATAATCTCTAACTGTTCTCTGGAAGGAGTTTACTTTGAATCGTGTACGAGAAGCATTCATTAACTGTATCTTAAAATCATTAAAACATGAATCGGAATGAATGAACAAGTGGGCTGCATTACTTTTTCACGCAGAGCTCGAGTCAGCCCGAACGCAGCCTGACAGGCGCAGAGCTGAGGACTAGGTGCACGCTTGTAAGAAGTTGTAAAGACATTTGAACTGTGATAATGATGTTTCTTTGAAGTTGACTCGTGGGTTTATTTTGTTTTTCTGCTGCTGCTGCTCCTTGGCATTAAATCCCGTTGTGGAATTCTGAGCTGTTGTAATTTTCTTCTATAGAGATAACCAAAGCGAACTGTTGGCCTTATTTGGGACTTTGGGAAGGAAATGCCAGAAAAAGGCTTTCTGACTGTGGGTGTTAAAACCTCCAGTCACTCATCAAGAAAATCAAGTGAGGCCACTGCTGAAAATCTTTTTTTGCTTAATTGAAGATGATTGTTTTTGATGAATTTAAGTTATTCTATGTTTGCACGATTTGACAAATATATGCGAACAGATTGTGATTATTTTTTCAGGCTGCACTCTGACTCATGCTCCAGCACAACAAAGACAAGATCCCTGCCAGCCTGGACCCTCACTGGTTTGCATACAGAGCCAACAGGGTTCAAGCAGTTCTTCATATTGTGAGGAACTTAACGTTCTTGGACTGTTAAAAGTCAGAAAAGCCCCGAAGCTGATCCTTGATTTTAGAAAAAAAGGAGCCAATCAATGGAAAGCTGTATAATGACTTCAAATTGGCTACTGTTACTTCGGTAGGCATGCACAGGTGGTGACGTGGTGACGTGTTGGCCGCTGCAGTCACACTTTTTGACTGACACTTCACTTGACCAATTAGGATCTTCCATTTCATCTCTCCAGCTGAAAGCAGCCGACGAGAGTCCATGTTGGAGGAAGGGCCTCGCCCTCGTCTTCTGTGTAAATATGGAGCCAATTGCAAACAATTTTATAGGATAGGGTTTGAAATGATAAAGACCGTAAATGGCCTTAATATAAAGATATATAGTCTAAATAGGGTATGGTTACCCAGAGGGTTGAAAATAGACGCCTGAATATAGACCACCTGAATAAAAATACAGATATTTATCGAGATAAATAGGCTAAATGCCCCTTTTTTGGAGGAGGCCTAGACTTACAATTACAAAAACAAATGTGAAAAATTCATTTTCAATCATATTATCAGTTTTGATTGAAGCGCTGGACTAAGGTAAGGCTTTACGCTGTGAAAGTAAAACACAATATTTATCAGGCTACTATCATGTGTGAAGTCTGGACCAATCACAACAGGCCATTTTACGTTGGCCCAGGCCTGTTAGGCCCACTCACACACATTACGCTACAGAGACTGTTCTGCAGCAGATGATGCATAAGAAAAACTTTTGGAAAATCTCTTCAATATTGTAGGCTGCAGCTAAATTAATTTATTTTATGACAGGAATTGATTTATAAATTCCTGAAAATTGTTTGAACGGATTCGCAGAGCTGAAAATTCCCATCTGAGCTGATTGTCTCTATATTGCACAGAGCATTTCTGCTGAGACAAGCTCATGAATTAACAGTGCAGTGCACTCCTCTCTCTCTCGCTCTCTCGTTAAAAGTCAATCCAGCTCGTCCTGCAGTCGATCTCTCTCTCTGTTAAAATCCCAGTGTTGTAGCAAAAAATATGATGATATGATGGATAGGATGCGGTGCTTCATTTGATCAATACCTGTGTGCGCCACCACAAAAAATAAAAACTGTTGCAGGTACGTAATAAACTTTCTCTGCAATGGAAATGTTTTAGAAAAACATTTAAAAAGTGTCATAATCAACCAGACTTGCTAGTCACCTTCCATAGCATCAGTGAGTGCTGATTTAATGAAATGGCTAGTTGGAAACAATATTAATCTCTGTTATTAAAAGGTCCAGACAAAATTACTTTGGACAACCAAAGTTGCAATCCTGAGGCCGTGCCTGGTACCACCTGACTACAGACCAGCTTCTATCTTCAGGCCGTAAGACCCCTCAACTCACCCACAGCACGCCATCATGAAAAAACGCCCATAAACACCTGCAATATGGGCATGTCTTCAATCTATCTTATGTGTATATGTGATGTGCTCCGTTTGTACCTGTTTGTATGTGTATATATGAAGAGAAATGCCTGCCAGAAAAACTCATACATATACTGAATAAATAATGAAGTCTCATTTTGGAAGCACTGTGGTGGTTTCTCCTGTGTCCTGCCCTCGCAGCATCACTGCAGCTCTCAGCAAGTCATAGTCATAGCTCTGAAAACAAAATGTGCGCACACACACATTTATATGCAAGGTCTTAATAGTGGAGGGTACATACACCCCATGATATAGATAAACACTCCAAAGGTATGACGTAAGGCATATTAAAGCTTACAGCTCAATTACAAATATGATCCCCACGGGGGGAAGGAAACGGACAAATAACACACACACACACACACACACACACACACACACACACGTGCACACACACACAACTTACATTGGTTTATTACTCTCACGCAACTATTTAGCATAAGAACTTGCAGTAAGTCAAAATTCACACACACAAACTTCTTCAAGCCTCTGACAACTGCAGATGATGAACAAGCATCATCATCATTATCAACGCTAAAGAGGGCTGATGGGAAATTAAGTTTTAGAGAAACAATATTCCACAGGCCAGTTCAAAATCCAACAATTGATCCTAAGCAACACCCCTGCATAGTTATGCCTGCTAAGTCACACAGCTTTTAGTCAACAATGTCATGATGTCTGTAGTATTAAGTTACTGCGGGCATGCTTTCTATTATTTCAAATGTTAGCTAACCAGCTAACTATCTAGCTAGCTATTTTTTAATGTTGCCACATACAGCATGTGTCCGTAGTGATGATACTGACTTTGAGTACATCACTCGCTGATTGTGAGGTCTTTGTTTTAGACTGTTTTAGAAAACAAAGAACTGACTGACAGCAGCTGACCTGCAGTGGTTCAACATCTCACCTTGCTGCAGTGATGTAGAGGTGTACCCCAGGGTGTGTCAGTACACTGTGACATCACTGCTGAGGGTGGTTACAGGTGCAATAAAAGCTACGTTCAATTTGGTCCAGCCAGAGTGCGTCTTACTGCATAGCTGCAAAGGCAGTAAACCCCACTTAAGTGGAGTGTATTTGCCATACAAGGTGGCAGGTGTGACACTGAATCTCTGTCAGCTGATAATCAAACAGCAGTTTCATTGATTAATCGATTAGTCAACCGACAGCAAATTAATCAGTTACTATTCTGGTAACAGATTGGTCGTTTAGGTCATTTTGCGAGCAAAAATGCCAAACATTCACGATTTATATAGTGCAACCACAGGTGTCCAAACACCAGACGCTGATCGGCTGGCGACAGCATACAAAGCTGTACAAAACTCATGATCAATATGGTCAATGCATACAGTATTTCTAAATGTATGCTTAATGACTGACATGTAAGACAGAGACAGCATGTGTCACTTAACTAATCTCTCTATATTTCTCACACACAGTCATTTGTCAACTCATCTCAGAGTTACCATGGTGACAGTCAGGCTATTAGTGCAAAACATGACTCTCATTGTAACCTAATGAGAGCTGCTCAAGAGGCCATCACTCACTCACTCACTCTCTCTCTCTCTCTCTCTCTCTCTCTCTCTCTCTCACACACACACACACACACACACGTGCACACACACACACACATTATCTTAGTTCCACCAATTTATGAAACACACACTTTGGAGCCCTTGTGAAGCATTGTGGCAGCTCAGCAACAGTATTTTATGGTGCTCTCAGGCTGTGAGAGTCACACCAATAACACCACTGATACCGTGCTTTAATTAGCAGCCAGATGTGTTCCAGTGTGGTCCACCATCAGACCCATATGAGAGAAATGACACAGCTTGACAGATTACACATTCACTACAGTATGAGATTACTCTCTTTAGTGCTTTCAGCTGAGAGCTGTCATGCTGTGCAAATAGTTTACATTCTGATACAACCCTGATTGAAGAAAGTTGGGATGCTGTGTAAAACATAGTGTGACAATTAGCTAATCCTTTTTGGCATACACTCCGTTGAAAAGAGTGCAAATACAATATTTGTAATGTTTTCCCTCATCAACTTCATTGATTTTTGTGAATATCTGCTTATTCTGAATTTGATGCAACAACACATTTGAAACAAGTTGGGACAGGAGCAACACAAGTCTGTGTTAGTCTGCTGTGAGCTCAACGATACTTTCAGTAGAAGCTGTTTTCAGTTTGTCTCTCTATACTGTTTCTGTTCCGATCAAATAAACTGAGAAATACTGAGAAACGTTGAAGGCAGTTGAAATATACTTACTGAAAGAAGTTGAAATGGTGCTTAAAATGGAGGTGCTGAAAGAAAGTGTATAAGTATAAGCACTAAAATAAGTTGAGATATCAATTTAAGTGTCTGCACTAAGTTAAGTTTAAGCATCCGTTGAAGTTCCAGCACAAAGACGACCTGGCACACAGGGAAGGAGACACAAAGGGCACATCCCAAGTCTCTTCAGTTGCATCCACATTTCCCTCACTTGCGTCTTTTCCTTGCATCTCAGTCTCTCTCACCGAGGATGCATGGAGTGATGCAAGGAAACCATGGGAGGAGAGGAGAAATGAGGAACTATGTTTCTGCTGTGAAGCAACACATGAAGTTTGTGATGACGGCAGCAGCAGCTGATCGCAGCTGGATCAGCTGTCAGTCGGCTTTAACAGCTGTAAAGCCTTCTGATGAATCGGCGTCTGCACACATGCACTGTGACTGTCACTGACAAAGGCACACAGCAACCACTTTCACTAGCGGAATGCGTTTATATTACTTATCCATTATTCGCATCTGTGTTTATATATATATTCTGATTGTGAATTCATTATGAAAAAACCCAGCATATAATTATTGTGTCTTTTGAACACTGGAAATATTTTTTTTTGTCAAAAACTTTACTGGAAATTAAGAAATGACGATGTTTTAAACAGTGTCTCTCACTGACTGACAGACTCTCCTGCTCTCTATGGCTTTAATTGTGTCTATAATAAAAGTTAGTGGGGAAAATAACAGATCATGACAAGAAAAATCTTCCTGATAAATGAAAGTGATCCACTTGAGTTCAGTTTTTTATCTGTCTTCACTCTAGTGTGAAACTAGAGTTGTGATTTCTTAGATCAGCCTGATCAGCTGCACAGTCCAGTCAATAACTGATAACCAATAGGTCAGCTGGTGAAAGCCTTCCCTGAAGGCTGCTCTTGTTTATCACAAAAGCTGTGAGACGATCTTCAAGAAGGCGGACAAGAACGAGGAAGCGAAACAATATCAAATAAGAGATTTTAGATGTACCCACAGAGTAAATCCACACAAAGGGGGGGTGTAATGAGAAAAAGGTGAGACACGTTAGGGCAAAGCATTAATTACAGAAGTGGGAGACACGCTGGGGCAGGAAATGAAGCGTCTGCATCGAGAGGACAAATGAGTATGTCAAAATAAAACAGGAAATGATAATAAGAAACTGAAAACATGATGTTTAATACACAGAACAAGACTTAAGAATCCAGGTGACAAAGCCCCGCAGATGATGCCAGCAGCGAGGGATGAGTCGATGTACTTGTGCATAGTCTCCACCTCTGGGGCGGATACAGAGTTGAGGCACGCTCTTCGGGGTGAAGAGCCAGGTAACTGGTCTGCAGCACAATCATATGCTCAATGACGGGGCAGAGTGGCAACTGTAGCCCTGTTAAAAACCTCCTTGAGATCCAAATAGAAGGCAGGAAATCTGAGTCACAAGAATCCAGAGGAGGAGAGACAGGCGGTGACTCAGAGGGTTCAGGAACAGCAGGAGTCACCAGACGCTGGACTTCAGCAGGGGAGGACAAATCCTGGACAGACACTGAAGACAAGGCGACGACCATCCAAAGATCTGGCTCTGGTGAAGGACTGGGAGAGGTTGTATGACTCACCAGCGCCCTCTCCTTCACCGATGAGCCAGACGTGCTGGGATAAAGTGGCCAAACTGTGCACCTCGCTTCCTGTGAACGGCGCTGTCGCTCCTCAGCAGAGAACCTTGTTCTTCACAGTTTCATGGTTTCCTCCGGAGTAGCAGTGGGTTCAGGAGAGGGTGAAGACTGGTATGGATGAAAGGAGGAGCACCAAGAGGTGAGGAGAGTGAGTGTAGCCTGTTCCTTGTGGACAGGAGCTTTGAACCTCTCAGGCAAATAATGATCTTTATAGCAAAGGAGATGAGAGAGTCTGGGACTGAGGGCAACTCAAGGGGAAAGGCGGCAAGCAGAGGCAAAGTGCAGAACTTGATGGCGTAGTCCACAACATGACTTCTTCTCTGATGTAGTCCCATCAAGGCTCTAGAGACTTCACGACCTGGAGCAGTATGATCAAAAATGCTGCGAAGGTCAAAAGATGCACAAATCGGAGACTGCCTAGCCCTCCTCCACTGTTGCCCAAGCTTCAGCTCTGCCTGAGAAGTGAGAGATAGTATAGGCTACTTTAGTGAGCTCCATGGGGAATGAAGGAGCCTGCAGTTCAAACTGTCGCCCACACTGAACCAAAAAAGCTCAATAGTTTTCTGAATCTCAAGAAAAAGGTTCAGGCTGAGATAAACGGATACAGAGGAGAGGAAAAGGTGGATTTAGGAGGAGGGAATGAGTCCAGCGAAGAGTCCGAAATTCAGATTCAGAAATTAAAGCAATTGAAATGTCACCTGATGTGTGACCACTGAAAACAGATGAAATCTCATTGTAACAAATGCAGTCATGATCAAATTCATGTTTTCCAATAACATACATGACCACAGGTGTAGAAATGCAAAGAAAAAGGAAAACATTCCCAAACTACATATGTGCTAATGGGATTTGTACTGTACTCATGTTCAATTAAAGTAAAATCAAAGACATCTTGAACATTCCAACGTCTAACGTTTGAAAGTGAACAGCAACTGCACTGCAGCCGATTCACAGTATTAAATACCGCAGGATGTGCATGTCCCTGCGTTTCTCAGCGACACTTGTTACTAACTGTAGTTTGTGCTGTTGGTCAGCTGCTGTGCTATGAAGGCTGAACAGACACCAAAGAGTTAACTCTTTCTTTCTGTTTTGTGTATATACAGGGGCTGTCTGATTAGTCAGCAGTTTGAATGAAATGGATTTATAATTCTGTGCTGTATTGTGCTCTGCACTATTGGCTTTGATTTAGTGTGAGTTGGTGATGTGTGTGTGTGTCTGTGTGTGTGTGTGTGTGTGTGTGCGCACAATAATATTTATTCTCTCAAGCTTGAAACTATTCCTAGAGGAAGGGCATAAATGGGGAAGCTGCACTAAAAAACTAAAAGAGAAAGAGAGAGAGAGGGAGAGAGGGAGCGAGGGAGATGTCCATGTGAAAATGTTCTAAGAAACTGACAGCCTTGTTGTTTACCTGCAGTGCATCCCTGTTGTATTGTGAATAAAGTTGACCTCTGGCATTGCATGTGAATGTGTGTGTGTGTGTGTGTGTGTGTGTGTGTGTGTGTGTGTGTGTGTGCATGCAGAGGTGGGTGTGTACATTGGTTGGTTGTGAATATCTTTCAGCAGTAATGTTGGCCTGAGTAAAGAAGAGAGGATCTCCTGTAGCAATGTTAGAACAGTGGGAAGTAACCACTTACAGAGTGTGTCCCCTGTAATGATGGCAGCTTCACTGACACTGAAATTAGCCATATTTCTCCCTGTCGCATTAAAACAATCTGATCACTGATCAGGGAGAGAGCAGTGTGAATAAGAGTCCATGCTGGTATGCAAAGTGTTTGCCTTGCTGGTTGTCCAGCCATGGATGTAGTCAGTGTGTTTGATGGATCATCAGTCCTTTGCTGGTTAGCTAAAGTGTTAATTACCAAACAGCTTCAGATGAATGGCAGAACCCTGGACTGGACCTTGATTTGGATCTAGCAGGGGCTAGATTACACAGTCTGATTGTTGATTTGTGTAAGAGAGGGGACATAATGTGACTAAATGTAAATGTATCCTTGTATTCAAATATGACACATGGCAAAACAAGTGTACATGGGGCATTTGTGTGCAACAGAGGAAAGCTCAATGGAGTATCCGCAAACAGTTTGTCTCCTGAGAAGCGTGAAAATTCACAGCAATTTCCACGGGAATCTGCCCGTTAGTGTTGTGATATGCCACGCCACAAACCAAAGTGCTGGCCAAGAGGACATTGTGTTTTTTTTGCTACAGGAAAGGTCAGGGTCTGCAATCTAGCCAGGAGCTATCAAGACATCTTGCTGCAGAACAAAATGTTGGGCAAACAGACTAACATCACCCTCCTTAAACTAGCACCAGGCGTGCAGAGCCAGTGCTATGAAATTAATCCATCCCTCAAATCACACTGTGTTGCAGCCTTCTTGTCCGTAGGACCAGCTGTCTGACATCCAAAATTCCATCCAAGCTATTGGTCTGGTCGGTGGACAAAAACAACGGTTTTAAAGAAAGCTTGCCAGTGAAGCTTATTATTCCTTTAGTGTGACCAGTGAGCTCACAGAGAAACTGAGGGGTTTGGATTGATCCTTGTGTATATAGTTCAGAGAGAAACTGGGAGATTTGCGGTGTTTGAATGTCTGCCTCACAGGTGTTACACCTCACCTGGTGGGCAAGAGACAAAACTAGGCAAGCCCATCACCTTACTGCTGTCTTTTTAAATATAATTTTCTCTCTCTCTGCCTTTGGTACATTCATAGTGTTGTGTGAACCATTCCACCTCCCCATCACCACAGACTCATCAGCTTCATCACTTCATCAGCCTCTTCAGCCCATCAGTCCAGGCAGCCATCAGCCAGCACCACCACCACTGTCTGGACTCCATGGGGGGATTTATCTGACTGCTGCTCAGGGTAGATGTCCCTCCATGACAAAATATCCTTGTGGAATCTAAAGCTTTCCATCAAGACTTACTTATCACATATTGTCCTTAAAATAAACAAGTATCTTTACTTCATTCAAGTTTCCCCCCTGACTGAAATACGTTCAGGAGGAATTTAATATTTTTCTGACAGCAAACTGAAATGAATGTTGAACTGCAGTACGGTGCAGTAATGGTTCCCCTCACAACAGGATGATTAGGAGGAAGATTGTACAGCACAATCTTGATGCTATTTATTGATATTCGTGTACACTACAGTAAATGTTTGTGGGCTTCTGACTGATTTGGTTTTATATCTTTCCTACAATCTTCTGTAAGGTTTGACGTCTCAGCAGCTTCAACTTAGCACAAGCTCAAACGTGATGGTATTAAAGTCGGGAAGTAGAAGAAGAAGAAGAAAAAGAAGAAGAAATGTAGAATAAGGAGAAGACAGATAAGAGGAGGAGGAAAGTGAAGAAAATATCAGAGGAGAGGGCACATGAGAAGCTATGAGTGTAGAGGAGGGTTAGTAAGGAATCTGGAGTAGAATGTATATGTTCCTGGTGTAAATCCCACCAAATCCTCCGTATACCTCTTGAGACTTAGAGCAGAGCTTTTTCATTGTTTCTTTCATCTTCTCTTTTCATCTTATTTCTCCTTTAATCTTATCTTTTCATTACTTCTGTGCATGCCCTGTTTTATGTTCTTGTACATACACTGCTCAGTGGGAATGGTGTGTGAATTTCTTATACAATATGACACAACAGACAAATCCTTGCTGTCAGAGGAGCTCGCCGCTATAGCACCACGCTCTCTGTTCACATCCTGCCCCAAGGAGCGCACTTAGAGCGTGAGAGAATCTGTGCCTGTAGCCTCGCTGCTGGGGTCCCTCAGGTTCCTCTTCTAGAGACCCTCCTCTTTTCTCTGAACACAAGTCACGAGGCTCTGTTGTTCTGCCACATGGCTTTTCCTACACATCTCTGCAGATGACACTCAACTCATTCTCTTTTCAACATGTCTGAAATGAAGCAATATGTGCTTGTCACCCTTCATCACTTGTACATTAGTACAGAGTACATTACAATCATTTTACTCAAAGAGTGATTTAGTCCAATAAACCTCTCTGATCGCTTCATTTGAATGACTGTCAGAAATTTGAAAAGGCATATAAAGAATACTAGGAAGACCAGAGACAAGTCCAGAAGAAAGGATTTAAATTTGAGAAAAATATGAAAAATATGTATATCTATCTATCTATCTATCTATCTATCTATCTATCTATCTATCTATCTATCTATATATATATATATATATATATATATATATATATAGAGTCCAAGTGGAAATTAGCAGTAGAAGTTTTAAAAGAAAGCAAGAGAACTTAGGAAATATTACATGGTTTTCTCTAAAAGCTGCAGATAGTGTATAAAATGGGAGGACACCCACATGTAAATAAATTCAGTTTTAAGAGTCTATGATTAAAAAAAAAAAATACAAAGCTTGAACAAAAAAAAATAGCTGCAATAGCTCAATTGTTCATATTGCATAATTTTTAAGAGGCGAGGTTGTGCATGTGGTGGGAGGAGGTCTGGATGAGAACAAAGTTTGTTTGAACTCCCCATGCCAAAAACAAAAAGGAGCCACTGTAGCAGTGATAGTAGCAGGAGTGTTGGTAATGAAAACGAGTCTTCCTGTAGTGACCAGCCGTCAGTGAACCTGTGTCTGTGTTTGTCTCTCTGTGTCTCTCTGCTGTGATCACACATTCTCCTTTGATTCCAGCTCCATCTGTGTCCCTCCTCTCCTTTCAGCTGATGATGTAACAATGTTTATTATTCATAGCTGCTGAGATTATGGCCCTCATCAGTATTCCTCTCAGGACAGCAGGGAAGAGAGGAGAGAGCAAGAAAGACACATTTCATTTCTATTTCCATTTCTATTTCTGCTTTTCCCCCCCTTTTTTTCTCTGATTACTCTTCAATGCTGCCTGAGAAGCTCTGACCACTTACTTCAAACTGCACTGACTACATGTGCGCTATTTATTACTGATTCCTGCAGACTTCATGTTGTCACTCTCTGGGCCTTTTTGGAAGTGTTTGTCATTATTGACAATTGTCATTGCGATCATGTAGCCGATGCTACGTGCTGATTTTAGGAAGCTAACATGCAGATGTTTGCTAACCAACCCTAGACACAAAGTAAGGCAGAGGCTCATGGGAATGTGAACATTTTGCAGGTCATAAAGCAAAGTAGAGCAACGTTTGACCTTATGGTGGCACTCGAGGGCGATAGGATCATCAAAGTTAATCCAGTTCGTCCCAGTGGGGGGCATGAATTTATGTGCAAAATGTACAACAATCCATCTAATAGTTGTTGAGATATTTCACTCTGGACCAAAGTGAGGAACGCTTGAAATACTTGAATTTACTGAGCTGATAATATCAACTTCATGGTGGCACTCCTGAAAAAGTCCGGGGATTCACAAATTCTTTAGGATTCATCCTCTGGGGACCATAAACGTCAGCACAAATTCCCATGGCGAAGCATTTAACAGTTGATTTAACCAGCTGAAACTGCCATGGCTTTAATTGTGACTTTAAAAAGTTAGAGTGCATGTGAGCTCACCATATATGACATGATTTCAAGTCGACTGCAGCCTCGGTTCTCAAGGAACCTACAGGGAGTTTGGTACTATTGAGATGCAGTAAATGTTGTTTATATCTTGTGTCGCTCTCAGGTGCCAAAACCTTGTATCTCCATATTTTGTCTCTGATTGTTTCCATGACTGAATGCTATTAGTCACCCTTTACGTCTGACTGCACATTTTAGAAATATTTAACCAATGAAAATTATTAAAAAGATTTTGCAACTTAACTCCACTGGATTCTCAAACTGATCCTCAAAACTCCTCCATCCTGAATGAACAGCAGAGCTGAAGGTAAACAGTGTGGAGGTGATTCAGTTTTGTGCACTCAGTGGGAAACAGTAGTGAGCCAAAATTGTTGGTAGTTGCTTCACTCAGCTGTAGAGTACGTATAAGTAGCAGCCAGTTGTTTTGGTCAGTTTAGTCCAGCACTCACCACCTAGTCATAGCCAATACTGTCTTCAATATCCTGTTTATGGTACTCAATTTTTGATAAAAAGACATTTTGGTCAAATTTATTCAATGACAGGAAGAACATGTGTAACCTGTAAGTTGATGACAACTTAATATGATGCCGCACAAATCAATGATGGACAAAAAAAACAAATTAACAAGATAATGTCAAATGCATATGTCTGACTATATAAAAAGGCACAATGTTATGGAGTGATGCTGTGTTCAATTATTTTAAAAAGATTTTTCATTTAATTTTCATTTCCTGAAAAATAATTGTTTCGGACATACAAGGTTTAAGCAGACAACAATAATAAAATATGGACAGAGTTATTAGTACCAACATCATCATCACTTCCATCGATCCTGACCATCCTCACCACCGCTGCTACCGTCATTATCATCACTAGCACCATGACTTTTCATAATGGCCGCTCTCTTATCTCACTGCTCTCTCCATTTACTCTTGTTACTCTTGTTGCATAAATTATAGGACTGTCTACACTGATTATCTATAATGACTGTCACAGATGAAACTCTTCAGTGAGGACAATATCACACACACACACACGCACACGCGTGATTAGAGCGGACTATTTTCAGAAGCACTGACTGGGCTGTGAAATGACAGGTGTTGCCACAGTAATTAAAACCGTCACTCATTCTGTTTATGTCTGTGTGGGTGTGACACAGTGCTGTCTATGGTTGTTTCACTTGTCAATCACGTGGACACTTGTCATGGGTTGTCCACACCGCCAAACTTTTTAAAGTTCACGCAGACACATTTTTTTGTTTCCATGTTGGAGTCTAATACAGCAGCCGCGTAATAAATCAAGGCTCACTTTGCGGTTGTAGTTTGTGGTGCTGTTGAACTGTATTGAGTCCCTGTTTCTAATATTTTATCGATTGTCCTAACATGAATTAATGCTCTTTTTCAAGTTAGATAAAAATGTCCTTATGTAACATTTGTCAGTAGAGGCTAATCCACAGCTAACGTCTCATTATTGAGCAGCTGGTGCTGCATTTGCTCCATTCAGTTTTATCAGGAATAATTTCATAAAACCATGCTATTACTAGAGTCTTGATGATTTCATGACAAAAAGCTCAATGAGCATTAAAAATGACTACAAATGCATGAACCTAATCCATTTTAATGAAGTTGTGATTAATTCAATCAGAGCATGGAGAAGGTGAAGGCGTCCTAACTGTGTTTGTTTTTCCAATGATTAACATCATTAACATCATTTCAATTCAACTGAATAAGCAGCGTCGAGGACTGAGCGCGTCCAAGTTTCCTAGCAGCACACAGAAACACAAACGCACACACGCAAATCCACACAAATCCACATACCCACACACGCAGAGAGGAACAAACACCATCTGCCAACTTCCTGCTGTTCAGGAAGTCTCAGCAGCACTAAGATGGCCGCCCCCATGTAGAGCCTGCCGAAGCCCTGATTGGCCACTGTTTCCTCCGTGGAGACAGTTGCCATGCCAGACGATACAAGATGGCATGATGTAGAAGAACAAATGAATGCTATTGATTTTGTCACATCATTTGTGTGCTCACTAAATGTAGCATTTTACATTCATCCTGATGATGATGCAATACTTACAAAGGACTTTACTCACGTGTTATGATTTAGCACAGCTTTATTAATCAGTACTAAATCGTTTTTGATCCAATTCTTGCATTGAACAGAGGCCGTTTATATGCAACAATACATGCAGTTATGCATGTGTGACAAAACAATGCAGCATCCAACCTTTGCCTCACAGACAGCAGCTGAATGGAGTCTGGGTTACAGAATGGACGATGTTGTGAATGTTGTGGGATTGCTTTGGCAGATGCAACACTTATAGATGCAATAAAACTCAACATAAGAAGACGGCAGCAGCTGTCATTGGTCATCTGCACACATTTCTCATCGACACGCGTTTCTTGTCAACACATTCGACCCAGTGAAGTAACCTACTGTGAGAGAAAAGACAACAGACATTAAGCGGCTACTCTGGCGTTCCACCGACACAAAGAAACATCAAAGCGAACCCGAGCAGAAGAAAAGACCTTTCTCTGAAAAGTGGCTGAAATGTGGTGTCAGATATGTCGTTAGCATCCACATCTAGCGGGTGAAACAGCTGCATTTTATACAGGCTGAAAGAACTTAAATCATCCATTATTTGATGAACGTGAAACGAGCCCATGAATGTAGCACAAGCTGTTGCTAGCAAACAGTCCAGTCCAGTCGCCCTCTTGCTAAATGACGAAACTAGTTGAATGAAGAACAACAGCAAGATCTGCCTGATATTTTTCTCCTGGCATTTTATCGGGATAAACAGGCACGTCCCGTGTCTTCCTGCGGTGAGGATTTCGTGAATGTCACAGGTGTATATCATGCAGAGCACTGCAACTAACCATCAGTGGAGAGCTTCGAGCAAAGTTGCAGTCTGCTGAATTTTGTGGTCTGCTCTTTGATGGATCAGAGGACATCACAGAAACCACGTCGCAACTTGACAGAAACTCCACTGTGAGAGACTGGATGTGCTTAAAGTGAGCAGGAAAACTTGGCAATATAGTTTCTGTAGTCTTTTGTATAAAATGCACATATATATAGTCTGCCTCTTATTTAGTATTTTCTTCCTTTATATATTGTATTTTTTTATTTTCTATTGCCTTTGCTATTTGCTATTGATGCTGCCTGTAACACCAAATTTCCCAAGCTGGGGAAAGTTGATCTTGTCTTATTTTATATTGTCTGTAATGGGGTGATACTACACAAGTAGCATACATTGCCATTCTTCTTCTTCTTGTCATCCGTAAATACTAGGCTTCACTTTTGGGTCACAATTCATTCATATCAACTGAGATCTTAGTGTCATGGTTAAAATATACAGTAAATAAGCACATCTTTTCATGGTGGTCTCTCAACATATAAAAGACCAACAGTATATCATAATATGAACTGAGAATGATCAAGCAAAGAAGTTGAACCAAGAGCAGACGTTTGAGGACTTTGCAGTGCACAAGTCTCAGAGAGTGATGCTCAGACAGGTGAGGATGTAGCGGTTGCAGAGATAACAACCACTGCTTTGCAGAGCAACGGAGCACTGTATTTGTGCGCTACACAGAGTGTAAAAACTGCGCAGTTCTCTTTGACTTAATAGTGTTTGTTGCTGCAGCCGCTGTGGAATTGAAATTGTTTACATATTTCTGTGTTGTCTGCTGTGGTGATGTTTTATTCTGCTGTTAAAGTGGCGGTTATTTCATTTCTGTAGCTTAAGATCGCTTGTTATAACCGCCACGGTGGCGCTTTTCATGTATTGTTGGACATTTGTGTTTAATTTAATCAAGTTTTGTCCTCTTTTCTGGTTAATTGTGAGCCTAAACAGAGGAAGGCTGTTGAATAGATAATCAGAGTACTGGCTGCAAAATCTGTCTCCGCACTAACATTAATTCTGGGATTTAAGAAGGAATCTTGCTATATAAGTTTACTCTGTGTGTGTGTGCTTGTGTGTGTGTGTGTTGGGGGTTGGGGGTTGGGGGTTGCTCAGACAGTTCATAAACAAAAATAAAACAGTCCAGTATGAAGAAGTGGAAATATATTTCATAATTAATTATATGTCAATATTAAATGAATTTGATGCATTAAAGTTGCATTGCCCATGAGTATTAGGTTAGAAAATGCAACATGTATCCGATTTAATATGACTTCCAGTGTAAACCATGATTAATAGCTACGGCTATGTATTGCCTCACCCATTATGTAGCCATGGGGCCATGAATTTGAGGGTCTGATTACTTTTAATAGTAGAATGAAAACGATTTGCTTCACAGTCAGTTTGGTCATCCCGAAGGCACTAATGAACTGGTTGCAATCAGTCCCTGACTGTCCATCCGCAGCCACAGGTGAATCCACAGCAGCCAACAATGAATAGAGTAGTCCCTCAGTCCCCCTGGCTGCTTTTAACCTGATGATATGATCTGTCTGTCACCACCAAGAATGGTCGCACACGCATTCACATGAACACAACATTCAGTCGGCGCGTGAAGTGCGTGTGGCCGAGCAGTGTGGAGGACAAATGGGCGGCACAGGAGACAGAGAGAAGCAGAGGAAGAGAAAAGGTAGAGCTGAGAGGGAGCCCATTCAGAGGAGAAAGCCTGGGAAGAAAATGCCACTAAATGCTGTGAAATTACAGATATGTTCGTGAGCGAGCGGGTGGTAAGATAGGAGCAGGGCTGGCCTCAGCACGTCATATCACAACTCACCATGGAAATAAGCTGGAAAATAAAGACATACTCTTCTGTCAGGTGGACGAATCTCTGGTTACTTCATGATGATAAACATACTGTAGCCTGAGTTGTGAGGTGCAAACATTATATATATGAATATTTATTCCTGTTGGCTTCAATTATGGAATGGAGACTGTTTTTTAACAATTTAAGCTGTTTTTTTTGTTTTTTTAAGCTTTTTTAAGCTTAAAGTAAATGATGTTACTGGCATGAACAGTAAACAGATAAAACACTGGCTGAATGTGGAGATTGGCTTGGATGTTATATTCCCAGCCTGAGGTGATACAAAGCCATATTATAATCATCTCTTTATGAGAGACACAGACATGCAAAGCTCAGAGCGATGCATAATAAATAGCACATGTATTCTAGGGGAGGTTATTAGATGTTACAGGGTGTTAAATGATTAATATTGTCTGCTGCATGTGTTTGTCTACAGGCTGCACGTGTGACAGCAGCACTAATGAAAAGTGACAAATCATTAGTGATCTTGGTGGTACTATTTCCACCACACAGCATTTTTTCAGTATTAATGGGTCTAAATTTTCCAATGGTAGTTCCTCGAGTTGACACAAGCGTTTTATTATAGAGTGTGTTTTTCTCTACATGTGTTATATTATCCATTGGGTCACGTCCAAGCCTGAATTAGTGATGCAAAAGCATATAACTATGATAAACCATGATCACAGGGAGCTTTCTCTGCTCACAGTATTCTATAATGTAGGTTACTCGATGATGCTGACATGCAGCTGTCTTTTGCTCATTAAGGCTGCAGAGATGCACATTTCTGGAATGGTAGTGAATAATTGATCATTTTTATATGTATTCTTACTTTACTCATTTGGATGAAGTGTAAATAGCCTACATTTGTGCTAGTCTGTATTCTTGTTCAGGGTCCGTTTTTAATCTGCTGTCAGCTATTGATAATTACTTCTGTGACCTGCCAGCTGCCCGATCATGCAAATTTCCTCTTGTGCCCCAGATAAGGTCTTCAGCGTGCTATTCTCGGATAGGGTTACTACTCCAAACACAAAGTGAAACCATGAAAGTGACACAGTAAAACCAAACTTTACTTCACTTTTTGCACTGTTATGTCATACGTGTCATGTTAATGTGCTAAATAGCGGTGGTCGGGGGCTCTGAGCAGCAGATTGGCTTCTGCTACGCTGGCAGAAAGGCAGAAAGCATGGCGTGATCTGCAATACAAGTTTTTCTTATAAACAAAAGATTAAAAAAAGCTGTGGCTCATTGCACCATAAGTCCTTAAGACATGACAGTGCATCAGTGTGGATGTATTTCACATCCAACATGTCCATGTGCGTGGCTGTGTGATTTGAAGTCACTGCTTGGATGTTGGCCTTTGCTGGCTGCAGCGCTCCGTTAAGGCTTGTGAACACCACAGAAACAGGAGATTAAGTCCCGTCTTATGGGCCACCTCACCTTGAACAAGCCTTACTTACTTTTACACAAGGGCAACCCTGACAAATGCTTCCTTCACCTGCAGTAAAGGTGAGGTGAGGAGACCGTGAATCTCCAAGCATGTACATTAGCAACACTAAATTACAGGTAAACCCACTACAGCACTGACGCTTATGACGGCATGCATTGAGCTCGTACAGTACATCATCGGCACCATCGAGTACCCCACTGTATCTGTTTTTAACAAACTAAAGCACAGAAGAAGCCCTGTGATTGTGTTTTAACATGGCTTTATGCTTTTGCATCATCAAAGGGAAACACACTGTGCAATGTGAGTGGGAGGAGAGGGAGAGACGAGCCTCCAGCCGAGGCTCACAGTTTGATAGTTGCTGTGATACAATCACCTGTTTATCAAGAGATAAAAACCGCAAGCAGTTCAAATGTCCAGGCTGCATGCAGACAGTAAAGCTTGTTTATCTCCACTGATAGCCTGTCGCCAGGATTGTGTGCGACACTGTGTCTGACCGTTGCATTTCCCAGATTGGTGCATAGTCAGTTCTGGTCAGTTTTAAATGTCCTAAATATATGATGTTGTTCAACTTATTCGTGCTGAAACCACGTGTGCGGGCACAATCAGAGACAAAGAGATGCACATTCGCACCTGAAGCCTTTTGTCCTGGAAATATCAACTGCTTCCTGTTGGGAAGGTCTGGGTGATGCTTTGAGGAAATGCTTCAGCCAGAAGTTATACTTTTGCTCTTCTCATGATGTGCTCATGATGCCACATAATGCACTCAGCAGAAAAAGTCCCATGTTGATTAATGGACCCTGATAACTTCCAACCCTTCAAACTGTAATGTACCCTAAGGGCCCATCAGCTGATCCTCACAGGTATTGGGCACACCCAGCCCCACCATCAGAGGCACACACACTCAACCGTCGACTGAAGCTGAAACACAAGACAAAGCAAAACGGACCCCAACTCACTGCAATAGCTCACACTAGAGCAGAA
Organism: Chelmon rostratus; assembly: GCF_017976325.1. Lineage (NCBI taxonomy): Eukaryota > Metazoa > Chordata > Actinopteri > Chaetodontiformes > Chaetodontidae > Chelmon > Chelmon rostratus. Next base: position 7,728,876 of record NC_055663.1, on the reverse strand, counting down.
ATACAGGTTAATGCCATGACAGCTGTGTGATCGCTGCATTGATATTTAAAATGAGTGATTGCAGATAAAATTAGAGAAGACAGACAGTTGTCTTTTTAACGTCACCGCCACACAGCCCCAGAGCAGGCAGACACAGCTGGTTACTCAGCCTGTTAAACCTCTCTTACTGTGCTCTACACCTATACTGTGCTTTAATGCAGCTGAATTCCCATCACGGGTCCTCTCTGTTATCAGACAACAGAGCAAATAAGAAGCAGAAATAGATTTTATGGCTTATGAACACTATTTTGACTAGCATCAAACTGCTGGCTCGTAATTAAAAGAGCATTTTCTAACAAAGTCAACATTCATGCAGTGAAATGAGAGCAGCTGTGTCACATATCAACATTTAAAATGAGCAATCACAGAGAAGCTGTCCTCTTAACTTTACAAATGTGCATGCGTTATATTTCATACACAGTCAGGTACTGTGTTAACAACGTAATGATCAGTTCTGTAACAGCGCAGCCCTGTATGACATGAAATACAGCCAGACGCACTATAGACTAAGTAGCATTAATGTGTCAGTTTGATACTCCTCATGGCAGAAAAGAGAACAGCATGTTGTATTTTATGAGGCTGGGGGATATTGTGTGGGAACTGCAGCCACCCCGCAGGGGAGCTGCAATCAAACTGCGCTTGAAAGTTGAACATTTTTAAGTGCTGCTGCTGTATGCAGGGGCTACAGGTTAGCCTCTCCCTTAGCGGAACCATCGTTTAGATGGCAATCTGGGTTTAAAGACTCATGCTTAAGTCTCCTTTAGCAAAAGAGTCAGGAAAGCATGAAGCCCAGGTTCAGCCGATCAGTTCCAGACATCAAGATAGTCAGTCACTGCACATTCAGAGCGAAATCCAAGGGGTGGGGCATCCTGATAGCCAAAGAATAATATCAACCAGCCTAATAATCAGGCTTGCACCACACAACATGCTTTTTCCACACCCCGTGCAGCACTGATGTATGGAAACAAGTTTCACACCACTGTTTGAGGGGCCATTTAAAATAATGTAGCACCAAGCACATCTGCTGACAACACTGTTCCCTGCATGATAAGTGTATCTCATAAGACTGATGGCGGATTGATGTCTTCCCACAGCACCACGATGTGCCTCTTTCTGCTCGCAACAATCTCCGATAATTCGGACTAAGTTCCCAGGACTCCAAAGATGGCTGTTAGAGGTAAAAGCCTCCACAGTTACTACCTGACACTTCAGATTTAACACCGGGATACATAAGATTGATGAGATGCCGTTAGCAATACGAGACTGCACGCATATACAAACGGACATGCACAGCTTTATCACTTTTTGTCATTTACAGGTGACTTTGACTTAAAAGAGGTGGGGAGAATGGTAAAAAGGGAGGATGAAGATGCATAAAAGGAGGAGGGGGGAAAGACAGTATGGACAAGGTGACTGATATACAGTGGAAGAAGAAAGACAGCAGGAGTAGCAAAGAAAAAAAGACAGGCAGGTACTAAATTCAGCAGTAGCAGAGAATACTCACAAATGTCTCAAATACAGAAAACACAGAAACACACAAAAGTCAGCTGACGTTGTCAGCCCTGTTTGTATGGAAGCCATTGTTACCTCCACCAGGGAGGTATGTGAAATATTTTCAACGTAGAGCTACATAATGCATGCACAGCTGAGCTGATGAGGCTTCAGCCGGGCACAATCATATTTTGACACAATTCTCGTAGTTTTGGAAACATCCAGAAATGCATATTGGCTGCACTTGCATATCATTAAGAGCCGACAACTGACTTTGAAGTAAGGATTTAAATAAATCAAACGTGTGGCCTACGTGTGAATCATACCGCAGATTGAGGAAATGGCCTTAAATAACTGAAAGTCCTGACAGCAGATTTCTGTTCTATTTCATGGATCCTCTGCTTCACAGTGATGTTCCTCTACTAAACGCAGCGCAACTGAAGCTTTTCTGCACTTTCCTCCTGTCCAGACTGCAAACGTCACGGCGTTGCATTTAGGTGACGACCACGTTCACATAGTCTCACTCACTGGATGTACAGCGTGGGTATAAGTATGCCATTTATGGCAGACCCTTTCTTTATCTGCAATAGGTCTGGCTATGTGAGACTAGTGTTCATGCCACGCTGAAACATCTGTCTGTGCCGGCTCCATCTTGCCAAACTTGGGCAGCATGTCTTTGCTGTCTGTGAGCATCCTTGATCTCTTTTTCCGATGCATATGGCGACACTTACATCAGTCATAATTAATAGTGAAGTTGGCTTTTTCCACACTTGAACCTACATTACATAGAGAATGGCCTCTGTTTAGGTGAGCATGAGTTCTGTCATAGTTAGAAAACCTCGAATGTTACCATAACCTTGTTTTTTACTCCATTTTCGGAAGCCTGCTATTAAATCCATGGTTTAATTCATCATGGACAGAGGCAGCTGTAAACACAAGAAGAGCACAGCACTGGTTGCAAAATGTAGATAAATCTATTTATTCAGCGCCCTTCTTTTGAGCATCAACCTCGTGTTCACGCTTGTATTGATGAAAAAATAGACGGGGAGCTTAACTTGGCGCTCCGGCTCGAGGTTCTGACCATGAGACGGCTGCGATTCAAACCTGCACGGAGCCTGTGCAGACAGCCGCATAGATTAAAATGAGGGTATGTCTGTTGCCTGAGACGTGACAGTAAAAAACATGCTTGCGGTCTAGACTCAAGGTAACTAAAACCTCTCACTGTGGAAATTCACAGGCAACTTTGGCCACGTCTTGGCAAGCCTGATTATAAGATAAGCGCCCGTTTTCTGAGGCATGTTTTTGGAGAAAGACTTAAAGTAGTCCTGTTGCTCTCAAGGCTTATTACCATTTATTTCCAGCATTAGTGAGGAATTAAGGCGCCAGTGCAAACAGCATTGTTGCTGTCATACCTCAGCCCACAGAGGTATGTCATTAAGTTGATTAAATTACTGCCTTGACTTAGACCACTGTGTGTGTGTGTGTGTGTGTGTGTGTGTGTGTGTGTGTGTGTGTGTGTGTGTGTGTGTGTGTGCATGTGTGTGTCTGCCTGTTTGTACTCCTTTCAGGGACACATGCCAGCCTTTGTCCGTGCTCAAGAACAGGCATTAGTGACAGCATGTGTTTTTGTATTCATGTATGCAGCCACATTGTTTGCCTTTGCCTTTGTGTGTGTGTGTGTGTGTGTGTGTGTGTGAGTGTGTGTACTCACATGTAGCGCAGGTGGGGGTTCTTGGAGAAAGCATGAACCTGGATCGTTTTCAGGTTGCTCCTCGTGATCGTTCTATAACAGACAGACAGGCAGACGGAGAAGTGAGAAAAAGAGCACTGATGAATAACTTTCAGCTCCGTCACTCTGAATTACAGTCAGTTAGAGGAGGGGAAGAAGCAGACAGGAACATTTACCCAAGAAGACGATTCAAGCAAAGCAAAGCAAGGAGTTAAGAAAGTTATTGATTCTCGATAAATATCCAAACTGGCCAGGATTCTGTGTGACTCCTGCTCAGGTGGACCCGACAGGTGACGAGCAGATCCTCTGCTGAACCTACAGACATTTATTTTTTTCTTGACTTGAATTGATTAAGGAAAATAATCAGTACTCTCTCCTTCAAGGTAAAACACATGGACACCCTTAATCTAAAGGAAAACTAAAGCTTTCAGCATTTATCTACTTGCTTTTTGAGGAGGTACTGTATATATAACATGATCCATAGCTCTCTGGGGGCATTATGGTGGTTCAAGAGGGTTTTTTTTTTTTTGAAGCCACCATCTCGTGGCTATTAGACTAGCTGCGTCTTAAAGGCCCTTCAGCCATGGTTAAACCTTTCAAGACAGAATGGATTTCCTTCCACACTGTGAGCATCGCCCACTCCCTCTCACTCTCTCTTTGCTTTCAGGTTTAAATGTTAACCCTATCCAATCAAATTCAATTAAAATATACTGCCTCTGAATCTCATTACAGTGTGATGTAGCTGAAGGACATGTGGACGCACAGCTGTGTGAGGACAAAGGGAGGAGTGGGTTAGACAGTAAAAATCTTGACTTTACAGGCCACTTACAGGGTTTTCAGCCATGTCTCTCAGGATTACTGTTATCTGCCAATTAGCCTTACACAACATTTAGATTTAGCTTATTTAGCTTAGTTGTTTTAAATTTGCTCTGTTGTTCATCAACCAGATCTTCACTCTGTTTGTTTGCAGTAAGACCGAAACCAAGTCACCGGATCAAACTAAAACATTTGAGAAAGAAGACTAAAGTGAGTCTGACAATCGGCCAACTGTTGTAAATTAGTGTATTCTGTGTCTCCCACAATAGCACCTTTGGATATGAAAGTGAAAATGAAGCTGCAGAGGAACCTGCAGCTCGGTTTTAATCAGCGAGTTGTAAGTGGGAGAGGAGCCAGCGTCAGTGCCCAGCTGGAGGGTTGGAGCCGTTCCACAGAGCGGTGGATGTGCTACACCAACCCCCTCACAGTCGACGCAGCTTCCTGCGTTTCTTCTGCTTTCTCTTCTCCTGCATCTCCTCAGCCAATGGAAGACTTTCAAAAAACATGCACAATATAATTTGCCATCCAATAACTAACCAATATTTTAACTATTCAGATAATAGTGCCACTTGTCAGTCAGTAATTACACTCAGAGGTAAGCACTGAAGTTCATACTGTATTGAACTTGAAGGGCACTCAGAGAGCGCGAACCAAGGCCAATAGCCCAACTCTGCAAGTGCAACCACTATGTCCGGGTATATTTCCAAAACTGTTGGCAATTCTGATTCGGACATAAGAGTATAATTAGCTGCATGATGTGTATTTATGTTTCCGCAGCCATGCTTTAGTTTGATAAAAAAAAAAATGTTGCTACAGTCATGGCGATGTTGCGGTTGTACCAGTTCTCATATGAAACCACTGTCTCTGAGCGCTCCACAACGACTGCTGTCTGTATGAAGTTTGAACAACCACATGTGACTCTGCCCCAGAGGATTACTGGCTGCACTGAGTGTGGATTATGATAAACACTTATCATGTTTCTACAGTTGGCTATGTCCCTATTGGACTTCACTACCATCTACCGCTTTTCAGATGTATGACATTGTATGACATTTATTCCACTCTTCCATCCATGAAAATCAGGCCAGTATTTTTTCTCTAATCCAGCTGACAAACAGACAACAAACAAAAACAAACAAACAAACAAACCGAAGACCTAACCTCCTTGACAGGGCGAATAATAGAGTACTGATTGTAGATGAAAAAGAATATTCTTTCCACTCCAGGACGGTCTGCATTTATTTCTTAGGTCTTAAAACAACAGTCACATGCACATACAATGAAACCATTTCCGGGAACTGTTCTTGTTCTCCCAATGCACTGTAATGTTGAGCCCAAGCTAAAATGAGGCTTTAGCAATCTGAGCCTGTCAAATCAAGTGTGCATTTCCCAGAGTTACAGTCTTCAGTGCACGAAGTCCCATCTGTTCCCCAATGTTGCCATTCCTTCTCTTCAGCACAGCAATGCTGTCTGGGGGAACCAAAAGAAGTGAATTTCATACTAACGAGACCGTAACTTGGAGAGATACCCAACTGCTTTGGGTAACTGAGGCTGCTGAGACTACTTAACCCGATTAGCTTTAGCTGAACTTAAGAATGCATTTTCACACAGAATGAGGACTTTGGACTTTGTCCCACATCTTTTACAATGGAATGACCGTGGGGGTTATGGATCTCTTTTTGGCCTGTGTGCACAGGAAAAAAGATAAAGAGTGTGTGAACTGTGTCGCACTGTACACATAGATACAAGAAAGACAATAAAGAACATGGCTCTCGGTCTGTCTGTTAATCTGATATTCATCAATTGCCATGAAGTTTGGTGCAGACATCCATGGACCCCAGCAGATGAATCCTACTGACTTTGGTGGTCTCTGACTTTTCATCTAGCACCACAATCAAGTCAAAATTTTAATTTGTCTAATACTTTTTGGTTTATGACAAAATATCTGCAAAACTAGTCACATTCCCATGCTCAGCTATACTTGTGTTTAGTGCTAATTACCAGATGATAGCATGTTAAATTGCTAAACTAAGTATACATTCTATTTGCTAAACATGAGCATGTCAGTACCATAGTATTGAACATGTTGCCATCCGATCATTAGCATTTAGCTAAAATCACTACTGCTTCTAAATACAGGCTCACAGAGCTGTTAGCATGGCTGTAGACTCCGAGTAAAATTGTCGTTTAATTCATTTAATTGCATCATTAAGTCTGTATTTTTATCATGACCACTGATGCTGTCTATGATGCTTAAAAATGAGCGATTATGTTTAGATTTACAGAAGAACTAATGGATTGAGCAATTATTGATTATTAGTTATTGAGCTCCCTTTGTATGGTATCAGGCTGCCATTGTCGAGACAGCAGAAATCACAGTGATGGCTACAAATCATTCTGATGGAGAGAGACGGAGGCTCCGGGATTTACTTCCTTTCTTTCTTTTTGTCCTTTTTCCAGCAGAATCAACTGAAGACTCTTTATGGTGTCATATATTCTTGTGTTCTCGTTGAAATGACTCCTGATGAAATGCACACTGATGAAACTCTTTACTGAACGTTAAGCTCCATTTTCAAACCAAATAATTAATGAGCATTGAAATGGTCCCATTTCTGTTGTATTGTTTACAGCCTTTATGCGTCCTGATTTAAATTTTAATGTGTGGTACAGCGCGCAGGCAGTTAAAGCCACCGAGTCAGTTTGAAGTGTATCTCCTCTTCAGCACCACAGACAGCTGATGGTGAGAAGCTCTTAGCCGTCTGCATGTGCACTTGCTTGTAGAAACACTGTTCGAAAACGCTCTTAAAGGCACAATGAGGAGGATTTATCAGTTGCGGTTTGTAAACACAACATTCAAAGATGCCCCCTCAGGCTCAACGGCTCTTCTTGGATGTGTGCTTACTATCTTGCTACATTTTTATGGAGTACTGCCCTGACAGCCAACGCACTGTTATTGGCTGGGGGCTACGCATCCACTGCTCCAAAGGTTGATGCCCAGAAACGATCGAACCACAGCAAATAAGAAAATATAATGGCAGGGGGCAGAGTCTCTGCAGATATATTTAGTTTAATGTTCACCATCATCATTAAATAATTTAAAAAAGGATTAATGATAATAAATATTCCTAGCTTGCATGCTGTCTATACAGGATGCAAGTGACAGTTTAAAACTAGAAACCAGCTGCATTCTTAATCATTGCATCAGATCATGATGGCCAAATCTGATGTGAAATAGGTTTGACTAAATATGATAAAAACTCATATAAACGTGGTATCTACTTTTTCTTATTTCATTGTAGATGCTCAGTATTTTTTTTTTTTTTTTTTTTTTTTTTACAATTATTTCTCTTATCTGTATCAAGCGTCTGTTTTTATACTGCTCTGAAACTTTGCAACAGATGTTTCCCAGGGATTAGTCTGATAAACAGGAATGGGGGGAAATATTTCTGCGGGGCGTTTTGGTGGTGATGTACTGCAGAAACATTACAACAAGCACCGCACGAAGGAACAGACACACAGAGGAAGAATGTGTTATTACTTACAGCCTCTGTAGGCCGGTGTAGAGCTCCATATCCATATCCTTCAAGGTCTGCTGACCAGTCCAGTTCTCGATGTGTCTGGAAAGTAGAACAGACAAGGCATATTAGTGCGGTTGCAACTCACGATTATTTTCATTATCGATTAATTGCACATTATCGGCTCTATTAATCATTCTGATCTATATCAATGTCAGAACATAGTGAACAATATCCATCATATCTTCATATTTGTGTGTGTGTGTCAAAAGTGTGTTTACATCTATCCACGTGGTTCATATTCAGATGCACAGGTTAGAGCTGAGGGTAAGGATTATGAGAAGTGCAATATTTAAGGTTCTAATAAGGAAATCATACAAATGTTTTTTTTTTAAGTAAAGCATTTTTCTATGTGGTCTAGGCCCCATGTGTGTCTGACAATGTAGGTGGCTAAATAGACCAATGTGGGCTACTTAGTGAACATACTGAATGTGGACTAATGACTGCGCCAAAGAAGGTGAAGAAGGCAAACTGGCCTCTAAATGCTATCTGTTGGTTTGACATTGGTTACAATGCCATGATGTTGCTCCTGATAGACAACGACAGCACCCGTCAACAAGCTAATGACAGGGAGGTGGAGGTGGACAACATGAGACACAATCCTAATCAGATACCAATCCTCTCGAAGGGTGGAAAGGCAATCGAGACGAGGATGCTCTGATAGACCGAAAGCTCAAAAGAACGTTAGGAGAACGTTCTGCATTAGCATCCTGAAGTTGTACAGTAGTTAAGCAACTAGTATGGCGGTGGCAGTGTGAACACCGCTGTTCTTTAGTGACACAGGTTCACTGCAAACAATGTAAACTGTTAAACTGAACGTGGATCCTCGCAATCTTAGCACTCACACAGACACGGTCCGAATTCACTGGCTGCTGTGGTTTGTTGGCCGTGAACGTTTGTAGCGTGGCCTTGTGGGAGCCCAGCAGCAGAAAAAGGATAGTGGCCCATTTTGGATCCAGCAGCGGATGGCAACAAATCAAAACATGCAAATCACATCGCCCTGAACATCTGTTTACCCCAGAGACCTCCTCCTGGCCCTGACTGTGAGTGTGTGTGTGTGTGTGTGTTTTTGGTTGTAAAGGTATGCATGGAAAGATCAGTTAGAGGTGTTGTTTGTCCATCTGTCTTCCTGGAATTGATTCATCACCAAAACACCTTTGCATATTTACTCTCTCTCTGACAGTCATTGTCTGTGTCTCTCATCCTGACGACATCCACATAACCACACACACACATACACACGGATACAAAGCAGACATGCAAATCTTTCAATATCCTGAATAAGACTGCACACATGCCTCAAACCCACATGCTGTGTTGCACTGTAGGAGCCGCCTCCTTTAAAGGACTGTGACCCTCCAGAGGTCGCAGTCTGGAGGCTAATGGTGCATTCAGGTTGTACAAGAGAAGCACAAAAATCCCACACACTCTCACTTGTGCTGATTTTACTTACAGCTGCACTAACCACTATCTTCAGAACACTGGATCAAATGTTTAATGTGAAAGTCACGGCGAAGAACTCACAGTGAATGATCACCAACTCTGCAGTTCCCCTCAGCTTTAGAGAGCATTTTAGCCTTTTTCATTTTTTGCTCATTGCCTTAATTGTCTGTACAGAAAATTCCACCCTCATCAACCTCATCAACGCAGCAGGCAGCTGCTTTCAGTGAAAAACCTCTGACAAACCCGCCGTACAGGACCTGCCGAGTACCAAACAGCAGGCACACACTAACAGGTGTGCACAGTGGAGCTTTTAGCAGCTTAAGAGTCAGATATTTCCCTGGGGAGTTGGTGGAGAACAAAAACAGAGTTAAAAGACACAATTTTGGATTTAGATTCGTTAAGTGGACACAAACACTCCAACTGAATGCTCAGTGTCTGCTGGTGTGTGAATAGTTTCGGGATGCAACTAATGATTATTTTCATAATTGATTAATCTCATAATAACCAATTAATGGTCGACAAAATGGCTGAAAATGTTGACAACTGCCTGCCTTACAAGATTTTGTTTGACCAGCAATCCAAAATGCAAAGACATTGCGTCAAAAATCATCCCTGCATGGCGAGCACAGCAGGCAATTCAGACGCAGCTACGAATGTCTGAAGGAGTTTTATGAAGAAATCAGTTCAGATTCCAGCCAAAAAACTCACATTTTATGCAAATTGTGCCCAGCAGGTCTGACAAGACGAGTCCAAACATCAGCCTCATCTACAAAAATTTCGAAACAACACATCGGGTTGACACATCCGACCAGTCTTGGAAAATCTTCTTTTAGATATAATTACGGTTTTATAACGCAGATACAGATGCACAAACACATGTTGAAATTTAAAAGCACTTCCATTGAGTTCTCTGTTCATGGCAGCCTTTCATGTCTGAATATAACATCATTCACCAGCAGAAGAGCCAGTGTAAGAGTTGGAGCTTTGCTTCTTAATAGCCTTAATAGCCATTTTTTTTTTCTTTAATGGATCACAGCAAAGCATGAACACACTGCAGCCTTCTTGAAATACAGGTCACATCAAAAAGCAGCCTTGGCTACAGCAACTCGAACTCATTCTGAAAACAGACTTCTTAAAAAGCAACCTCCTCACTCCTGGAGTGAGTTGTGGATTTAATACTAGTCATTCAAAAACAACTTTGACTAATAGAATACTTTTCCCGATAGCTAAGAGTGGTGATGCTGGTTGGTCCTGAAATTCACTGTGGATATTTATGGTCTCCAGAGGATGTTGATGGAGACCCCCTGACCTTCCCTCTAGCACATTCATCAGGCTAAAGTTTCAACTTTCCACAATCAATGCATCTTAAATGTCAATGTGCCAACTTTGACCATTCCATTTGTTTTTCTTGGCTTTCTTGCATGACACGCCACAGTGATGACTGAAGCTTCGAGTGCTTAAAAAGAACGTCCAGGATTTTCAACCTGATTACGTGAACTGCAAATGTTCTATTTCCCGACTCGGAAGAGAAAAGTCTTCACATTTTCTGGAGCAGAAATATGTTTTTTTCAAACCTGTTTACTTAGAACCCTTTAGATTTATGCTGCAACCCAAAGGGAGGTCAATGCAAGAGTGAGTGGTTTTTAGGTACATTTTTCCAGTAATTCTCAAGCAAACATCATCCGCCGACCTCTCACATTTATCTTTTATCCTATCAGAGCCTCCCGACCCTTTGATTGGAAATCACTGTTCTAATGCCACTCACATGGCAAATGTCACAGCTGTGGCTCTAAGAATAACTGAATGGTCACCATGTAGTTTGTTTCATCAAAACAACATTGCAGAGGGTCAGCTGACATGCTGCCAATTAGAGTGAAGAAAGGAACAGATGAAGTGAAGACAGTGTCAGGACTGGCAGTATCCTCCTGTCCTGTCCTGATTTTCACTGCATGCCCATGCAGCCATGCTGTTTGCTTCAGTAATTAGAATGAATGAATGAAGTTGTCATTTTCCAGATTGTTTAAAATGGTCCTCATAGAAGTATAATGGTTTGCTGTGTCAGCACTATGGACAGGATAGATCAATGAAGAAAAATCCTTTCTCCACTCTCTTTCTGTCTCTGTGACTCTTTGGCTCTCCGTCTTATTTGTGCTGAGCAGAATAGCAACAGTTGCGTAGCAAAGGGCAGCTACAGTCTCTCAGGCTACGGACAGAATAGCAAATCAGACTCCTACACAGCGGACGATAATCTGTTTCCATAGAGTGATACCCTGTTCGCATTGCTCTGATAACATGTGGAAAACGAGTTCAGTGATGTTTGGCTATTGCCTCTGTGTGCACGTTTCTTTTTCTGCTGTTTAGGTCTGCAGGTCTGTGTTCAGCGGCTGAGGTTTTGCATCATTTGCATATGGCCTACAAGCACGGAATACAAAGCCTCTTGTTCCAACACGAACAGGTGGCTTCTGTGGCGAAAACAAATGCACAACATGCAGAATGCTGCCATGGCTGCATAAACTGTCCACTGACACTGCACACAACGTCTTGCCTAGTCGAACCAACTCTACCAGTTTATCGACAGATTGCATATTATAGCGGGAAAAAACTTAAAAGCTATATTTTACCAACTGTTCAGCCATCTGAAAAAAATATATGTATTCGATTATTACAGGTAAAACACAGCTTGATTTGTGTGATGATGCGTTTCTGAACTCACACCAGTCCTGAAACTATCAACTGTGACGAGGCATCTCAAGCACAACCAGCGCTTGTTGATGATGCAGACTTGGGAAATGCTGATATGCTCAAGCGAAACATCCATATAGGATTATAAAAGGATTACTAAGCACAGCTAGAGAACCAAGAAAGAGCTAAAAAAAAAAAATACTTTTCCTGCTTTATTCTGGTACTGCATATCAAAACAGGGCGCTCAGGCAAATTCCTACCATGACATTGTCCTATTCTGACCCTCCAGTCACTTCCTGGTTGTGCCAAATAAAGAGGATTGATTAGATTGGAGGTGTTTAAGGTGGTACTTGCGCCCTAAGAGTCAGATAATTTTAAAAATCATATAAAAGCTTGTTAAAGTGGAAGGTGGAATGATAGAAAGAGGGAAAAACAGAGATATGAACTTACATACATTCAAAATCGATGACTTTACTTTCAGTTAAGTACTTTTTACCACAAGTATTGCACTGTTTAATTTCCAGTCTCATCCGTCACACAGTAAAAACAGAAGTGGGACAGAGAGGCTGAGAGGCCTGGTTATAATATGAAGTGAGGACGATCACACGGCTCACAGAATTACATACAGACAGGCGAGCAGCCTGCAACGACTGCAGAGACACCAACAAGCACTGCATCGCCTTGCAACGCTGTGCTGTGCGTGTGCTCGACACGATGTGTAAAGGAGGGTCGCTTTAGTTTAAAGTGTGTTTGTGGCTGCAGCTGCTGTGGAGTTTATATCATTTCTACATCGCCATGTTGTCTGCTTGGGTGATGTTTATTCTGCTGTTAAAGTGGCAGTTATTTCATTTCTGTAGCCATATATTGCTTGCTGCGCCTGCCGCGGTGTCCATAGCTCTTTTATTCATTTGTTTGCGTTGTGTATTGGTAATTGACAATCAGTGGTATGCACAGGCTGCAAAAGCTGTGGCTCAGAGGCATAATGTTGTTCACTTGTGTTGTTGGGTTGATGCAAGTGTAGCCTAAAGGTGTACTTTAATTAAACAGTACAGCCATATACCACCAGATAACATTTACTCAGAGTACAAGTTTTAATTTTTATCCATGTACATTTTCTTACTTGAGCAAAATGTCTTTAAGGTAACAGTACTTTCTCTGGTAGCATTAATAAAAGGACTTTTTTAAACAGAAACATTTTTAGAAGTGATTTAAAAGCTGTTGCTGATTCTGCAGCCTCAGATCTTCAGGCAGCTCCAGAGCTGAGGGGCCCTGACTGCAAAAGCTCACTCACCTTCAGTCTTAGCCAGGACTCAGGGACAGCCAGCAGAGCCCCGTCTGAGGAACATAGTGGTAACCAGTGAAGAGAGGCTAAACTAGTATTTGTTACTGCTGAGCAGCTGAGCAGCTGCATTTTGTTTTTTTTGTTTGTTTTTATTTGGGGGGGATGCTCCTTAATTGATAAAAAACACTACTGAACAACTTTAGTAACTTGTTTTTCGAACAAAAGGTCAGTGTCCATACACACCCTGGATTCTGGCTGCCAAGATGTTTCTGTAAGACTGGGATAAGCTGCTCCTCTGTCCTAACAGGCAGCCTGTGCATTTAAATTTGGGAACATTTCAAATTAGATTCAGATCTTTGATATGCAGAGAGAACAAGAGAGCTGGGGAGAGTGACAGAGAAGTGATGGCAAGGAAGAAATGCAACAGAGAAATTAAGCTGCGAGCAACGAATCCAGGTTCAAGGAAGCAGCTCAACTGGCTAAAATAAAAGCCAGGAGTGAGACCAATCTCACACTCGTTTCATCATCACAAAGCCGACAGCATTTTAATAATCTCACACTCAAAGTTCTGCCGTTTGTCCCTCCTCATGATATGTGATATATAGTGTGATATCATATATGTGATGTGATATGTTGCATCAGTCAATAAAGCGCCTCTGATTTCGGTTAAGGTGCCTATTTTTGGTATTTGTGGTGGTCCTATAGGATGATTGGATGAATCGTTAAAGAGTTATGTCCATTTCAAGCGAAAACAGAGGTAAAAACGAGTGACCACCCGACTCACGTTCACCACTTGGACCTAATGTGTGTCTGTGTCTGCTGGGTGTGTGTGGAGAGGGTAACATGATGGTTTCAGCTTAACTGTAAAGGTCAAGGCGTCAAGTGCTCTGTGCTTCAAGTCAGTGTTGACTTTTTTGATGCCTAACCAAGTGATTTGACTATCTAAATACACCCACTAACATGTTCATCATGCTATAGCTGCCGGGTGGATCTTTAATCTACCAGTGAGGAAAAATGATCAATATAAATGTTAATAAAAACATAATCCGGCCAGCTTTGTGTTTCCTACACACGTACTTACTGATGGAAACGTATCAAATTACAGGCTTGCTGAGCAGAGTTTCTGTGATTAATGTTAAAATAATAGTTGAAAAAATAAATTCTGGTGGTTCTTATTGATTCTTGTCATATTACATATTCAAATGAGAAAAGCCACAAGTACAAACCAACAACACCTTATTCTTCTTTTCAGGAGAATTCAACAGCAATAAACATTTGTCATAAATGACCAGTAATTTCTATTAGATATAGTGAGAAATATCTTAAATTGCATATTATTTTTACTTCAGCTGGATGCACGAGTATAAGGTGCTTCATGCTCTTATGACCATGACTGGAGACAGCAAAAATACTGCATTCTGACACCATGCTGCAGGAAACGCATAGCCATGTGATTGGCTTTTTGCTGTGCAATGATCAGTCTGCCCTGTAGAACCACTGCTTTCTGTAAAGCCAGCCTATTGTGAACACTATACACGTGAACATGTGGTGTAGATCAAAGTGCAGTATGTCCAAAAATCATCCAGCATCAGTTAGCAGAATCAAAAAGCAGCTCAATCAATCCCCAGTTGGCATACAGAAGTTCAAACCCAGAACTGATTTCTGATGCACAACGCTACTACTTCCCCTGTCCTTACTCTCCCTCGTCCTCTCTCTCTCTCTCTCTCCCTGTCTTACCCTCCCCCTCTCCTCCCTTTCCTTCCTGATCTTGGCAGTGTGTGAAGAGTCAGACCTCTCACCCACACAAACCATCAATGTTTGCCTGCCAGGACGGAGAAGGAACTGCAACATTACAGCAGCCTCCTACGCACTCTGCCTCCAAAGTGTAAGAGCCAGAGAGACGGAGGTGAAGAGAGGGAAATGCTAGCTGAGAGAAAAATAGAAACAAGAGAGAGGCTTACAGGTGGTTTCAAATTGCCTACCAGCATCAATGCAGAGAACAAGCACCTAACACGCCTACCCGAAGCATTTCTGTTGCACTTAAGACAATCAGGGAGTGAGAGGATATTGCGACTGGATAGCAGTCGCACATGCTTGCACATTAGATTTGCCACTGTGGCCTTGGCTCAGTCACCGCAAACACTCCTTCCTTATCAAACTGGCAAAACAACAATCAAGTAAAACTGAAACGCTGTCTGCTATCCAGTCTGGGGCTGGATCTGATCTGCCTGCAGAACACCTCCCTGTGGAAGAACTCCATGCAGGTCCAATTTCGATGAGACCCCGGGCAACGGACTGGAGGGACAATATATTCCATCTGACCTGCATGTGAATACGTCAGGGTCCCTCAGAAGGAGCTGTAGCTCGGGAGAGAGGCTTCTGATCTGCTTTACTTAGCCTGCTTAAGCACCACTCAGACCTGGACAAGTGGAGGAAGAGGGATGGATATATGGAGGGATACACCAACATCAGGAAAGAGCTCACCAATATCAGGATTACATTATCCAATTCCGACTTTTCCATTTGCTTGATGCTAATCTTACAGCTATGCTAAACAGCTGTGCTGGATGTATATGTCTCTCATTCTCCGCTTTAAGTTGTAATCACAGTTGTGATACATGTGTCATCTCTTACTGATCAACTGTATGTTAATGGAGGGTTAACCCGAGATTTCCACCAGGACGCATCCGTGACGTCGCACGTGCTAGGCGTATTTGCTCCGTTTGCACAGGGTGTTTTATTTTGAAAAATGACTGGATTCTCTCCATCGTTCCTGTCTTTGACTTCCTGTCTGGCCGGATCCGCTCTGTGCAGATTGATGCGTCATCCTCCAAAAATAGACTGTGCTGGTTCTCTCTGGAGCAGAGCATGGATGTGCCTCTGGGGCGCCTCTGCAACACAATGCGCTCATTGGCTAGATTGCAGCGATCGGCTGGGTCGGACGTTACGTGCCTAGTGGAAATAAAGGGTAACACATGGCTGCACAATGCACATGCATTTTGAATTTCAGGTTTTCTTAGTCCAAGTCAAACTCCACAGTTATTTATTTGTGTTTGACTCTTGAAATATGTATGATTGTGGCCACACTACAGCTAGATTTATCTACATAACTATTGAACCATTTGTATAGAACCATTTGTATCTAACTCCTGTTTTCCCCCTAACAAGGTCAATAATATAACACATCTGGTTCAAGTACATCTATATAAAACTAACATTAACTGAGTGCTACAGTTATCATACATGAATGGTTTGATACTTGTACATTCATGTAAATCAAGGTTATGCTTTCTCTATTATGTCCATGTAAAACTAATACAAAAGGTATACCTGTCTAAACTCTGGTTGTTGTAATGTATATGTCAAACTCCTATAGCCTTTATCAAGCAATGAAAAGACTACTAGAATATGATGCTCAAGTAAAAGCACTTTGTGTGGAAAGAAAAGAAAATACAGTGTGGAAAGACCGTTTTTGCTTCATTCTAACGTGTTTGAAAGGAGAAACTGACGAGGAGAAAAAATAAATGTTCTTTACAGTGAAAGTTTGACGAATTGATCTCTGTCTGTCATTGATGAATAGATGTCTATTACCACCTTATTGTGCCTAAAACCATGATAGCCTGACACTTCTCATAGAATTAAGAGTAGAATAAAACATCATCAAGGTAGACAACCCAGAGATGCATAAACAATATAAAGTCGGCAGCGGCTGCAGCCACAAGCTCACGTATTAAACAAAAGGAGAGGCTGCACACCGTGTAGCACACAGGTACAACACTATGTTGCTAAGCAACGCAGTGGTTGTTGGCAGTCTCATCTGGAGAGAGAGTTAAATATGTTCAACTGTCCGTGATTATTTAAAGTAGATGGAGCCTTTTTTTTTTTACTGTACCCAGGTACAATCATGTGAACCGCACTATACCCCATAATAACATGATCCTTAACTTCATGACATTGTTGTGCACTGTTGTACTGTTCACTAACTGCTATACCACATTAGGAAAACTGACGTCCATACATGCAGTCTGAGCAGGTTTTAACGTAAATGCAGTTTTGTGCCAAAACTGCACTGTGCCACCCAATCAGCAGAAATACAGCCTCAACTGCGCCTGTTTTCGCACCTTGGCACAAACACACTCGTTTGGTGCCAGGATATTACCAAACTGTCTAACAGACAGAAAAAATAGATTTTTGCCTGAGGAAAAATCGCAGAAAAACTGTATTTGCCTGAGCCTGGCTTTGCACCTGCGGGAAAAACAGAGCAACATCCAGGTCCCCGCTCTCTGCAAAATCCTGTGTACAATACAAGGAAAATCCATTACTGCTACATTTCCCCTGCATTTTTGTAGGTCTATGTAAATTTGATTGTCAGATTTGAGTTCTTGTCCTGACGAGGTATCCGCTGCAGGTACTGCTCTTCTAGATTGTATGCGTATGTTCTGTGTGTGTCCTTCAGAAATCCTTTACCATTTCTGTCTCACTCCCTCTCCCCGTTTGTGTCTCTCTCGTGCCTCCTCCTCTCGCTGTCTCTCTAGCCACTGATGTATTCACGCTCTCTGAAAGCCAACCTGTCATTAAAAGAAAGAAAGGCCTCCCGGGGCCAACTAGCTGCCTCCGCCGTCTTCAGCTATCACACGCTATTTACATTCAGCTAGACGTACAGCAGGCACAGGAAGAGGTGGAGGGGAAAAGAGATGGAGAGGACTGAGGAAGAAAGAAAAGGGGTAGAGGGAACGGAACGGGGTTAAGAGAAATAGCTACGGAAGAATGGGATGTGATTACGTCGGTGTTTTCCCGGTGTGTGCATAAGGTGTGAGGGGTGAATTGATTGCCGTGTTTGGTTTCAAACACATTAAACATTCATGAAGCTCCATTTACTAAAGAGACCAGCAAATGTGTGTGTGTTTGTGTGTGTGTGTGTATGTGTGTGTGTGTGTGAGTGTGTGTGTGGGAGGAATAGAGGAGGTGATACACAGGACTGCTTTAGATTAACATTGTGGAGGACATGCTGACATGGAAACAGACAGCATGTTTAAGTATTAAATAATCTTTGATCTGTGTGTGTGTGTGAGAGAGAGAGAGACACCAGTGCTAAGAGTTGAAAGGAATAAATGATTTCCCACCACTACTTGTACAGATGGAGACATCATAAGAGCCTGCATTTACCACATGGCCTCAACACAGATCTGTTGGCCTGATGCAAGCCTCAATTACAGACTTTGCTGTAATTTCCATAGCTGCCTGGGGTGAAACGTCTAATCTCCAAACTGTTGTTCGAGCAATGTATCAATTTGCTAATACACAGGGCTGATATTGGTCATTATATTGTAAGTTTGATAACATATTCATTGAGCAACTGAGAAATATGAAGCAGGGGTTGTTGCTGAGCCCTGACTATGCATTGAAAACCCCCTACAAGTCTGAAACCCCCCTAGTGGCGCTTAGAGGCTGCACGCTAACTTGCAGAATCAGCAATATGCTGATAATGTTGCTATTTTTCCCAGGGATGAATTGTAACAACTTTAGTGCTCCCATGAGTTTCCCTTCTGGTTCAAATTTGAATTTGAGTTTAATACTTTGGTTAATGATTAAATACCTGCAAAACTAATGACATTCCCATCAGCCTCAGCTGGACGTTGTGCTTAGTGCTAATCAGCAAATAGCATGCTCGCACACGAAATTAAGGTCCTGTACTGCATTTATTGTGAGCGTGTATGGTCATTCTTGACCTTGAAAACAGTAGTTTGAAAAAAAAAAGAATTAACTCAAGGTCTGCTTCTCAGGAGATTCTTCAGTTTTCATGCAAACAGCTCGGTTGTCGTCATGTGACATCAGTTCTAAGACAGTGAGATTCAGATGAAAACTTCAGGAAAAGCCGTCAAGTTGATGTTGGCAGTTTGCCATGATAATGACGCCAAAGGAAAGGCCATGGATTGTCTGAGGGATGGATTAATTCCCCAAGAGAAAATCAACATGCTGTGAGACAATTTCATTGAAATCCTCCCATTAGAGTTGGATATTTCTTGTCAAAGCCAGGCCTAATGTTGGCCTGACATGAATTCGATGATGATGGTGGCACTAGAGGAAATCATGTGAATCACATAATTCACCCTGATTCATCCTCTGCAGACCAAAAGTGCCCAAAATCTTGAAAGCCGTTAATCAAAAGTGGAAGTGAAGCGCATCACTAAGTAGATTATACGTTGAAAAGCCTCTGGGGGAACATTTCACTTTAAGAAGTATTTTTGTCAGTTGCACCTCTGCGCTGAAGTTCAGCAGAGGGTCAACACTGGTGGCCACAGGGACGTGCTGTCACAACCAGCCTTCAGGACGCCCCATCAGCTGCTGCAATCCATAAAGAAGACAGAGGAACACACACATCCTGTGTGATCACAGCAGCAGAAGGATGCACTCACACACTTCTGTTTGATGCCGTTAAG
The DNA here is from genome assembly GCF_017976325.1 of Chelmon rostratus. Taxonomy (NCBI): domain Eukaryota; kingdom Metazoa; phylum Chordata; class Actinopteri; order Chaetodontiformes; family Chaetodontidae; genus Chelmon; species Chelmon rostratus. Next base: position 7,709,379 of record NC_055663.1, on the reverse strand, counting down.
GCCCCGTCATAGTCTAAACCTATCACATACAGTCGGTGGCTGCCAGTTGTTCATTCTACCAAAAAACTCTTAAATTAGCCTAAATTAGCATTTTCTGGCTGTATTGCTGTGCATGCCAAGAAGAAGTGGGCAATAACCCAAATCCAAGCTTCAGAATGTTTCATCAAACATCGAGCGATGCTACAGACATTACATCTGCATTTCCAGTTCTAATTAACTGTACGTATGAAGCCCTTGAACAAAGTAGACCGTAGATTAACTGTTCACAGCAGGTACACGTAGACTCTCAAATTCCAGGCATATATCTTTCTATCAGCTGCAGGATTTGAGCAAGTGAAGAAACAAAGAACAAAAAAAAGAGAAGTGGTTTGTGAAAGACTGAAGAGAGGAGAAATACCAAGAGACAGCAGCAGTGTGAAAGGAGATAAAGAGCAGAGAAAACTAGCCAAGAGGAGTTAGTGAAGTCTTGTTACATCCATTAGATTTAGTTGGTGTGAAATTGACTGTAGACTCTGCTCCCTCTGTGCTGCAGCACAGAGACAGAGAGGAAATACAGTAATCTATATGGGGATGTGGATGGTGTCCGTCCTCCAAATCACTCGCCTAAGTCATATTTTCCTATGAATTCCATAAGCGTATGTTCCATATGAGAGGTCCAAGTGTTGTTTTTGGGAGCAGCACTCTGACAGTTTGGTATTTTTCCTGACTTTGCCTGTCAGTGTAGTATTAGTAAAGCAAAGTCTACGACTATTTCCTGCTACCTGTAACACCCGAATTTCCCCAGCTGGGGATTAACTAACCCTTATCTTATCTTGTCTTATCTTACTTAAGTGACGCTGCTGACAATCTGGTGATTTTTTACCTGGAGCAAACTAAACACCTGCCACAAATGTGAAGCCAGTAGAGTGCGTTTAAATCAGCATACATTGAACAAGGGCTCGCTTTTTGTCACGACACCCAACAATCTGAGAAGCAGTGTGTGGAAGTATTTTGGGTTCTACATCACAGATGGCTAAATTACCAACAAAGATAAAGCTGTTTGCCAAATTTGCAAAAAGCAGCTGCTTTACTCTACAATGATCCAACCAACAAAACAAAGGATTCAACCCAAGTGAGGCATCAGACGCAGGCTGAAGGGCTGCCAATTGTCGATGAGGGCTGGGTCCAGATTGACTTGCCATTTGGTCTGGATAAAGCTTGAGGTCCAGACTTTGAAGCCCTGATATGATCCTAAATGGTATCACCATTTTTTTGTGTGTTTATCACCATTGTACTTAATAATAGTAAAAACAAGTACACCATCTGCCTCTGGCTGCTGATTCGTGGTGCTGTGTGTTCAAGTTGTGCTGCTCTGCTGCTCATCCACATAAGAATATGATTTCATGGAGAAGAGTCGCATGTGTTGACCTCCTGTTGATATATTCCACTGTGATTGGCTCAGCTGTTTGACAGCAGCATCTAATTTGAGAAGTCAAGTTGGCTGCAATGCCTCGTCTCAGAAGGTCTGGCTTCGTTTAATCCAACACGAATCTGTGCAATCCTGTCTGGAACTTTTAAAAGTAGCCGTTCACTGAATCAAGTTGATTTTGGTCCAAATTGTCTCTCACTGTGGTCAAGTTGACTTCTGGGCCTACTAGATCTCCAACATCTATCAACCAGGCTTGTACAAAATTCAGAATTCAATTCAATTCAGGAAGTGAATTTGAATTGGCTCCACCCCCAGAGGATATGGAATTAAATGTGAATTGGAATTACAGGAAGTGGAAGTTTAAATTCATTGCAATTCAGAGAAATTCATTCTAACCACATATCAATGAGAATCTGATACTTAGCATGTGTTTTTCTTGCATATTGGAATAATAATATCTGAAACACAATAAATGCAACACAGAGACTATTATTAAGCATACATACTTATATTAAAAAACAATATTTTCATTTTATAGTAATCAAATAACACAAAGCTGTGGTGAATGCAATAAGTGTTTTATTTACTTCACGGGGTAACAGTGTTACATTTAATGGTCATCAGCTCTTCTAATGTTTTATCATTGAGGCGGCATCGCTCTGGTCGGAATATCTTTCCACCAACACTAAATATCCTCTCAACACCAGCTATAGCCCTTAAATAAGGTAGTACACAACAGTCTACCCAAAACAAGTCTGTTGAAGACTGGGTTAAAGAACTGCATTCTGGGAAATGAAGTCTTTTCTTTTCTAATTTTGCTCCATTTCAATGTTTACAATTTTAAGGGTCAGTTTTATTGAGTATATATATGTAGTGACACATTGTGGTACAAATGGGGCCATTTTCTTTTACAAATATGCAAAACCGTGCTGTGGACATAAGGTAAGGGCGTATATTAATATACTGTAGATACTGTAGATATGAAATACATATTGAAATCATAAGCAAGTCTACACAGAATCTTTGTAACTATACTTTCATTATCATGAATTTCTTTGAATTTCATGGAATTCCAATTCTACTTCCTGCAATTCGAATTTGAATTGCAATTCCACTTCAATTCAAATTCGTATTGAAATTCAAGAATTGAATTTGAATTTGACCATGATGTTCCAGGAGTTGATAGCGGGCTTGTACAAAATTCGGAAATTAATTGAGAATGACCCCCAGACAGATCATGCCTGTTAACATGGTAATGCTTCCCTTTGCGATGATGATTCAGTGTGAGTGTACTCTCCCAGTTACAGGATGGAACTAACACAAGCCTGGCTGGTGTCATAAGACATGTTCGGGAGCTGAATGCACTCAAGAAAAGCTTGAAGACATGAGAATGGGATACAAGGAACTTGAAACAAAGATGAAGTCATTTGAAATCAGCATAATGTCTTCAAATCAGGAAATGAATGGAACGTTTGTATGCGTAGGAAGACTTGTGGCCGCCCTGTTGAAGCTAATGCAGATGCAAATGAACAATAAGGAGCAGTGATGCGATTGGCTGAGAGTATCTATTGTTCACCACAGCCTCTGATCTTCATTCACCTTCACTCAGCTGTATTTGCTAGCGCACAAACATGAACCAAAACAGCAGGTGGAGACACCCACGCAGTCTGTGCGCCGAAGACCTACCACCATGCTTGCCTTTGTGCATGTCTGATTCAGAAATGGCCCTTCAAGTCTTTCTGGTGAGAAGAATAAAGTTCTGTGGAGAAAACGGTCCGGTGAAAGACACTCATCCAGAAATATCAGCATCTGAATCAGCCTGTAAAACCGACATTAAAGGGGGGGTGAGTCATCCTGCAGAAAGACTGTTGACATTTGCTGAATTTAAAATTCAGAGAATATCTCCTCACATTCCACTTGCTGTCCGTTCTGTGTGTGCGCTGAAAAAAAAACTCACTTTTTCTCCACAGCCCTGGCTCTGTCAATGGGAAACAAACACAGTGGCTCCGACCAAACCGCACAACACAACGCCATCCCAGCCAGTCAGCAACAGGTGGCATCCGCGCTCATGCACAGGACCAGGAGAAGGGGCGATGGGTGTAATCGCATGGTATAAAAACGATGATCCAGTGGTGTGAAGGCCGTGAAAGGGTTGAGAAGGAAAGACTGAGGAGACAGTTCGAGATGCTTGAAAAGAGGGAGGTGCGAATGACAGCAAGACAAAACCAGACAACAAAAGAACGGAGGAAGTGAGAAGGGAGAGACAAACGAGAGGTTGGTGTGATGCAGACAGCCAAATGTTCACATCCCACAAAGAGCGGAAAAAAGAGCACATTTTTATCTTTTTATTAACTTAAAACTATCATCTAGCTGCTCTTGTTTCTCTCCGTCGTAGCTGTTTGTGCATTTTATGTGTTTTTTGATACATTTTGACATAAATTTCATCTGCTGACAGATTCATTATCATCCTGCAGCTCAAGCAGAGTCATTCCTTCAGTAACCTTTCTGAAGGGCAAAGGTCTGAATAGAAGGAGATCAAAACATGTATAAAGATACGTATGTAGGAAAGTTGCCTGTTTAACTTGACTCTTCTTTACGTTACCTTATGGTCCATCCCTCCACCTTTCCTTGACATTATACAGCTAGTACCTTTAAACACTGGCAGCAGTGAGTCTCTTTTCATCCAGCCGTGCCTTCATTTTTCAACACATGTGGGTGGAGAATAGCGACTGAATACGTCCTGGGCTTTCATCTGCAAGTACGGCAACACGCACACACACACTTAGACACAGGCAGCACGCTGGGACAGCCTTTTGCAGTTACTTTAGTGTTTGAAAACATATTTATTATTCCAAAATTTGGGGGGAAAAAATGAAAAAGTACATAAAAGGACGGGGGTTTGATTGCTTGAAGCAATCATCTCAATTAATAATGAAAAGCTTTAAATTATAAAAAATGGGTGACGTGGGAGGAGGACAAGGGGTTGGAGGCAAACTTTGCCTCTTAATATTCTCTCAAAGAACTGCATTCCTCTCATGCTCCACACACACACACACACACACACAAAGGATTTGTTCCTTCAGCAGAGTGTAACAACGTGGAGGTTAGATGACTCTGCAGGGCACTCCAACACAGGAGAAAGCTTGGGGGAAATGTGTGTGTAAGACGGAGCGAGAGAAAAGGAATGAGGACAGAAGCATTTCTGCAGTGCAGCTGCATGATTTCATCTCATCTCTCACTGGATCTGCACTAGCACTATCTGAATCCTTCTCAAAGGGGGCTAAACTGGTTTCCGTCCAAAAGAAGATGCTGGATAGTGGCACAGATTACGAAGTGCGGGCACTTTTCTTTATCAGTGCGTTAAAACGCTACTGAAAAATCAGTGACACAACATCCTCTCTTCCAGAACACTCTGCAGACGGGTGACAAATTACAGATGCTTCCTCACTGAATGCTTTGACGAGGATGATATAAATCATATGTTACGGCGCAGTCACACGATCTCGCCCCAAACGAGCAGCCGTGGGAGATTTTGCACCAGCAGGGCCGAGACGTGGACAGATTTAAAGATTATTAACTGACTCCTGAACGCATCAGCAAATAAAGAGACAGCACACTGGACAAATGGAAATCCTGTGAGAACATGCACACTTCACCATGCTCCTGGACCAAAACAGACACAGGCATCCATCAGGAGGGCAGCGCAGACTGTACACAACGCAAAGAGCTGCAGGAGGCAGGGTTTCATAGGAGAGAAGCGATGCTTCATTTGGCAGTTGGTATAGTCCTAACAGGAGTGTTCGGTTTCAATGTAGTACTGAATATATTCCTCATGCCGTTGGTGCTAAATCATATGCTGACTAAAGCATATGTGTGAGTACATATGCGATATTGCCTGTCAGTATAAATCTTTTTTTTCTGAAATTGAGGCGACCTGATGAAAACTCCTAACGTGGCGTGTGGTGGGCAGTAAAAACGCCTCGTCGTCATTGTACAGCAGGCCCGTGTCTGTGGCTGGAGCGTAGCTGGGGGCTGTTACTGCACTATAATCACTGTGGCTCTGAAAACGTAATTACCACAGCCTTCAGTGTAATGGCAGCATATTTCAACTCCATTTGGGGACTTTCGAAACATTTAAAATCAGTAATTTAAAGTTACAATCCAATTTAAGGGCTCACTTACCTCCCTCTCCCTCTCTGTCACCTTTATCTCTCTCTCTCACCTTAACTCCTCCTCTACCGCCTTGCCTTCATTCACATCTCTCTCTGTGCTTCTCTCAGATCCTCTCTTACCCTCCGTCATCTCAGTTGCTCTTCTTCTTCCTCCCTCAGTTTCTTTTCCTCTATTCTTTGTACATTTTAAAAGGTTGGTGGTTTTGTGGGTTTTCCTTTCCAATAATTGCAATTTAACTAGTTAGAGCACAGCTATTCCAGTGAATTTGTAACGAATTTGAGTTGCTCTACAATTAGCTGCCACAGCCTTATTAATAAGGAAAAAATACAGAACCCTCTGGGATTCAGCAAGAGCCATTTGAAGCACATATGAATACATATATACCAAGCTGTCACTTGGGAAACAAAAAGCCCTCATTGTAGTAGTTTAATTATATGGTGCTGTCAGGTTTTCAGAATAAAAACAGCAGTATCTAAGAGAAGTAAAGCAAATGCAGGGGTGTGCGAGAGCCATGTGTATGATGAAGTATTCTTGCATTGGATGAATAAAAGCTATTATCACAATACTTTATTGATCAACTGATTGTCCCTGATTTTGGTGACATATGAGTCATTAACTCTCACTGAGGTTTTCTCAGACTTGCCTTTTGCCATTAATTGAGCCACATATGTACTAAGCCACTATTGCTGCTCATGCTGGTGCAAAGCGTTATTTCTTTGTTTCTAACAGACTAAGATGAAAGACATGATGCATGTTGATATTCTAAGTTTTCCCCCAGAAAAATTGAATTTTGGTCACGGTTTGCAGCCTCATACTGAATGATGTCACCGTTTCCTCAACTATTTCTTCTTAAACATAGTAGACATATTGACTTATATTGAGCCAGTACACCTGCAGTAATCTCTTTGGAGTTCTGTCCATTGTTTCCATGAACACTCCCAAAACTCTTGTGTAGTTAACATAATACTCATGTGAATTCAACCTAATGCGACTCACCTATGAAGCGTGTGAATGCAGTCTATTCGCTCATTCTGCCGCCTTACTGTCAGAGCAGGAGTGCTATGAAAATAAGAGTCACATGAAGTCTGAAAGTACTGAAATAGTATCCGTGATGAAGAACTTCCACTGAGCAGGGCCAGCGCTCTACTACAGTTGATATCATCAGTCACTCTCAGCGGTTGATAAATGTTCAAAGGAGTCCATAAAAGACACCAGACATGATGTTCGGTTAATGATGGAGGACATGCTTTTTAATTCTTAATGCGGCTCTCTGTGTAATTTCTCTCAGCAGAGACCCACAGCAGCTGAAGCTCGGAGGCTGTTCATCTTTTCCCGAGACATTAATCCACTTAGGAAATGCCTGTAGATAGAGACACGTGCTCATATCTAACCTGCTTATAGCCTTATAACCAAGATTTACTGCACAAGCATTCATTGTTGAAACCTCATGTTACGGTTTCTCACTCATACAGAAAATTACTTTTCATGCTGTGAATTGTAAAAAATGTATTAAGAACAACGGGAAACCGGCTGCAGTGAGCTTTTCCCTTAATTCACTGACTCTGACTCATTCCCTGTTTCTGAAACAGTCACTGCAAATACCAACTTCAGACTTTTTTCTGCATGTTCGCCAAAATGCATGTATTTTTCTTGGGTCGAGAGCAACTACTCGTCAAATTACCATAAACATTGCTGTGAGTATACGATGATTTTACAGTTTTACCTTCACTATTAGTAAAGCCGTACAGGTCTAATGTGGATTTGGAGTCAGCACAATTGCATGCAAAGATGCACCAGTGTGCGGAAGAATGAAACTTGCTCCAGGATACACAAATTGAGTAGAGGTGCTGCTTAAAAATGTTTCAGACTTTTTAAGTTGGTTTCCAATCAACAAGCAAGTGTCTTTATCTGCTGATGTAAAGGTGGCAGTGCAATCAGGCAACAAAGGCAAAAGAAACATCCCTAATCCAGCGGACTGGGCTTGTATCAAGAGCTGCATTGTTTAATTGGGGGTAAAATGTACAATTAATTTTTCTGGACAGGGTCCTTACAACAATCTTGAACTTGTACTACTCACATAAACACAGTATAATGTACTTAAAGGTTTGAAGGAGTGACAGTAGTGTGAGACAAGTCAGACTGTTTCTCCTCTTTAGTCACCTTATTGTTGGAAGTTAAATATCAAATATGTTGGTTCTCCCCATCACCTCCTTCTGCTCGTATCGCAGTTGTGTAGACGACTGCCTCCTCACTGGCAGGATGCAATGGCCTCGCCTCCCTGACACGAAAACATCTCTCTGATTGAATTCCCTGAATTAGAGTCTGACAGGTGGTCTGAGTAGGAACCTGACCTGCCTCTAGAGCTCAGAGGGACTGTAACAAAAACTGCAGCCTCTTGAGGATGTTGTTGTCTGGTATTCTACTTCAGCAAAGCTACACATAAACATCTTTGCGGACGTACCCAGAAAAGGGTCACATGGTTGGTAGTTTCAGGTTGTTTACGGAAGAGCCAACAAATTAAGCTCCAGATCGCTATGACGCGTTGCTCAGCCTTGCATGACAACAAACCTGATTGGTTGATCCAGATATGGTCTGTTGGGAGGAGGATTCAAAATGGACATGTTCATGTTATACCCAAAGTCCACCAAAGTACCCTGACTAACTTTATTAAACTATATAAACTATACTCGTTACACTAAAGAGGCATGAGGAGTTATACTGGGCCAGCCTCACCGTGTCCTCAGCTCTAAACTGAATTTCTGACGCTGGTTTGTATTGAATTAATAACCCTTTCTGTTGTATTTTCCTCTTGTTTGGACTTTCGAATGAAAAATGTTGTACTTTTTCAGGGAGCATTTTCATTTTTGCTTGGAAATGTTTCGTAGAATTTACCCTTTGTATTTGTGTGTGTGTGTGTGTGTGTGCGCGTGCGTGCGTCGAGGAATTTGCTCAAGACGAATAATTTCATGTGTTCAAACACACCAAGAGTTGGCCCGGATGAAAACAACTCAAACTGCTTCCAGCCAAAACACAACAAAATTAGTTTAATTGGACCATCGTGGCGCTCAGAGCAAACGGAGGACATCCATTAATGACACCAAATTAAAAAACACATTTGAATTAAAGTGGGGGAAAAAAAAAAAAAAGCAAAAGCATTTTACAACCCATTGCTTCTGGCTGTGTGGGGCGTTTGATGCTGAAACTGTTGAGTCGGTGCCTGTGGCAGGAGGAAAGTTTAACATTCCTGTCAGAGCGGGCCAAAGAAACGTCTTCATTTAGGGAGACCAGCAGAGAATTTCACCCGCTGACAAACGGCTCAAAGTCAAACACTGATAGCGAAATCATCACTGCAGAAAAACACGTCAGCTGATGCAGGAGTGCTGAACGAGTCAGTGTCAGTTCAACAAAACGAGTCATAGAGTAAGCAAAACATATAGCACTCCAGATGGGACCATACAGAAATGAATGGGTGGACTGGCTAGACTTTCCTCACAGCATCGTGGCGCGTCAGGAAAAACTTTTCAGGACTGCACGGCACAGCACCATCACTGTGCAGCTCCTCAAAGTGAAACTGTCACATTTTAACGCCTGGGCAGACACACAGGAAATGGCTCCTCTCCAGAATCGCTGAGCATTAATGTAGATGCGCTCGGAGGCTTGAGACCTGCTCCGGGCCGGTCGTGAACCGAGGCTGGCTCAGCTGTTTTGCGGCCAGGTTCAGCCTGGATCTAAACACACTGGAAGCTGAGGCGGGCCGGGCGCCAAGGCAGCGAGAGAGAGGGAGGGGAGAGAGACATAGGAGCAGAGGCGGAGAGAGAGAGAGGGAGCTGGTGGCAGACAGCGGTTTGTGTGACCAGCTTATCAACACAACAGGGGCTCTGGCTGAACAAATTGCCTTCTCTGTTCACTGTGATTAGACTGCGACCGACCGGCGCACGCGCGCGCACGCACGCACACGCACGCCGTCACACACAGTCACTCTTAAGATGATGTGTTGGCAATCAGAGACTAGCAATTGCAGCGAGATTTCCAGCCCTGTTTCTTCTGTCGACGAGGGTTCTTCAAGGACACGGCGTGTGTGTGCACACACACGAGCGGGGATGCGTGCTTGGGGTTCCACTGAAAACCAGTTGATCGGTTAAGTGCTGTGTGAAAACACTCTCAAAGTGGTGACATGAGACCAGCAGAGACGAGCTGAAACAGCTGTCTTGTCACGCCATCATTACGGATGATTTAGGGATTGAAGGTGCTCGCGGTGCTTTGCGCTGATATTCATGATCTTATATGAACAATTTTCAGGCCATAATTTTGGGGAAAATTTGCAGACATTTAAAAACTGCATAAACTTATTCCATTAAACAAAGCCTTGGCAGATTAATAGCACTAAAAGGACAGATTCATTTGTATGACCAATTTCCAGCAAACTGAGATTGGTTAAAAAAAAAAAAAAAAGAAAGAAATCTAATTAACACAGTGCATCTGTAAGTTATGTGACTGACTCAGTGAGCTAAAAGCACCTGACTGCTTCAGTACATTTGTACAGAATTTATTTATGTTGTGAGGACAGTGAATACATTTTCATTTTCAAATGATAAATCCCCAAGTGTCACAGGTAAAAGCCTGGTTTTCTGGGCTGATAATAGTCATGAGCTTTTACTCAAATTGATGTATTTTTTGGCCTTTCGAGGGCAGTGGAGAAAGCCAGAAAACAACATCTAACATATCATCACCTCTCTCAAGTTTATTATTTTTTTTAATCACAGATGTGTTAGCATGAGTTGCTTTTTTGCATCCAGCAAACCCAGAGACACATTATCATGCACAGCAGTGCCTCTCTGCTGGCTGCCAGCTGGTGCAGGCTAAACCACAGCAAACCAAAAAGTCAGTCTGCATGTTGCTTCACAAGGTTCGCTCTGGGCTCGATTGCCATCAGGTGTGCCTTGAAGTGTTCAGGTGCTGATTAGCAGAGAATCTAACAGGTTCACGTTCCCCAATACGAATGAACTTCAGACAGTCAAGTTATTGGTAACAGCAACAACAATTCCAACATACAAAGTGAGTATAAATATTACATTTCTGTAAGTTAATGAGATCCAGTAAATGTCAGAGTACAAAACCTGGCTAGCACTACAAGAATGAGTAGACCCAGAAACCAAACATTTCCTTAAGATGCCATAAATATCATAGTACATAACTTTCCTCATAATAAGATACATATGAAAAATTAGCAGAAAAAAATATTTAAAAAGATAAAAAAGAGGACAGTACACAATTTATATTATATATTATGATACATTACAAAAATCAGAGGAGGTGGATATTATTTGCAGAGTAGATATTAAATATACCTGTCTTAATGAGGGAGAGGAGGGAAAGAGGTGTGCCAGGAGGACTTTTAGTGGCTTAACTTTACCTACATCAGTGTCACCTGTGGGCACTTGGGAACAATGTAGGTCTGACATACAAGTTACAAAATGGACTCAAGTCTAATGCCTCATTCAACCCGTGTGGCTCTGAGGAGTTGAGTTTGGATTAAAATAAGATTGCCTGTTCAATAACTGATGTATGATGTTGCCACCCCCTGGGTTAGCAGTGACTCCCTCAGTCCCGGTTAATATAAGAGAAGCAGCAGAACCGCGGTTTGTTTCCTCGCAGCGTCTCGCAATACTGCATGTTTTCATTTCTTAGAGCTGCTTCACGTTCAGCTTTCCTCAGCCTCACACTACGCTCTGTGTGGCCTACATATACAAAGCCACATGGACACAGACATCAAATTCATTTTATATTTCCGCTTTCACCACTTTATTATCATAAGTGTGAGAGCAATGTGTACGTCTACCACACCTGCAATTTCCATAAACCTCCTCCTCCTCCTTAGAGAGCCAGTTAGTTTTCCTGTTAGGCTCTCTGTACATACACAGACGTCACAGTGGAGTCCTTTACATTCTTACCCCTTTCATAACACGAGCTTGGCATAGGAGCAGATACATGCTGCAGAGTAGAGTCACATTTTAGTAGACCTCAGTGTTTTCTGCTCATCCTTCCAGAGACAGAATTATATTCAGATACAAAAGAAACTCTTCAGGTCTTTGAGATGGAGAAAATAATTGTTCTCTATTTAGGGCACTAGACTTGTTGACCGCTGTATCCATAAAAGGTCTTTGTTACCTCTTTGGACAAATCTTGCCTTCATTTCTCCTGTTTTGACATCAGAATCACTGCCTTTATTACATTCACCTTCCAACCCTTCAAACTGTGCACAGGGAATGTTGGCTAGCATCTCCTCAGGACTTCGAGCATCCGAATTAACATTTCAGTCAGTATCTGATGCAAGCTTTTCTCTTGACTTCATGGTAAATCTCAGCGTAGGGTCAGCATGATTAATGTAGTTACAAAAAACATGGGGCTCTTCCTCAGTAGATGTAAAACACACAACCGCATCATCAATAAATCTCTCGTGTTACAAAATGTTCTTCAGAAAACAAATCAGCATAATTAGGAGCAGAGGGAGGCCCCGCGCTCGTCAAACTAAATTCAGAAGAACCATTAAAAATTCAACTGGTAATTCCTCTCTTTGCAATTATAAAAACTATCGCATGGCATCAAGACCGCCTTCATGTGGAATGTTTGTATATAATCATCAAATGTTACTGGAATCTGACAATAATTTGAAGACATCATCAGTGTAAAGTTCTTATAACATCTTCAGTGAAGTGATGAGCAAACTTTGAATAAAGTGTTGTTCCCTGCAGCAGCAGGTCTGCCCAGTGGAGTTGCGAGTCTGTCACCGATCTTCAGAAGTAAAAATAATGCAGAGGTGACACGATGCTCTGCTGTCAAAAACTCACACTGAGCATTTGTAATCCGCTTCATCTCTAAGGATCTATATAGCATTCTGTGTAAAAGCTCCCTGTTGGTTCACCACTCTCCTCGTTTGGGTTTTCTACTCCAGGGATTCTTCTTCTCCCTCTGATCACTTGTCCAATGATGCACCGATCCACTCACGTAATCCTCCGCATCACATTCAAATTTCTTAATTTTTGAACGTTGGAGTTGTCTAACTTCTTGTCGGTGGCTATAAACCTGTCTTCACTTTGAGTCCTAGTATCTTATTCTTTATTTCTGTGATGTCTTGTTTCAATGAGTGAATGAATGAGCACATGTTTCAGACTTGCTCCCATTTCTGTGGGAAATCGGGATTCGTATTCCTCAGTGTAGGCATCTTTTTAATTCTTAAGCCTCTGGGAATCTGTGTAGCTTGCCAATTTTCCGACAATGCATTGGATTCCACTCAAGCCAAATTTATTTCCTCCCTAAATAGTCCATTTCTACCTTGAGACTGTTTACTGTTGTGTTTTCTGTGGCTCGATAGCGACCATCAAACAGTGAAGGCTTGCTGAAAGTCTTTTTAGTGCAGCTATCTGCTAATAAAATGTGGTCAGAATATTTCTTGTGTAAAAAGAGTTGAAATAGTGACACCAGCTGAACCAAATTATTTTTCAATAATATTTTTCTCCCTCATATCATAAATTTATCAACATATGTCCTCTAAGGAACAGACTCATTTGAACCTATTGCTTCATTCACAGCTTCATTTGGCTGTGATCCAGTGTAGAAATGGGCTGAGAACTTGTTGCTCAAACTCTCTCAGTTTAAACACTGCTTATGTTTTTATAATGCGACAAATAAAAATACTGAGCAAAGTTAAAGAGCAAAATCTGATGACATTTGAATGAGAGGCCTCAATCTCCATCAGTGCTGTGCAAGTTACTGAAAATTACAAGTTACATCTCTCAAAAGTAATTGAATTACTCCAGTAGCTAATTAATAGGGAAATAAGCTTTTGTGTTCCGACTAGTCCCCCTACCTGAAAGTTACACTTAAACAGGAGGATTTGGTTGAGGAGGACGATGCTGGATGTGCAAGTGAACATGAGTTTTATGTGTACATGTATATCGGTAATTATATTTGATAAACCAAAATTTTGTCCGTTTATTTTAGAAACAGCACAATCACGACGATACAACCCTCAGAAATCCAGGGAATGTGCTGCATTTGTCTGCCGTCCTCTGCAGTTGTCCACTAGTTGCTTTGCAATGCGAGCCCTGCTCTCCACTCACTGCCGTCCTGTCTCTGCCTCGCTCTTTCTCTCCCAGACGAACCTATTCAGCAGCAGCAGAAACGATGTTTGTATGTATGAGGCCAGGCTTCATTTTCTCCGTGGTTCTGCCGCTGACAGCAAGGTGTGACTTTGAATAAAAGAATTGCGACACGAGTTAGACAGTCCATTTCCCTGGGATTTGGCTGCGGATGGCAACGTGTGACATGGCGAGCTGTAACAAACGCGATGCGGTCTGTGAGTGCAGTCAAATCATCTCTCCTTTCTAACGCCGAATTCAGCTGCGAATGTCTGCCTTTGCTTCAGACTTGGAGAGCCGCTGGAGGAGTCCCAATTTACAGCCAAGCACGAACAACTCCAGAGCTGGGCTTAATGGAGGTCATTCTCTAACGAGCGACACGTGGACTGCACATGTGATTGTAAAATTATTACCCCCCATCTCTCTTTTCTCAGGAAATCTGGCATTTCTCAACTTTGAGTTTTAACCCAAAACTGGACAATTAACCATAAAATGTTTCTTCTCATCTTTATTTCATTCTTTGATATACATTTAATTCAGTGACAAACATACTAGTTGAAGAATCTATAGCTATCTGAGCATGCTATCATTTGCTAATTAGCGCTTAGAATAAGGTACAGCTGAGGCAGATGGGAAGGTCATTACTTTTGCAGGTTTTTGAGCAGGAACCAAAGTGCAGGACAAGCTGAAATGTTGGCCTGATGATGGCGCAAGATGAAACCAAAGTTAGGAGGATTCACCCACTCGGGACGTGAATGTTCTAGAAAAATTATCATGAATCAAACTTATCGATATTCCAGTCTGTGTGCCAGTGGTTGACAGATAACCCAGCGCACTTTGGATAAGAGGATGTGGGCGAAGGCGAAGCATACACCGACTTTAGAATCTCCGCCATCCACTTCAATACGTGGGTGTCTGTCCCCCCATTTTTATGAGCGAAAAAAGATGGGTATCAACAAAGGAAAGAAAGTGTGACACAAAATGTCGTGGAAACAGACTGAGAGAATAAATCATGACGTGCATGAAGCATGTGATTTGAGATGAGAAATGCTGGTATGAAACAAACAGAAATGGCAAATTTATAGTGTGGCTTACATTGTTTTTCCACCATTTGAGGTTTGGCTGGCAGTCAATTAATTAAGCCATCTTGCTGCACCCTCTTCTTCTGCAATGGTTTAATGGCATCCTACTGGAGGATTAGCACCATCAGCTGTGTATCTCCATGAACCAACTCCTAATAATTGAAGGATGGTGGTGGATGGAAATGTGGATGGAAATGTGCATTAGTTCCCATTTTCTTCTGCTGAAATTCTGAACTTTGGTCATATTTTGCAACACATTTGGATGGAACCCTGGCTAATGCTAACAGCTGAGTGTCTTCATGATGACATAAAACATTTAGATGGAAACAAACGATGAATGAAAATCAGGATATGGTTAGTCTATCTTAGCATAAAGGCTGAGAGCAGGGGGAAACGGCTACCCTTGCTCTAATAACACCTGCACAACTTGTATGTGGTAGTGTCAGACATCATTACTACGACACAATAAACTGAATTGTATGTTGAGCAGTTGATGAGGAAATCGAAAGTAAAGGCACTTCACACGGCATCAATTTGAAGACTAGCCGCGGCAGCTGCAATCCTGTACGCAGAACAATTAACAATAGGTGTAGTTGTGCTAGCTGAACTAGTAGAAGTAGCAGCATAGTCCCACAGACTGAAGATGGCGCTGCTGAGCATTGGCTTAAATGATCACTTCACTGTAGAGCGTTTCATTTCCGAGTCGTACAACACATCCATTATACGCACAGCCAGCGGGGGGTGCTATTTTCTACATTCTCCTCACAAATGTAGTGAGTGAGACAAGCTGTATTTACCCTGTGGAACAAAACACATAACTCTGAGCTGGCTGATAATGGAAGCTTTATGGTTTGCTTTACATTACATCCTTGTCACTATCCACCATTATTAACAGTGAGCTGATAACACAGACTGGAACACTATAATCAATGTCTCTGCACCGATGAAGAAGTACTGTGTGTGTGTGTGTTTGTGTGTGTGTGTGTGTGTGTGTGTGTGTGTGTGTGTGTGTGTGTGTGTGTGTGTGTGCGTGTGTATGCTTGTGTGTGTGTGACCTTATTTTGTGTAGGTTGCAGCGGGGAAGTGATTCATTGCCATGAACCGCAAGGATTCATACATCAGTGTAAACTACACGCACACACACACACACAAACACGCACACACACACACACACAAACACGCACACACACACACTCTAACTGGCTCATGCAGCATACCGACACACTATAAACTTCACATCATCGTCTTCCGTACACACACTCAGTACGTGAAACTGGCAATCACTGAGCCCTGAACCTGCTTCACTCTTGCTCCCTTTTACACACACACACACACACACACACACACACACACACATTTTAGTTCCCATGAAGTTGTGGGACCCCACACCATGACTTGGCTCCCGGTATTGGGACCCAAACACAGATAAACAAGGCCACACACACACACACACACACACACACACACCCTTGTGTTTCCATCATATTAAACAGGGTTGCATTCATTTCCTGGAAACCCAAACCATAACCACTGCTTGCCTAACCGTGACCGTGATTTATGCAGTGGGGACCTGCGTTTTCTCCCCAAAAGGAAGGCGAGTCCCCACATGAGTAACACTCACCCACACTCACAGACACTCTAGCTGTGCTCACACTTGTGCAATCAAGGACATGTGAGCAGTGAACACTTACAGATTACAGAACCTACCAGCAACAAACAAAGACTGTGAATCTGCCCATACAGCGAAGGGAAAATGACGGCGAATTACAGCATCGAACTTTCAAAGTTTTGTCCATTATTCCTATGAGAAAAAAACCCACTAGGAGCCAGAGAATTTCAGTCTTTCAGTTTTTAAAGCCAAAAAAAAACAAACATGACAGTCAAAGTCCACCTTGCGTTGCAGCCTGTGCTGTCGGCCTTGAAAACACTGACACGTCAAACATCCCTCTGACCTGTTTGGGATCCATAACTCTGGGAGATATTGACATTGTCAGACAGCATTAGTGCATTACTGAACAAAATATTGACTCTTTTTTTCATTTTCATAATTGACAGCATTTTAATATTGACATCAGCACAGCATTGATCCTCAGTCATTGACATTGTGTCATAATGCGTTCCATAAACAGCTCTGTTAGATACATAAAGATGAAAAGGAGGACACAGTCGTGTTTTCAGCGCTTAGCGCCGGCGTTAGGTGGACTGCTCGGTCTCGTTTGACAGGTGCCAGTGATGGTTTGTGCACTGCTAAATAGAAATGTTAAAATGTTACTGCGGTTATTCATTAGCCACATACAACATGGCACGACATTGGATGTTTTTAAAATCTTCAGATGTTCTTGCACATGCGTGCTAATTACAAAAATGTATGGAATTTATATTATTGTATTAGATATATAAATAACCTATGCATGTGCTGCATGTGGCTAATCAGCATTGATGCACCGACCCAGTGACACAGCAGCAGGAACACCTGCCATTATTTGGTATCTGATAGGGGGATTTGGAAAATTGAGCTCCATCCATCCAGTCATGTATCCCTCCATCCATCCAATTCTAATTTATCCAGTTCAGGGTCATGAGGCTGGAGCCTGGTTGCATCTGCAGCATACACTGTCAACGCCCTCACAGGGTCTTCGATGTTAGGTAGTTATGGCTTCCTTGGGATATTTTCTTGATCTTTATTCCCTATTCAAATGAAAAATTAAGTTCAAAAGACACATGGCTCAGACAATCCTGAAATGTCTTTTTAATTATTTCAGTCGACTCCCCGCTGAGTGCTGATGAACCCGGAGGAAGAAAATAGCCAACTAAAACTCAGTGTCACATTATCGCCTTAACAGCATCTCGACCCAGACTGCCTAATCCTTTACACATCGTCACACGCTCACACACACACATCTCACACACACACACACACTCACTCACAGCACTGTAGCTGATGCGATCTGGCCTGTCACACCGATGTGGTACATAATGGCTGCTAATGTTATTGAATATTTTCCTATAGCGTAAGCACAGCGGCTCGTTCACTCTGCCCCGGCCTCACGGACAGGACATAGAGCGGCGGGCTGTTTCTCTTTATTTATCTATTTATTTGACTGGGGCCACGGTGACTGGCTGGGTCACAGCACAGAACACTCATTTACTTAATGTCATACAAATAATTACATTCCAGTCCGTTCTGCTAAAAATCATTGAAAAATACATGAGTTACAGCAACAAGTGATGCAGCTTTTATGCTTTTAAAAGCTACCATCATCACTTCCTCTGACAGGCAGCGGATGGTAGGGTGGGGGAGGATTTAAGGCAGCCTTTTTTATTGGTTTTGCACTTAAATATTAAATATTAGAATTTTGGGGGGGATTTTCATAATAGCAATAATGTTGTAACACACGGTGAAGTGAGTTTGAACATCCTTTTGAGGGTTCATATCACAAAATATGACAAACATTTTTGAGCTTAAATGTATTCTGTGCAAAAACATCATTGACTTTGAATAAAGGAGACTGTAAATATTTTATTCTCTGCGGTTTCGAGATCTCTGCGCTTGAAGGCTTCTGCTGCCATCCCAACAAGAGGAAGATGCATGGAATTTCATTTGCACTGCTTAGAGTATTGAATATGTGCAAAACTCAACAGCTATGTGACTTGTTTTCACTCTTTCTTACCTTCCTATGAAACTCTGCAACAAGGTCAAATGTATTGTTGCTATGCTATTGAAGAGTCACAAACAGAACTCCATTCTAGTGGGGTGGTGGCAGAGATCTCAGAGACAGATATCTGAACACATGGGCAGATAAACCACAACTCTTTGCGTGACTAGATACCACTAGAAGTCATGGCAAGATTAACCTGCTGGAGGTCCTGGGGTAAAAATTACCTGCTGCGCCCCCATTAATCCCAGTTTCTCCCATTCTTGGCTGTGCTTTTTATTGTAATTTACCTCTATCTAAAACTTGAACACTTTCAATTTAATTGTGTCTCTTAACTGTTTTTGCTGTTTAACTTTATTTGGAACAGAATTATTTTTCTCCCTTATTTCTACACTCGGGCTACATTATTATAACCACAAACGTCTCCTAACCGTTGTAACCCAAACCATGAAACTTTCAATAAATATATGTGCTGTGATAAATTGGACTGCAACTCTCTCTTCTCTATCAATTAATTATATTTAGGCTTTTTTTTTTTCTATGAAATGTCAATGTGAAAAATATTAAAATCACAGCTTGTTGAGTCCAGGGTGATGTCCTCAAATGTCGTGTTTTGTTTGACCAACAGACCAAACCAACCAAATCAAATATTACAGGTTTATAGTGATAAAAAATAATGAAGAGCAACAGATCCTCACATTATAGAGAAACTGGAAACAACAAAAGGCTGGCACTTTGCCTAAAAAATGACTAAACGTATTAGCTCTTTATTGAAATAGTCATATTATCTTATCTTATCAGTCAGCCACCAAGAAAGACACTGCATCCCCAAACCTGGGCAAATAAAACCAAACTCTCTGCATGGCTCAGTGTAAGTGTTGAATGAACTGAACAATTCAGTTAAAAAGCTATCAGATCACTCTTCAGGGGCTTTTCGATGACCGGAAAGCTGTGCTGAAGAATTCTGGGAAGCTCCACTGCAGCATCAACAAACAAACTGAACGCGTTGTTCATGTGAAGCGGCGGGGGTTCGAGAGAGGTCCGCTGACAAATGGAGGTGTGTTAACCCCGAGACCGCAGCGCCCCTCTGAACAGTCAGTATGCTAAATGTCAGATCTTAATGGGAGCACAAAATAAAGCCAAGCGTTTGGTTTCAGTCTGTGAAACAAAAAGAAGGAAATGAAAATGAGAAAAACTTTTTGTGTGTGAGTGTGTGTGTGTGTGACAGCAAGCTGTCAATACATGTGGCGCTGATTTCAAACAGTTCAGTACTTTCCTACTTGCTGTCCACATCTCCCTCATCTTTCATCTGTCTCTTAGCTCCACCACCTTCTCTCTCTCTTTCACCCACTGCTTTCACTCTCACACACACTGCTTTTCTACCCGCCATCTTCTCTCTCTCTAGTGCTTTTTCCATCTCGAGACGCTGAATAAAAACAATGCTCCCTTATCACAGGGCGCCTCTCATTTTCTGTGTTTTCCGCTCATTTCGCTACGTGCTCTGTGACCAGCGTGGAAAGCAAGCAGTCAGTGTGGAAGCAGCCCTGTGTTGCACTCTTCCTACACACGGTGGTGGGTGGAAACAGGAGTCAGGAATCAGTGCTGCAGCAGCCTCTTTCTTCTCCACCAAACGGATCGATAATGAAGAGAGGTTTAGTTCTCACAAAATAATCTATCACATCAAAGATCTTTTTCAGTTGGAGATTTTTTTTTGCTTCTTCGTTTTCTCCCCATCCCATTTGTAAAGATTTATAGATAATGTAACTGATCTTCTTCCCCGTGCAGCACATTTCAAGTTAAAGCTCCTGGGGTTTTTTTTGTCATTTTATTTCCAATTGTTGTGCTGTGTGATCCTAACGCACTGCGATGTGTTGACTGCTGCCAGCTGAAAGACTTCACTGAGGGAGGGAAGGTGCAGTGCCAGCAGGGGGCGATAATAACAGTGAATGTAGTATGACAACAAAATATGGACAATTGACCTCCGTGACCTCCACACAGAAACCAAGAGAAGGCGTTTTTTTTTTTTAAGTAAGTAGTTATTTCAAACCGAACCTTGATCCTGATGATTCTTAAACTAGCCAAGTAGTTGTTAACTAAAAGTAACTAAACTGCGACCGTTCCCTGAAAGGCTTCTCAATAAGCTTTATTTTGAAAGTGTAACCAGATATCACATTTTTATTATTGCTAACCACACCACAGAATGAAGGTGTTGTTTTCACACCTTTCAGGGGCGGGTATATATTTAAGGTGACACCAGGTGGACTATAGCCCAGTATAATATATTGCTGGTATCAATATTTAGGAATTTCAAAAATCTGGAACCAACAAATGTTTGTTATTCTTGCCAATAACCTAAATGATTCAAATATGATTAAGACTTGTTTTCAGTCAGTCAACTTCAATGAATTGCTTCAGCATTGTTTGCTGTTCCTGAATAAAGTAGATCGAGTTTGGTGCACTATGTCTGTTTAGGCTGTGTGCATTTTTCAAGCGGTCTACAAATCCTGGAGCCTCCTCTCTTCCAGCAGTCAGAGTTGCTGTGGAGAGGCATGGTTTAATTTCACTGTGAGCAGCAACAAGGCTGAATTCACACAGACGGAGAGAAACTCAGAGAGCAAGACCCGGGCTCAGAGGCAGAGGGGGATTTTGCTTTTCAAGGAAGCAGTGACAGCTCACATCTAGAGCACTCACACGCCGCCGCTGCTGGGACGCAGAATGCAGCGAGAGATGGAAAACTGACGGGAGGAGAAAGCCTGTGTGTGTGTGTGTGTTTTGCAGGCTAAATAAGACAGTACATAGCAGAGAGCATGGGGATACAGTGGCAGCCGCTTCTTTCCACAACACGCACCTGATGGACTACAGCCTCTGAGTGCTGGGTGAAATGTTGCTGGAAAATCCCTGTGAGCACACACACACACACACACGCACACACACACACACACAGACACTCGTGCATGTGCACTACAACAAGGTGGTGAAAGGAAATTCATGTAAAAAATGTTGATCTTTTCATCCTGACACCCTGTCAGCCTTGTTTTCTACTTTCACGCCACCAAAGCACAGTGAAGTGAACCGAGCTAGAGCCGCATAGAACAGAGAGTCCCTGAACTCAACGCCAGGCAACACACAGATTTTAGTTGCACCAGGATCCAATGAAGCCGTTACTTCCCATTAAGACATGCCACTTTGCTGTCAGACAGCTCATTTCTAATCAGCTGTTTGCAGTCCAGTGATGTATTTTTAATAGGGCTGGATACCAAGGAATGGTCAGAAACTGGTACCAGTTCTCGATTGATCAGAGACAAATCATTGACGAGCTCCTGGGTAGTCAGTGCCACTGTTGGTAAATACAGTTCCTATACATTTTACATTCATGCTTTGTTGTCTTCTTCATCAGCAGATTGTAAATGTAGATTTTATGGCAATTCATGACGTTTTTTTTGTAAGTTTGGGTCCCGAGGAGACACAGGATTTCTCTCGTGCTGAAAAAGCAAAATACCGCACAGCCCTCGTTCTTTGCAAAAAGGGATTCCACAGTTCAGCTGAGACCAGCTTCAGCCGCCTGAATTGGTCAAATTTAGTGCGTGTCCTCTAAAGTTACAGCCTCTGCAGCGTGAAACTCCGAGACACAACAGTGAGGATGAAGATGCCCTTTTGATTTGAGACAGACTGCTTCAAGCCCATTTTAGCTTCAGCTGAGCTTTAGAAAGATTTTTTTCGTGTGTGTGCACAGAGAAGCACAAGATAATAACTCACAGACAATCTCCAAAATTGTCTGAAAATCCTTGCGGCGACGTTATAGAGTCTTTAAGCTGATTTCTCTAATCTGATTCAACAACTTAAGTGGTGTAAAGAGGAATCAGCAGCAGTTTGAGGAAGCACGAAGATGAAATGAAATTCAACAGACTGAACTTCTTGACACTTGAACACAGCGTCAATGCTCCCTTTGAGCTGCTTCAACATCAGAGAAAGTCCAGTTTTTTCCCATGTTTTCCACTGCACACACTTTTTTCTTCTGCATTGTTGTTGTTAAGCACTTTGTTAAAGTAGGGACGCATCGCGTTGTATTTATTGTCGTATGTCATCGGATATCATATTTCGCAAGTGGCTGACTGAGAAATATGGAAGTGCTCGAAACACATATCCACCATGGGTCTATGGCAAATCTATTGCTATTCTGTTGTAATCGACTGTCTATTGTTGTTGTCTGTTGCTGAGCGCTTTTAAAGCAAGTGATTCAAGATTCAAGATGTTTACTCTCACTCCGCTTGTACAAGTAAACTCGTAGGAAGTTATAGAAACATAAAAACAGATTATAAAAGAAATTCAAGGTGTAAAGCAATAAAATGTAAAAAAAACCCCAATGATATTAAATAAGGATATAAACAGCAGTAAAAGGTAAGCAGCAATAAAAGGTGCATATACAATCATTCAGCAGATCAGATCAGATTTAGATATTAATTATTAAACCAACCTAACTACCTGATGTAACTAAGCACTAAATAACCTAAACCTACCTTAGAAACACCTGAAGCAATATACACACACTAGTGCCAAGCTCCCGGCACATTGTCCTCCTCTATGGGGCCATTTTGATAAAACATCATGGGGACAATATAAAACATGAGTGATATCTAACAGGAGGCCACAAACATACACACACACACACACACACACACACACACACACACGAAGAGATTGGACATGTGAGATGAACTTATGCTGAGGCCTCTGGTTTGGTCATGTAAATGTCTCGAATCAAATATTCTCTCTGATAAAACGTGGTTTGGGGTCTTTTTGTGCCATTCTCAACCAAAGGAAGGAGGGTTTGCTGAGAGAGACTCAGCCCCCGGTGGTCGGGCCGGTCTCGCAAAGAAAACAGGATCTAAAATGATGTGGGTCTGCAGCGGTTTGCATTCAGTGCCCACCCAGGGAATATCAGGCTTTCACGGATATTTGGATGACTGGTTGGCAGTTCATCCCAAGGAAACTGACATTTAGACTTAGATTTGTGCTCATGAGCAACTGAGTCATGACTGCTTTTATCATCCAATGAAAAAGCTATTTGGAGATATCCGGGCTTATTACCTCTCAGGCTGTGCCGTTCTCTGTCATCGCAGGATAAAAAAAGGGAGGTATTTAGGGAGATACTTCCGAGAAATAATGGCATTTAAAGGGACAAAATCGGGAAACGCTTTTTTTCTGCTGCACTTAATTCAAACGCGGCCCTCTCGAGTCATCCTCCATTGGCTCATTCAAAGTAAAAGGGCCAGGGAGCATCGTTCAGGCTCCTCCAACATCCACTGTTTCAGATATGGACTCACTCACAATGACACACTAGTGGAGCAGTCCAAATCTTTGTGGTCAAGGTCAACCTGAGCAGGAGAGGATGACCTGCTGCCATGAATGTAGACAAAGGTAGTCCCTCCTCCGGCTATTCCCGCCACCTTTTCTAAAGAATTCACCACCCTTTTTGAGGCACCTGAATTCACAGTGCGTCAGTCTTCGGTGCTGCCGAAGAGGAGAAATATTTATCTGAGAGCAGAATTGATTCTGTCTGCCGTGCTGCTGGTCAGGGTCTCGGCTGTTACCGGCCGCTACATCACAGGTTTGACGGGCGCTGAGATCTGAACTAGTTTACAGCCAAAGGTTTAGGTCCGGCAAATCATAGAAAACGGTTTCCTCTCATGTCAGTGATGAAAGGATACATGTTGAAGGAATCCTCATATACACTGAAGCTGTGTGCATCAATTCAGAAAAGGTTAAGATCGTATTAAGGCGTCTTCTGTCTTTTCGAGGGAGGGTGGTTGCCTGGTGCGCTCAGTGTCTTGCACAGGACTGGCTGACCTGGACATACAATATAAAGGCTTGTGCACACAAATATAGAGTTGATGTACGGATAGACAGTATTACAGAGGAAGGGTGAACTGCGACCTCCAGTTGGTGAATTATTCTTGAGTACTCTGAGGCTTGAGTCTGGATCCCAGCACACTACACTGCGTATGGCAAGCAAAAAGGTCCAATTTTTAGAATAGTTCAAATTTCACATTTTTTTGTGTGAGATTTTTTTCACGGCTGTGATTAAATTTAATGAAAGTTTTAAATAAAGCCTGGCTTGTGACCGCCTCAGTTCAGAATTTTTGCACATTCACTAATGATCTAAAGTTTATATTTGTTGATTTCCTGCAAGACAAACACAAATTCTCCCCCAAAAAGCACATTTTAAACACACGAATCTCCTCTTCTACCCAGCTGAAGACTCTTTTCTCAATATTGGCATCAGTTAGGCCACTGGCCCCATATTCTCTGAATCTAGGCTTTGCTCAATTCTGCAGGTTTTTTTCCGCCCAGAACCAATGAGAAAAACCGTGCATCCTGCGCAGATAACCTCGGTAACTTCAGTTTAAGTGTATTTCCACCAGCAGCTCGAAATAAAACCGCCGACACATGCACGGCTATGACGTCTCTGCTCTGAAGAAGCAGCGGCACTTACATGGAGGTGATGTTCTGGAAGAGGTCTTCGATGTTCCCCGTGCTGTTGCCGGCGCTGCCGGTGCCCTGGAAGGACAGCAGCGAGAACGACATGGGGCTGCTGCTGTCGGACTTATTGCAGTAGATCTCCGTGGGCGAGCAGGCGCAGGTGAGCGGACAGTCCTGCAAGGACCTCAGGTAGTTGTGAAAGAAGACGCTGAGCACAAAGAAAACCCTCCAGTCGCACCATATCCTGGGAGAGCGACGGACGCCGAATGCGCCGAAGAACGCACCGAATCCATCCATGCTGTCACGACTCAAGTCCCCAGATTTCTTCGCAACTTTGCGGCGCAGCAGCGAGGAAAAAAAAAAAAAAAAAAGACTCAAATCCGCTTGGTCAAAGTCCGCTCCGCGCGTACGTGGGTGTATGAATGCGTAACCGGGGCTCTCACCTTATCTCTCACGCTGGAGTTCAAGTGTTAAATTATAATGAGAAAAAAGCATCTCCCTTTATGTCTGTGCGTATCCATATGCGTGTGTGTGCGTCTCTCCCTCTCTCTCTCTCTGTGCGTGTGTGTGTGTGTGTGTGTGTCTGTGTGTGGGTATGTCAAATTTTGATGATGCCAGTCACGGCTCTCCTGCTCGTTAAAAAAAAGGAAACTACACCGCTGGGAAGGAAAACACGGGGGGAAAAATCCGAAAATATTCCAGGTGAATGACATGAAGGGGTGTGAGCGTGTGCGCGCCGCTTCTCTTTCTCCTCTTCTCCTCTCTCTGCATCGTTTTATGTCATCCCTCCATCTCTCTCTCTCTCTCTCTCTCTCTCTCTCTCTCTCTCTCTCTCTCACTAGCGCTGTTGCTGGTACCAGGCGGTGGAAATGGTGGAGAGACCTCCACAGACACGGGGAGGCAGAGAGAGAGAAAGCCTCCATCCTCCGAGCTTGAAGTCCCACCTACTGGGCAGAGTGGAAACTGACGGAGAGGCGAGCGCGCAGCTGCTTCTGCTTTGAGATGGCAGTCAGATACATGGAAGGAAACATAATGGATGGCTCTATCCAAACACACACGCACGTCCAGTTATGTCTCCTGTCATCCCATATGAAGTTAGTAACATTATTTCCGTATGTTCAAAAGAAAATCACTAGCCTGAATACCAACCAAGCAAAGTGGGCACCTGGCCCAGAACCACACAACTCCACAGGCCCCAAAGCCCCAAAGGTTCACTGTATATAGACTGGTTCCATATAATTTGATTAACTGTGAATTTTATTATGTCTGGAAGAGGGGCCCCGTGTCAAATCCAGTTTCAGGACTCAAAAGTGCGCAGTAAGGGCTAGATGCTGTGTTTTATCTTATTGGCCTTGAGGTTAACAGTCACACAGAAAACCTGGGTCCAGGTTCCTCGTCGTCAAACCCGTCATACCTGAGGTGGCCCGCCCTGAGCTATGGCGTGGAACATTGAAGAAGAACATCATGCGGTACATTTCTGTCTTTTGGCCAAAAACGCTGCTGCTATTTGCTTCATCGGTCTGCCTCGTTTCCCACTTTTGTCCAGAGTGCAATACCTCTGTTGAAACTAATATGAAATGTGCATTGGATATTCTCGGCCCACGCGCTTTGAGCTCTGGTTAGGACTGAGAAACCAGAGCAGTCAGACAAACACACAGTCAGGTTTGTCCATCTTATCTAAGCTAGTGCTTGAACTGTGCCATGTATTAGCAGGGGTTTAGATGCTGAGCCTGATGGAGGATAGCTCTTCAAAATTCTGAATGACAACGTTTTTGAAAGTTCAACGCCAAAAGCTTTTTTAACGACTTATTATATGAACAGAATTGACAGACTAGTCCAAAATAAATGCACTTTCTTTGGTTGTGATGAAAGACCAGTACTAAAACACACAACACAAACTGTCCAAAAAGTCCTTGAGAATGCGACCCCCTCAAACTCAGAGACCTGAGTCTTCACATCGGTGTGTGTTCTCCCTCCCTCCTCCATCCCATCGTCTCTTTTTTCTCCCCTGGATGGTTTCGTCTTTTGAAAGCTCCACTGAACCTGAGAATAAAGGCAAGATCTTACCCACTAAAAAGCACTGAGGAATCTAAGCTGGGTCAAGAACGGCGGTAGGCTTAGCAAACAGTTTGGTGCTCAGTTCAGGGAGATGTTACAGTAGGGACACACACACACACACATATGCAAACACCGTCAGCTGGGCTTAAGGCCTCTGAGAAACTCAAGAGACGGAGGAGCCTGAGGAGACACTGATGCTAGAACCAATTCATAGATCACTGCTGCTGGAAGAAGTACTCACATCTTTGACTTGAGTATTTCAGAGTATTAATCTAGTAAAAGATGTGGAACAACAGTGCAGGAACGCTCTGTTCTGGAATAAGTCCTGCATTTAAAATTAGTTAAGTAAACATACATATACTTTCACAGATTCTTTCCTCCAGAGTCTCATTTGCATCAACACTGATGTAGTCAAATACCTGCAGATTTCTTTGCATGTTGTCGAAGTGTCACACAGCAGAAAAACAGAAATACTAGAATAGAAATGCAAGAACACATCAAGTATAGTGCTTTTGGTTTGATGTTAAATGAATTCAAACAGAAAACAAAATGAGAAGTTTCCTGTTTCTGAAGGTCTCATTTTTCATATTCCCTCTTGCTCATGAATGCTGGCGCTAACATCACATAAGCTACCTTTGATTTAGTGGCTGTCCTTAAATGTGTCACTTACTTTGTGTTGCATAACGTCCCCTGGCCCTGGCCTGTGACTGTGGCTCTGGGTACACAGTAGAAACACCGTTAATAATAAGCCATATGTGCAATATTTTATCCTCATGGGGTGATCAAATACACAACAAATGTACAACTTTATTTAACATGATGTGATCCGGCTTTAAATTAAAATTTACATAACCACTCAAAGCAACCACAAAAACTAGATGACAAAGTCACTTTTAGTCCTTTAAACGCTGTCTGCAGCCATCAAAATTTGTTATGTGAATAAGAGAAAATATTTAGAAGGTTTTACTGTATGTATTTGAAACACATTAACAGGCACCATGCTGAGGAACTAATGGCAGTCATTATTTCATATTGTTCAGGTGTTATTAAGCCTGTGTACAAGAGTGAATTGTGACAAAATGACAGAAAATTCTGTAAAATCCAACCATTCATTGAGACTATTGCTTTTAAAATCATTCATTCAGTATTTGTACATGTGTCTCAAAGGCCACGCTCACTGTCTCGGAATTTGATCATGAGTGCATTTCAGGGCATCCGAAGAGGCTGACAGGCCTCTAAACTGGCACAACAGCAGAGCAACACGTACTGCAGCGGCTCACTGGGCTGCTAAGCATGCAGCGCTCCATTTGAGCGACTGGTTTCTGGCAGAAAACCTGTGCTCCTGTCGTATTGGAGTTTTTGTAATTACCAGATTTCGACCAAATAGACTTTACATCAGTATCCACGTCCAGGTATGACTGGGAAACTTTTCTTGTTAAAGCAAAGAAATGCTGACACTTCATCTCAGTTAATGTCTCTTGGTCAAGATAATAAAACCTATATTTAACGGAAATACAGCTATATTGTCAAAGTACATACTTTGGACCCTTACAGATGCAATTTCGCCATCTTGAGTTGTCTTTTAATGTGACCACTTGTCACAACACTTCTCCGTCTTTACCATCAATCCCATATGACACAATGAAAATGTGCTATTGAGCAGTAGCGTGGGAAATGTAGGATTCTGTGTTTTGAGGGCTTGATCGATGTCTCCTCCTCTGCTGCTTTAGTTTTGGTCATTTTAAAATCCCTCCTTTGAGTTCCCAACTTTATGGAAATGTAATCTGAATCAGTGAGCGCCCCTCATGTGAGGCGTGAGCTGCTGGTTTTCAAGTTTCCAACACGAGCTGCAAAGTTTAGTCTGTAAATTCTAGTATTAAAACACATGGGCAAAAGATCTTATCATTTATTGTCAATTTTGTAGGTGAGGACTGATAAAGGCCCAG
Source organism: Chelmon rostratus (assembly GCF_017976325.1). Taxonomy (NCBI): domain Eukaryota; kingdom Metazoa; phylum Chordata; class Actinopteri; order Chaetodontiformes; family Chaetodontidae; genus Chelmon; species Chelmon rostratus. The sequence goes on along the minus strand of NC_055663.1, from coordinate 7,680,438 downwards.
CAAGCAGCAAGCATACCTCCTTTGGTACCAGGCAGTGCAATAAAGGAAATACAAAATGAAAGTAATTGGTTGATTTTTTCTGGTTTTACAGCAGATTGTTGTGTTCTATGTCATCATAAAATAAACCCTTTCTTCTTGAACAAGCATCTAAGTTAAAATCCTATTTGCTGATGGTAGGATGGGAGATGGTAGGATTTAGGTTTCTTAATAAGTGTTCAGCCTTGACTTATAAACAAACAGAACATCATCTTCTCCTCAAGCAGCACGACGGCTTATCTGTGGTTAACAGTAAAAGAATTAGCCTCAGACTAACACATGCGTAAAAGTTTGAAGATCAGTTGATTTGTTTGTCTTCTTTGTACATTCAGACGTCCCGCTGCTGCATGTGAAAGTGGTGGCAGCAGGTTATTTTTAGCATTATGGGGCAAAAACCTCTGCCTCTCCTCTTGTCTCGGTTTTCTTTAGAAAATCTAGTCCATGACGGGAGACTTTGGCCAAACTCATTTCAGAGAGAGGGCGTTCCTATTGGCTTTTCTGCAAATGCAGATTTGTGTGCACGTCCCTTCAGATGGTGACAGCCTGGTTTCACATAGGCAGACCTATCTCCTGATTCAGGCCTGATTCAGTGGTGGAAAATCCTGCAGCTTGGGATAAATTTCAAATTTCTCCTTTGCCTTCAACGGTGTACAGTACAAAACGTGTGTGAACATGTCCCGGCTCCACGCGACGCTTCTGGCTCATTATGTTTGAGGCCATGGTGCTCGTATCGACGAGTGGCAAAGAGGCATGATGACAAACAGCAGGGAGTAATTTTTGAGGGGGAGTGTGTGTGTATGTGGTGCACCGGCCTCTCATCCTGCTGTTAGATGGTGTCACAGCTGCCTCTGAAGCCTGGATCCCTCTGCCCTGGGGCCATGAAGTGGTCGCGCGGCATCTTTGAGGGGACGAGTATGGCGGCGAGAGGGACCGGGGCCTTGCTGAGGCTCCCACCGTGGCGTGCGGGCTCCATGAAGTATGAGATCTCACTGGGCAAACTGACTCCTTCAGCTGCTGTCTGAGAGGTGGATGGTTTTGCATTGTGTGTGCTAAAGTGTTGCCTGCAGCAGCCAGCAGTTGCCTACTGCCATCAGTTTTTACATACAGCGCTATCCAGTCCAAAGTGGAGCCTGAGAGGCGGCGTTGGGGTGGGTTCCATTTGAGATTTGAGAGCCAAGTACAAAACAGCAATACAATTCTGACCCGATGGCGCAGGAGCCGAACCGTAACCCTTACCAAAGCTGATCCATAAATGAGAGAACATCTTCAGTGAGTTTTGTCCAGTTTAAATCCCCACTGTGTGATACCACATCTGACCGCTTGAGTTCTCTGACCGACTGAACTCAGGATTAGTGACATCAGCATGTTCCCGTATCATAGTTTAATTAACTTGCAGAGCAGAACCAGAACCGTACCAACAAGAGTGATGGTCAAAACCATTAGGATACAAGTAAAAACCAAGTTGTAGAAGCACTGACTTCAACTAATGGACATGCTGAATGCATATGCTATAAGCGATATGTGTTGTTTGGCAGGTGCTGTTGTGGGTGCCTTCATAAAAAAAGAAAAAAGAAGTGAAAAGACGTATGTGCTTCTCGTTTTCTCTCGTTTCGTCCTCACCGTAAAGCGCTGCACTGCTGCTGCCGCTACGCCTCTTCCGGCGTGCTTTTTGGCTAAATGGGTTTTGTCCCACCCGTTCAGATGACATCAATCATATGTTAATGTCATGACTTCTTAATGTACCTATGACCACAATGCATTATGGATGAACCATTGATTCCTAATGGCTAGTTAATGTACTGCATGGGACCAGGCTGTGGTTTCATGACAGATGGAAAGAAATTAACCTCTCTTTCTCTCTCTCTCTTGCTTTCTCTTCATACACATGCATGCATGCACAAGTGCACGCACACACACACACACACACACACACACACACACACACACACTATTAATTCTAATCCAGTTTTTTACATGCACCTAAAAGATTAATCCCCTGTCAAGCTGTAGTTTGCTTCGGCATTGACTCTCCTGCAGCTTATTATTGAAATTTCACTGTATCTTACCTGTTATCTTGTCGATTTCCAGACCCACAGTGGCAACATGGGTACTTTGGTTCAGTGTTCTGTCCCAACAATCTGATACAGGCATTCATGTTCCCCAGAGAATGACTTATAATTACTGTGTTGTTCTGAATATACAGCAATCCAGTCTGTGTCGGTGGAAAAAAAGAGGCTGGGACATTTTCAACATGTTTTCACTTAGGAACACATTTCCTCTGCGACAGGAAAAAACTTCACACGACCTGTTAGAAATCTGTGGAGATTAAACTGGTCTAATCAAACACTAAGGCTACAATGCACACAATAAACAGGCAGGAAAAAAAAGTTTAAGGCTACAAAAACAACACACAGACAGACTAAGAGCTAGTGCTCGCTCCAGTCTTGGACCATGTCTGCTGCCCTGAATATGTCGCTGTCTAGTCCTTGAATATAATATTAGCCCCACTTTTTCTAACATAATCCGAAGAAATGATGCAGGCCATTATCACTAACGGCTCAAAATGTCCACTTGTTCAGCACTTCAGGTCACAACAGGGACTTGCACTGAGCTTAATGCTACGATAGCATGCCAGCATTCTCACTAGTGGCATGTTGAGAGGTCTTGGTTGATCGTACTGTATGTCTTTGTATGTGTGTGTGAGAGAGAAAGAGTTTTCCCCTGAACCTCTTAGAGAATTGTCAGTCACCATATAGAGAAATATTGATGAAATGTGTTCATGGACCAAAAGGACGATGGAGAGAAGCAAAGCGAGAGACAGAGAGAGACGTGAATATTGCCAGCTGTCAGTCAACAGCTCCATGTGAGATGGGGAAAACATGTTTGATCCCTGGGAACGCTGCAAATAAAACACAAGCAGGTCTATGAATACACACAGTATGCTGCAGCTGGTAAACAATTTCTGTTTCTAAATTTAGTTCAGCTCAAGTCAGTTTTTTGCCAATTGACTTCAACTTTACCTACGTGTGTGTCGCAGGTGTGCAGTCTCACTGTCATTACGTGAGGAAATAGACTTCAAGCACACTGTCAGCCTTCTGAATGTGCAACCCGACCTTTGTGGACAAACACCAGCCACTCGCCAAATGCTATGATTGGATACAGAGGCCAATGCAGAGGTGCTTTAAGGTGCAGTTCCCCTAATGGCCACTAGATGTTGGTTCTAAAAAATGACTTTAATCTGAACACAAATTATTTGGTGCATTGAGTGTTGTTTTTTCTGAAACTACCATTGGGGGGACCAGGGTCAAGCATTGTCAAATCTTAGACATACAGCTTTAAGGAGGTATTACATAAGATTTATTTATTTTTTTATTTATTTAGGCTGAGACTGGGGCAAATGGGATGCCACTGCCCCAAAATCCTAGACCTTTAGAGACCCTAAATCCCATGACAAGGATTTGATTTGTTTAATTACAAAGTTGTTTTCTGTTTGCACTAAATCACAATAAAAACTCATCAAATCATAAGTGGCTAAGATGGCTCATCATTACCTTGATGTATTGTCTTAGAAAACAGCTGAAATACTCATCACTGAAATTAGGATTTCCTGACTCTAATAACAACCGGTATACTAATACAGGCGTCAGAATAAAGACCTATGGATGACTTAACAGACTCTTCATCCATGTTTTTATACCATCAATTACCACCAATCTATCATCAATTACTGTCCACACATTAACATAAGAGTCTGGAGACAAATGTGTGTGTTTCAACCTGCTCGGTGGACACGTTTATGTGTTTGATGTGTGTGTGTGTGAATCCGACAGCATGACAGTGACAGAGAGAGAAAGACTGGTCATTAGAGAGACAGAGTGTGATCGATGTCAGTTGTGAACGAGGATGCTGTCTGTCGACAAAATCAGCTCTCCGACAGCCTCGTGCCGGTTAGGTTACCATGACAACGCAGGACAGGGAGACAGCGAGAAAGCAACAGAAAGCAGAGGAAATGTGGGACAGAGAGAGACTCTATCCTGCTGAAGTTAAACACACAAGCAACACAATGAGCAGAGCGAGAGACTGATGAGGATTTTTTTTTTCGTGTGTGTGTTCTCTAACCTGTGGAGGCTTTGCTGCACGGATGCTGCTCGCCGCATCCTCAGTGTGGCTGACAGCTCGTCAAGATGAATGACAAGCGCCGGGGTGGGAACACGACCGTCTGTGAGGGAGGAGGGCGGAGCTGACAACACACTTTCTGTCACCAGAAGAAAAGTTGAATATAATAGCTTTAAAGCAGCCATAAAGAACGCAGCCCTCCATTATTTAACAGACAAAATGACAACGGACCGAGGCCTTATTGTTCACAGCACTATGGAATCCAGCGGAAAACACAGCGTTTAGGATGGAGGTATGGAAATGACTCAGACCCTGCTCACACTACCATTTTAGACAGAGATATTATGCACTGAAGAAACATTGGGTGTAATTTGTTAATCTCAGCTGCCCCATAGCTATAGTTTCCAGGTGCCCAGGAGCCTTACCTGTGTTTAAATGAGACGAACCAAGGATTGAATGCAATAGTTCTGGTGCCAAACTGGTGGCCCTGGAACTTGGGGGCAGTGTCCAGCGCTCAGTGTTGCACACCAACGTCTATAACCTGAGAACTGTTTCTTTCACAAGGTTAGCAGCACTGGTTGGCACTAGAATAGATCATTATTAAGACATTTACTGCCTTGTTTATTGATGTTGAAAGGAAGGTTATGCAGTGAGCTTCCTGAATATTCAAATGATGCAACTGAATGAGAGAAACAAAATTTGTCAACACATTTCAGGACTTCATTGGGGAAATTAAAGTTTTTTACTTGTTAGTGGCTTGAAATCAACACAGAGGACCTCCTGAGCAACTTCCATACTGGAAACAACGCTGCCAGCCTGCAACTGCGGTTCCCAACAAGACACATGACAAATTCTAAGCATATAAATGAGATGTCTATGTGCAGCAAAGTTGCCTTTGGAGACAGGTGTTCTGGCGTTTGCAGTATTCTCTTCCACCACCTTCATTACACCCACTCAATCATCACAATTTCCACAGTACAGACAAAGAACAGCTGGGTGACTGTGTTGATGTTGTTGCCTTGAGTGTGAAAACTGTGTATCAAACAACGCTGTAGCTTTAAAACCTAAATGTCTGACCGATTTCTTCAGATGTGGTGGAAACACAAACACAAATGAGGTAAAACAACTTTTACTTTTAGTGGGTGAGACACTATAAGGCCTCAGTATGGTTCAGAATAAGTGCTTGTTGGATTGTCTGAAAGCGTCTTAAAGCATCATTTTTGTTAAGTGTAGCTCAGCTGTGCGGTGTGTCGCACGTCTGGTTTGAACATTGAGATATCCAGTGAGTTAAATGGGACCATGAGGACGAAAGAGCCGATGATGAGGAAGATTGATCTGATCTAAATGACACTACGACTACAGAAGAAAGAGCTACAACACCAATCAACAGTTTATCTAACTATAGAGGAAGGAATCTCAGTCCGTCTGTCCTTTAACTTCCTCGACAACCGCCCATCTGATCGACTTCACGCTTGGCGGGTGTACTACTGAAGACTCGTGTCGAGTGTGAGGGAGGTTCAATGACCCACAACCAATAATATATTGAGAAATATTACATTTTGATGGAGCATTTCTATATTTTGGTACTGGTTTAGCGGCCCAGGAAACCCACAGATCATCTCACATGATGCTACTCGGCCAATCTCATCTGGACATTCCCATAGCGAACATGGCTGGGCCCGGGCTTAAGGGCAAGCAACCAGAGGATGCGCTGCAGCTAAAAAACCTCGCGATCAGCTCAAGTGTGAGAGTATTTCAAACAGGGACCTGATGGAGAGTTTATTTTGACCAAACCACAGCTGGTGATTGCTGGTATGAACTAAGGAAAACTAAGGAAAATTCGGTATTACAGCTGCTTCTGGTTAAACAAAATGGATCGTACTCTTTAACAAGATAACAAGACAAGACATTATGTTGTCAGACACTAATTAAAACAATATGAGCCTGCTAGTGGCAAAAACAAACACTTTTAGTGGACGTACATTGACGCTGCGCAAACGCCCAGAGGGGTTACATTGCAGCCCTTTTTGTGGCAGCCGGCTGCAGCACTCTCGTTCAATAATGGACCAGTATCAAAAATTGTTGTCTCCATTAGTCACTTGGACACAAAAAACCAAAGGAAAATAGGTTCCATAAACACATGATATGTGAACAGAATTTGTCCCGTTTGTCAAGGACATTGAAATCTCCAGGACATGTGGACCAGCACCAACTGGAATCTCTGTCCACGATGTCACTTTCATTGACTGAAAATGAAATGAAGGCCAAGCAGAAACAAGCAAATAATTCAACAGCACGGTATAGGACATTATTCTATTTGTTTATTTTGTAATGTGTACGAACATAGACTCTTTAAAGGACACACATGAAATGAATCATCAGGTTTCAAATGCAGCTTTAATGGGTAAGTTAGGAAAGGGATAGACAATGATGTCTCCCGTCTCCAGTAGATTCATGAGGGCACAGATGGATACCCGTGCAGTGCCTAATGATGGGTCAAAGCCTCATCATCATCACTCATGTTAAATACACGAACACTGGGCTTCCAGAGGAATGCTCACCCAACATTTGGCACATTTTACTGTGAAAAAAATAGTGTTGTTTCGTCCTGTCTGTAATAACTAAAAAGGTGAGTTCACGACTCAAAAACTTCTTTTCCTCTGTAACATGCACAGATTGATTCATGCTACTGTAAACCTAAACACTGGAGGTGCACAGAGACATCATGTCTGCATCTGTCACCACAATGTCTGTCTCTCTCTCTGTATTTGAATAGAACACCAGAAGAGGACACAGTTTAGACCAGAAGTCACATTAAATCAGGTGAATGTATTTTTTACAAAGCATGGAATTGATTTGATATTGACACACACTTATTTATTGCATTCACAACAAGCTCAGAAAAATATCCTTCAGCTGAAGAGAATAATCTTAAATTCTAGTGATGCTGCTTCTTCTTACTGCAGTTTGGTAGGATACATACACACTGGCCTGATGCTCGGCCAGTGAACTTACACATTCAACACATGTCTCCCCATCTGAAGAGAGATGCATCTGTGTACGCTGATAAACATGTGTGACATATCTCTCCCGAGAGAAACCTCGCTGACAGAGCAGGAGGGTTTCTCCAGTATGTCCGGTCCATCTGCAGAGAGGGAGCAGCATTTTCATCCTGTGGCCATCCACTGTGAATCTATGAACTGATCTGAATGAGAATTATTTCATTCAAAACAGCTCTGAAGACTGAGCTTATTGCTCACAACAGATTTGAATTTCTCCTTCCTTCAGCAAAATGCTCATGTTTTGTCACGTGTGCATAAGTACAGTTGTCTACAAGCACAATAACCATGTGCAGAGTTGACTCTCATGAAACTGTCATCCTCTTCACAGCTTCTTAACATTCTTTCATCTTTTGAGCCATTACACACAAAATGATCCGTTCAAGTAAAAAAACCTGTCAAGCACAAATATCTATAACATCTATTATCTGCTAAATTGGCAAGTTACCTGTCAGGTGGCAGTACCGAACCAGGAATCACAACCAACCAATCTCAATCAGGTCTGGAAGCATGCTGCGTATATAGAGCTTGCACTATCACTACGATGTACTAGCATTTAGAAACATGGAGGAAGACTCAGAAGAGCAGCTTCATGCTCGTGGAAGAGGAAGAAGAGCAGAGTGTAAACACAGTGTCATCAGCTGTGCAAACTGTAGGGAAAACAGGCACATGCAAGTGTGAAAATCATATTGTACCAGGAGATTTATACACATATCTGTAAATGACTTTACATGGAAGATTACATGCATTTTCTGCTTACAGTGCATGTAAGACATTGCTGCACATACAAATGTGTACAAAACTGACATTCTTGTATAGTACAGTATAAAGAGTCAACAAAGAGAATAAGAAAAAAAGTTTTGCATGTAAGAAACATTCCAGGCTTGGCTGTCATGGTGAAAAAACAAAACATTTGGACTACTTTTCGTTTTGGTGGTGATTTACTGAGACAGGAAATGTGAGTTCTGACATTATGCAGACACGCAATAGAGCTGTGATGTCCCATGAAACAGTTGTGACAATTGCTCTTACAGCTTAGAGAATGTTAAGACTGTTTATACCATGTTTATACCGCTTCGCTTCGGATGGTTCACGCCTCCGCGTCGTCCATTAATTTCTGATAATGGACACCTCGTCGGGCAATATCCCTTACTTATAAGACCTATTCATTCCTTTTTTGTCTTGAAGGGTGCTCCTTGAGTTGGCATACTGCTCTTGAACTTTTGTCTCCATCTTTTTTTTCATTGCATGTTTTATTGTGGGATGATTTCAGTTTGCGTGACAGCATTTTTACTTGTATCTTATGTGCAAAACACACAATTAACAGGATATGAGACCACTGGTTTCCTGTGGTCCTTTGCCCTGCGTTCAGTTGTGAGTTTTAATTTCCTGACAGTTGGTCCGGCTGCTTTCCTGTCACTCCCACATGGAAGACCACACTGATTCATCTCAAAGTGTGATCACACCCCAAAATATTCTACTGCAGTCTCGTTGTAATGCTAACCAAACTGGCAGCGGCTGGTCTAGACTCAAAGTCCCGTCTCGGCTCATACCTGCAGAGGAGAGGCATACTAAGGCATTTGTGTCGGAGCATTAGGTGTGAATTGATGTGGCCTTGATCTGATTCGCACGGCTGCTGCTGGCTGAAGTCAGCTTGCATAAGCTGATTTGGCATCAATCTCAGCTGGGCCTGACTGGGAGGAAGTAAATTAAGCGTCACCATCAAATCCTCGTGGATCCCTTGGTCCCCTTCGGTGACACCACAGAACAAGGACACACAGAACACAAGGACAAACAAATGGAATACATGCAAAGCATCCTGTATACAGCAGTACTGCAGAGAGGAGGGACTAATCCTGGTTCTGTGTGTCCTATAAAAGCAATGCATTGGTTACATTATTTAATTTTACATTTTTTTAATGCAATTAGGGTTGAATTAATTACTAGTCAGCTGTGGCCTAGAGGTTGGAGAAGCGGCTTGTGATCGGAAGGTCGCCGGTTCGATTCCCCCACCGGACTGGCAGAAAAATTTGGGTGTGGTGGAGTAACCCCTCCCCCTTCACTAGCTGGCTGATGTGCCCTTGAGCAAGGCACTTAACCCCCCTATATGCTCCCCGGGCGCGTGTTTCACTGCATGTTGCATATGTGTGTTTTAAAACAGTGATGGGTGAAATGCAGAGAAGAATAAAGAATAGGAGAATGAAGTGAATAAAATAAAAAAAAATTTAATTAAAATTAGTAAGGCAATAGATGTGAGTGAATGAGTTCATTTCCAGTAGAGGGCTGCAACAGGATTCAGATGTCTAATTTAACATTATGGGCTCTGTTTCTCCAGGTGGCTCAAAGCCAACAGTTGCAGTGCAACACCACGCAAGCCCGACTGCACAACGGCGAGTGGAGAAGCTGTGTTTATATAAAATGACAAAATTCTGCCGCCCCCCATTGCATCAACCCCAGCAGCACCCATATTATATAGGAGCACTCTGTTTTGCATCCGTCTCCGCAGCCAGCCTCAGCTGCATGACCCCAAACTTCCGTGTCTCCATTTCAAACCACCACTTCCAATTTGCCCTGTGCTCCAACAGTCCAAGCAAAGTTTCACTGATTATATACAAATCGTACAGATTGTTTGTGTCATTTCCATAATTTGAGATTTTTTTTCCCATCTGTTCCTTTAGCTCAGGGGTCGGGAACCAATGGCTCGCGAGCCAGATGTGGCTCTTTTGACGGCAGCATCTGGCTCACAGACAAATCCTTTGCGCACGCGCGAGCCAGCGACTAGAAAGCCGGTTCGCAGTCATTTCAGTGGGAAAGTGTCAAACATACATGTCGTTGTGTCTATCTATTTATCTATCTATCCTTCAATCACAAAGGCAACGCAGATCGGGTAGTGACAGGCACTGTTTAAGTGAGGCTGCCGTATTTTGCTGTCGAAAGTAGCGGTCGATGTGCGCATGCGCAAAGGGGCGTACTACAGTGTCGTTAATCCCGCTGTCAGCTAACTAATTTTTGACACGCTTCTGAGACGATGGCTAAAAGAAAAAAAGATGACGAGTATCGTACTTTTCTGCAGGAATGGACAGAGGAATTTGCCTTTGTGGAGAAAGCTGGTTCTGCTGTGTGTCTAATATGCAATGATAAAATTGCATCTATGAAGCGGTCAAATATAAAGCGGCACTTCGACACACGCCATGCTGCATTTGCATCGAAATATCCTACTTGTATTTTTAGTTTTAAACATATTGTATGGCTCTCCTGGAATTTCATTCAAATTATGTGGTGTTCATGGCTCTCTCAGCCAAAAAGGTTCCCGACCCCTGATATACAGTGTTGAGCTTGGTATGCCAGTTACTTCATTATACAATACAGTGAAAAGCCATATGAAGCAATCTTTTTTTCTTTATTACCATTATTATTGTTAAAGTAATATTTGATTTGCTTCCGTATGTAACACACACTTTCTACTCTTAACTGAGTACAATTGCTCCTAGTTTTAAAAAGAGATTTCAACATCACCACAGGCCCGTCCATGAATAATTATGTTACAAAAAGGAGCTGTTATATTACAGAAAAGGAAAATAAATGAAATTCCTCAGCTCTCGTGTATTTCAACCCACAGGCAAGCCCATCTAGAAGCTTCTAACATCGGGTTCTGTGCTGATCACAACAGAACAAACTTGGAATTGCCGCCTCGTGGCTGTATGCCTCCAACAGCCAGTCAATTTACAGTTAGCATCACCTTTTAGTGACTATTTCTGCTTTATTTGTGGGCCTTTGCAGAAATGCTGCTTCCTCACAGGTCTCGGTTTATGACTGAGGGTGATAGGCTTCTGCTATCAGACCCTCAACACGATGAAACTCTCTGGCTTCTTTTAAATCTCACCTCATTCATGTCGACTTGGTTGCGACCTAAGCAGTGTGCATGTGTTTCAGCTGAAAGACTGTGATCTCTGCTCTAAAATGTCCATGCAGCCAATCACACAGATGCTGTCATTAACCTGCACTCGTGCTGGTTTGGTCAGCCGGGCTGTCAATCACCTCTGTTCTGAACACATCAAAACAACCACTGGAATATAAAGTAGTCACATCTGTGACCTTTTTCTTCCTCTTTATAATTATAAGAAACACTTTGGTTTTTCTGCTACAAGTCCAATAGCTTTATTTCAGGCTGTTAACAATCCTATCTACACAAACAAGACACTTTAGCCACCACCTAATTCCATCAAGTCAAATACAATTTGTATTGGGTTTATTTTAAATTTGTTTATTTTATCGAAATGATTCGTTCTTTGGGGTTACATTTCATTTTGTTGTTGGAAAACAAAATCATCAAATTTCAAAAAATAGCCTCCTGCAGCTCTTCTTCTTTGTCTTCTTCTTCGTCGTGAGTTGGATGTTTTCTTGCGTCGGTTGTTGGATGTCTTCGTTCCTTGCTGTCTCTTCGTGGGCCCATATTTGGTCTTTGACCAGCAGCATCCGTTCCAGCTCTTTCTTTTCTTTTTCCCACTGCTCTGCTCTTCTGGCCCAACTCTCTGACAGTGTGGACAGCTCCTCTTTGCACCTGTCTCTGTCGTCTGAGAGCTCCTTTCTAAAGCTCTCCTCTCTCTCAGAGAGCTCCTTCTGGTGGCTTCGGTCTTCTGCTGCCAGCCGCTCTTGTAGTTCTTTGCAGGTCGCTTTGCTCTGATTTAGAGCCGACTCTGCGTCAGTCAGCTGGGCCAAGGTGACGATGTAAGCATTGGTTCGAGCTCGTCTTTTCTTGGTGGCCCTGCTGATCTGTTTGTCTTTCTGCACGAGGACCTCTTTCAGCTGGCTCACTTCTGCCTGCCACTTCTCATTCAGGGCTGTCGCTCCGCTGGAGGCTCTCCTTTGTGGAGAAAGCTGGTTCTGCTGTGTGTCTAATATGCAATGATAAAATTGCATCTATGAAGCGGTCAAATATAAAGTGGCACTTTGACACACGCCATGCTGCATTTGCATCAAAATATCCTACTTGTATTTTTAGTTTTAAACATATTGTATGGCTCTCCTGGAATTTCATTCAAAAATATTTGGTGTTCATGGCTCTCTCAGCCAAAAAGGTTCCCGACCCCTGCTTTAGCTGAAGAAAATGAAGTGTAAACACGCGCTCTGACAACACAGCCTCAGCTAATCAGCGGTCGATTAAGGCCCTGAGATGAGGATATGTATGTCTGTTTACATACAGCACACCAACGCCTTCACTGAGTGTTTCATGTTAGAGACAAAGGGACTGTGGTTGTGATTAATGGGGCATCATTTTTTATTCATGACAGCCGACATGGAGCTTGTGGTCCACACTGACCGACTGGCTTTCTAATGTAACCAGCCAAAGATGTGGTCAACAAATTGGCCCTTTATTCTGGTCGTTACTCAGGACTTTTTTTTTTTTTAACTAGCTAAAACATTGTAAAACGAGAGTGAACCTGAAGCTCATATTAATACATTCTGCTGTAAAAAGTGTTGCTCAGCCGCCGCTACTGTTTCAAATCGATTTCATTTGCTTTTTATAACATAGTTATCGGCCTATTTTTCATTACTCAAGCGAGTTGTACTCCCCCCCCCCAAACACACACACACACTAATGGCAAGGTCTATGGTCTGAGTTACTGCAGCATTTATAGCACAATAATTTTGTACAAACATCAGTTACTGTCAGTGGAATCGCTGCAAACAGATTTTGGTGAAGTCGGCTCAGTGGAGAAGACTTCAGCTCTGTGAACAGTGCTGACCCACAAGAGGACGGAGGAGTGAAGGACCTGCAAGTGGCCACTGTGCCACCAAGCTTCCAGCACAAGATAGTTTGCAATACACCAAATGAATTTAACTGTGTGTGTTGGTCCGACACTTTCACAGTGAGGAAGCTTAACATTAGCTGTCCACATTGACATCGAAATTGAATACTCCTGGTTCCCAGAACATGATTCCCATTTAATTTTATAACCCCTTGACATTTCTTCTTGCATCACCTTCATTCTGAAAGATCCCTTTGACTAAGAGCAAGGTCTGTGCCATATCATGATTAATGTCCAGTCTAACTGTCACAAACCAACAGTTAATCTTTACTTTTTTACAACCACAACCACTACCACAGTCTCTGTCTAATCAGAATTAGAACAAGCTTTATTGGCCAAGTATGTGGACAAATACAAGGAATTGGAGTCCGGTTTAAACATTGCATTTAATGTACTTGCACAGGAAAACAGGACACACAGCTCAATGAGGACAAAAGACTAAAAAAAAAAACAACGTCTGAAACACGACAGCAATGCAGACAGATTTTTTGGATATTTTTACCTGAAGATGAGTATCCAACACACTTATTCTCTAAGCTACCATTGTAATGTCAGCTCACAGCAGTCCAGGGAAATGTGTAGTGCTTGTGTTTGTTGCTTGTGGGTCACACATATTGCATTCCTCACATGAAACAGCTTTTTCCAACTTTTTTCTCACTGTATAGAGGGCTGACCGGTTGGTCCAGTCGGCCTCTGTCTTGTCTTCCAGTTCGTTTTGGGGAAACACAGTCTCCGGAACACCACCAGTTTCCTCCCTCTCCGCTCCCACTACTCCGCCTGATGTATGTTGTTTTGTGCAAGTCCTGTTTCCACTAGTCTCTATGTTAGAGGTGGTGGCTGCAAAGTTAGCAGGACACATAGAGCCACAACAGCCACATGTGTGGGAAATATGCTTCCGGTTTCAATTGCTGACTGGCTGTCACACCATCTGCTCGCTTGGCCCAACAGGCTTTGTAGGATTGCTCATATGACAGCCTGCCTGGCCTGCTGACCACGACTTTTTCATCCACCATCATTGAGCAGAAGTTAGAATCTGCTCAATCAGGACATAATCAATTATCCAGTTGATTGGATGCTGTGGAAGCAGAGGGGTTGTTCATCAAAGTCATCTTAAAATGACATTAACTAACACACGGAGAATATGTATGGTCAGAAAAAGGCTTTTGGGGCTGAATAAAAGAGACATTTATAAATGCACCTCTCTGTGACCCTTGTCAACTATAGCTCGTTGTTGCTCCACCACCATTCGCAAACATTACTATCAAACCCAACAGCAGTTTACAAACCTCTGTGGTTGAATCTACGTGGATTCAATTCACACAATTCACAGACAAACCAATATTTTCAGACATAGATTTACAGGACCGGCCGCCTCTGTAAGACTTGTCATTTCAAGTGTTGTGTATCCAGATAAATCCAGATGAGATTTAAACCTTTGTTGGCCTGTTCAGGGACCTGATTGCACTCCAGCTTGGTTTACCTGGCTACATGCAAGCTCGCCCTGCTCCGGTCCAGAGGGAGGTGTTAATGCACCTCAAGATGTATGGAAACAACGAATGATATTTACAATGTATACAATTGCCCATACCTACCAATGCGCTCTCATCCACACAGACCAGTCAGTGGTTGAACTGATCAGGGATCAGATAACAGCAGCTTGGCACTCCTTGTATTTGACTGTATGTAGAAATTGGTGGAGCTTTTATTCCGGTAATGAGGCGGAGAACAGCAGATAGTTTCAGTGTCATTTTAGTGATACTTTAGCTGCTGTTGTCACAGAGGAGACAGATCATGTATTAAGAAAAGTGGATAAGGATGTGTCCACAGGCTGCAGACTGAGTCCCGAATGGAACCTGACCAACCCAAGATGCAGGAAGTGACTCAGTGTGAATGGACAAAAAGGAAGTTTATTGAAGTTTGCTATAAGTATACTTATATGCTTCCAATTTACTTTTTGTGTACTTTTTGTAGATATAGTCAGCTTGGTTCAGACAGACAAATATATATATATATATATTTGTCTTACTACCACTTACTTCCACTTAATCTTTAGACTGAGATATCCTTATAATCCGTATAATCAATTAATCTTGCCTTATACAGAAAGTTTAAGTATACTTTGCTTATATTTGTGCTTCCTCTTTTCATGAAGAAGCCCATTTTTTCTCTGAGGCATACACTCCAGCACACGCTTTACATACTATCTTATAAACTTAGATGTTCAAGTTTATAGAAACAAGTCAGCTTTGGGGTGGAGTAAATAGTACATGGATGCAACCAAACCTGATCTTTTATGCACATAACATAGTATTGTGAATCCGCACAGAAACAGATTCCATCCATCCATTATCTATACACCGCTGAATCCTTTGCAGGGTCACGGGGGGGCTGGAGCCTATCCCAGCCGTCTCTCGGGCGAAGGCAGGGGACACCCTGGGCAGGTCGCCAGCCTACCACAGGGCTACATATACAGACAAACACACACGCTCATTCACACCTATGGACAATTTAGAGTTATCAATTAACCTCAGCATGTTTTTGGACTGTGGGAGGAAGCCGGAGAACCCGGTGAGAACCCACGCTGCACAGGGAGAACATGCAGGCGGGACCGAACCGGGGATCTTCTAGCTGTGAGGCGACGCTGCTAACCACCGAGCAGCCCCAGAAACAGATTCTTCCAATCCAATCCAATCCAACTTTATTTATAAAGCACTTTAAAAAAACAACCAAGGTGGACCAACGTGCTGTACAGAAAAAATAAATAAAGACAGAATAAAAGAAATAAAATACAGTAACACAATAAAATAAATACCAATAAAACAATGAATAAAAAATGGAATAAATTCTTTCAAGGTCTGTGTTTTTAAAACCATGTGGATATGCCAAAACACAGATTTGTGCTCGCAGTCTAAACAAGGCCAAAAAGTCTCATTTGGGATCATCAGTTCACAGAAGAAAAGAAATCTGACAATGCTGCAAACAAAAGAACTCACGATTAAAATACAAACTAGACTAATGAGGGGATGAGGAGCAGGTGGAGACATGCTTGGAGAAGCTCAGGTGAGGGGAATGAGGTGACTGAAGCATGAGGCAAGGGAAGAAGCTGGTTGGCTGGGGAGAACAGTGGGAACAGGGCAGGGCTAACGAGGCTGATGCAAGGCAGGTGTGGGGAGAACGTGTGGAGGGAAACAGTGCAATGGGCCTCCAAAAAAAAAAAAAACAGAAAACCCAGCCTTCAGAGCCCTGCCGGGCCTTCTTCCTCCTTTGTAAACTAATGTTTTGTTTTGCTTGTGTGCATGTTTTAACTCACAGGTGTGCTCAGCCGCATCATCATGAGAAAAAAATGCAAAAACCAAAGCTACGCCAGGCGAGCCCCTGCAAAGATGAGAACATATGAAAAGAACATTTTTGTTCCCATAAAGTTCAATGTAACGTCTTTTTGTTGGATTTGTGGTTCCTCTGCCTTGGGGTGGACATTTGCACAACCTGCTTGTGGGCTGCCAGGGACTGATTTTGGGCAGGCTTGTTCGTGACACAAATACCTAAAGACTGTGTTTATACTGTACGTTTGTAGTTTGTTGCAATTGTTATATTCTCATGTTTTGTCATCCAATACAATACTTCTTTGAAAATCTTGAGAAAAAACTTTTTATTTGTGTATATGAGTTAACCTCAAGTCTTCTTAAAGTATGGTTAAAAGTATATTAAAAGAACATCAACCCTAAATAGCAACCTATACTGCAAAGTGCAAAATAATAAATAAATAGTAAACTGTAAGTATAATGTTAAGGTCACTATAGTTGCATTATAAAAACGGTTAAACTATAGTTCACTCTGACTATATGTGTACTTTAATAAACTAAAAAATGCACGAGTATTACATATATATGTAAGTTTACTTATGGTATACTTCAAAGTATACATTCATAAACTAAGAAGTGGGCTACAAGTATATAACTCGTACCTATAACTTCACTTAGATATCATTGGTTGTTGTTACCAGTCAAATGATAATTTTGCCTGTCACTGTGGGCTTGGCAGCAACAGAGCGAGCTCCTTGCAGTGTCTGTGGCAGTGTCTAACAGCACAGACCTGCAGTACAGATCAGAGGAAGGCCCTCATAAAGATTCTGCAGGGCCACGCTCTCAAATGGCCTGCATTGTGCTGGAGAATGAACGAGACAAATGGCCCTTCTCTGGCCTGCTTCTCTGCCAAACAGTCAACAATAATGAACTGGATGTCAAGAGGCCGCGCTCGTTTTAGCTCAGACAGCTGGCTAGTGAGCGCGGAGAGGGGTCACCTCTCCACAAGACTTTGATCAGAGAATGGAAGGCACTTTGGGGACATAACTAGGCCTCGCTGAGACTATTTATTCTGTGGCTTGTGTGTTTTATTAATGGTAGCTGAACATCAAATAAATACCAGAGAGAATGAGAGCAGTATGTTAAAAAGTGATCCTGATGGCAGAGGAGGGCTGAGTGAGACAGGACTGTGTTACTTCATAAGATTCGGAGCAAGAAAGCTGCATCCTGACTGAGTTTGGCCTGCTGCCCACCTGATGGCACAACACCTGACACACCTATACCGAACATTTAAAATCTTTGACTTTGACTGAAAATTATCTAAAATGTGGAATTTAGAAAACAGAATGGACACATCATCAGCACATTGAGTAAGGTTTTGGCATGTTTGTCTGCTTGAAATCACATTAAAGTGATCAACAGGGGTTTGTACATGTGTTGGTTTTGCAAATGAGCATTTTATATTCCAATAAATCCAAAAAGTCCTGTCCCAACAAGACAGTCATTATATTTCTTTGTAGAATTTAAAGGAAATTTGTTGTCTACGTGTGTTTTAGCACTTAATAAAACTTGCAGAATTATTTTCAAAGCAATTTCTGAAGAGTTGTAAAATTGGAGTTTGGCATTTAATGATGTTTATTCTTAATATCATGTTTTTAAGTCGTGGCACTAAAAAATATAAATAGCTAATGTGTTGTACAGTTACTGCAAAACCAAATGTACCAAAACGACGATATAGACTCAACTCTACAGGCAGGCATTACATTTCATCAACAGCTGTAGCTGTCAGCTGCTTCCCAGGGGTACGTCTAGATGTGAAAAAATTAGTAGCATATTTGTATTTATTATTATTATGCTATTATGCTTGTATGTAAAACTTTTAAAGAACCTTGTGTTGAGTGCAGGACGATAGCTCCAAACACACAAAGAAGCAGAGAAACCACAAAAAAACAAAAACAAAACACAAGCCCACAACGTTTTTAATAGAAGTCCATTTCCCTTTTAAAGGAGCAGTAAAACCTGAGTTTCCTGCCTGCTTGGGCCTTCCATCTGTCCTCGGGGCCCTCTGTGGCTCTGCTCCGATGCACTGCGGCCTGCTAAAAAGCTAAATACATCAGGGTGTGGCCAGAAACCACATGCATCTAAAACCGCCGGCAGGAGCCCAGGAGCATTACAGAATTTGATGTAGCCCCGGTTTAATGTGCAGTGTGTCACGGTGTAAAACACATTCATCTCAGATGCAAAGAACATTCGATTTGTTTTCTTTCTATCCTGAAAGAGGCAGGGCTTGGAAAGTGCAGCAACTGTGCAACAAGAGAAACTCGAGTCTATTTTTTCACTGTGTGGACCAAATGTCAGACTCTTAAAGATGTAATCAGCAATATTTTATTGACTGTTTGCGAGTACCTCTGGTCAATACGAGTCGCTCAGCGGCGACTGCATTTCCAGTTTGTTTTCTGAACTGGCAGAACGAGCCTGGTGTCTGCCGGCTGCTAATCTCTTCTCTCGTGCCTCTAACGTCTAATCATGTGCAGCATTTGAATTTGTATTAACTGTGAATTTCTCGCAGCAGCTGAGATTAGTCATCGTTGACCTGTGTATTGTGATGCTTTCATGCTGTTTGTGATGCAGTGAACATTACAGGCGAGAGATTGTTCGCCTCTCTGCTTACTGGGGTCTCCAGTCGAGGGTTATATAGTGCAGATTATTGCCTTTATGGATTTAGCTGTGGCCATTGTCACGCACACAGTTGATACAAATGTCTGTTTTCCTGAACTTCTTTCTCCACGGGAGAGAAAGATTAGCTTTAACAAATAACATTTGCCTCACTGCCACGGCTTGGACAGAAGGCTTTGTTCAGACAGACAAAAGCGCAGCGTCAAAAAACACAGGCCAACAGTTCGCTTCAGTGAGACCGCTGCGATGGTAGAGCAGGGATCCCAACACAGAGGGCCATGGCAAAAAAAAAAACAAACAAACAAAACACATTGTTGTCCAAATTGAACTTGGCTTGATTTGCGATTTCAAGGCGCTACATTGGCCAGACAAACATTCCTGTTAGACATACAAATCACAAGAAAACTCCAAGACACTTTTTAAACTGTTAAAACGCCTTTGTTGTCATTGCACGGCCATGTTGGACCTTAAAACAAACTGGGGTCCGTTTCACAAAGCAGGTTCAACAAACTCTGAGTGTAACCCTGAACTCTGATTTGATCAACTCTGAAATCGGAAACTCTGAGTTTTCGATTCCACAACAGCAGATTTGAGTTAGTTTGATTAACTCAGAGTAGGTTCACCTCGAGTTAAGCGCGTGCACCGCAACTTTAAAAAGACAGCATCAATGGAACCCCGATTTGAGGAGTCACCATGGCAACGGTGAAGCGGAAGGCTGCGTACTTCACGCCACTGGAAATTAGACGTTTTAATGCGCTCATACAGCGAA
This sequence comes from Chelmon rostratus, assembly GCF_017976325.1. Lineage (NCBI taxonomy): Eukaryota > Metazoa > Chordata > Actinopteri > Chaetodontiformes > Chaetodontidae > Chelmon > Chelmon rostratus. The sequence continues at coordinate 7,660,670 of NC_055663.1, read as the reverse complement.
TATGAACACGTTTTTAGACGGAAGTCCAACACCGCTGCAGCTGCGAAGGAGAGGGAGACGGCGTGGGAGAACATTGCTGCTCGGGTCAATGCGTGAGTATAAATGTAGTCCTTTGAAATCACAATAATATTACAGGGCAAAACTGCTTGAATGGTTGCCTATTCATTGATTTCATTTAGGTGCAATCCAGCAGCTTAAATTGAAATATAAAAACATGGTTCAAACAGGTAAGACCTCAGCATGATCTTATGGAGGTAGCTACCTCATTTTGATCATGTTTTACATTGTAAAGTAAATATTAAGTGGCTCCCTTTCATTGTAAAATTGGTTATATTGTGTTCATATCATGTTTTATTTTTTGTTAACGAATGAAATAAAATTTAAAAATGAAAAAAAAGTGTTCTCATCTATATCATGTTATGTTAAATAATTAAGCCTATATTTAAACTAACACAGACTTTTACTCAGCTAACAGAAAGAAGGCAGATGCACGAAGAACGGGTGGTGGCCTAGAACCGATAACTGTCTGGAAAAGCAAGAACATCGTGGTCTGATAACTATCTCCCGACGAATATTTAATTCTCTGCGCAGTATCGCTTCATCCACGGGATCATGATCAAAAGACGTTAACATGCCATGTTAACGAAAAAAGTCACCACCTACTGTGCCTAATGGACTTCCACTGACTGATATTTTTAATGATTTTTTTTAATAACAGACGGCAGAACTATGCCAAAACTCGTCTGCCGACTGAATGAATGAATGAGGAAGTGAAATACGGTGTGTGGTTGAAAGAGGGCGGAGACACAGAGGAACTCGAGGTTCATTGAGTAAAACCTGGTCCCGACCAGGTTAGGTTCATAGAGTCAGTTACTGCGGTAACTGACTCAGAGTTTAACTTACCTCTGTCTGTGAAACAGGCTTGAGTTACCCCTCTTTCTCTGGTTTGACTTACCTTCCTATGTGAAACAGAAAACTCAGAGTTTCCCTCATTTCAGGGTTAACATACTCGGAGTTTTCAGTAAACCTGCTTTGTGAAACGGACCTCTGACATTTTGGCATCCAGCCTTTGTCAGGGAGTCAAACAGATCTCATGAAACAAAAGGAATCTCCCACTTGGACACGTGTGGCCTGGAGGGTGTAGATAGACGGCTAGACAATATAACCAGCCATAGATGGCCGATGAAGGCTGGATGCCAAAACGCGCATAGTTTGTTTCAAGTTCTAACGTGACCATGCCATGACAATAAAAGCTTTTTAGTTGTTTACAAAGAGAGTGCCTTGGAGTTTATCCAAAGATTTCCTGGAACAGTGAAATGGCACCAGGACCTTGTCAGACCTTTGTGAATCTCATCTGAGTGCAAGATCCTGTCCCTGACGCTGCACCACAGGTCGCTTAGCATGTCGGGATACGCCAGTATAGACGCCCAGTTGTCCTTCATAATCCGGCAGGATGCTTGTAATTCGTCGGCCATGACAAAATCTAGAGTCTCTAAAGTCTCAAAATCAGTCTCAGTTCGTGTGGTCAGATCCCGGCGGAAGAGGCTATTGTCTGGGCAGAGCCAGGTTAATGACAGCGTGCTGCTCTAAGCTTCATTGTTACGTGAGCTTTAATGTGTTGTTGTGAAACCGCAGTTGGTCTTGCTTATATCTGCTTGTTGTGTAGTTATACTTGTACAAATGTAGGTGGTGCCTTGTAATGATTCATTCCTGTTAATAATTTTGTCGCTGTCAACAACTAGCTCTGATATTTGCAAGTAACCAAACCTGCCCCAACCAGTTTCCAACAAATAAAGCATCTTGCCTCTACCTTTTTTAACCATTTTATTTAGTTCTGTCTGCAACAGTCTTGCAGGTTTTCGCGCCACCAACTATTCACACCAGCGGGTGTTTCACTGAAGCGTCCCCCCCTCAACGTGATGAGAGATAAAGTGTGACGTGAGCTGGTGGAGGAATAAAAAACTGCAGCCTGACTGGCCATTCCTGCTTTGAACTGATGCGTGTATATCTGACGTGTTCCAGCATGTTATTTACCTGATATCTACCACACATCCTACACTGTGACAGCTGAGTAAGAGTGTCTGGTGGGGGGGCTCTGTCACCTTTGTGCTCCCCCTCTCACCTACGTGTCTGTTTAAGCAGGAGCAGCTGTTTTGTCTCAGGGTTTAGTTTGGATTGTCTCAGGGTTCTGTTTGTCCTGACAGGTGGGTTCATACTCGATGCTCTGCTGCAGGACTCCAGTTAATCCAGGGTTGTATTTAGGCTTATCTGGACTGTTTGTAATCATCCCACCCGTTTATTTTAGCTGTTTAACCGTGTGCTGCAGCCACATCAGATCCCTCCAGACTTGTTTTCTTTTTGTTTTTTCCTTGTTCCTTTTCGACTCAAACAAGTCCCGGCCAGTACCGGGCAAATTTAATTCAATCTTCTAAGCCCCTCGATATCTTTGAATCTCTTATCTTTAATAAATAATGACTTGTTTAGAAAAGCCTGTGTGAATTTCAGTGCTGTGATTTTTCCAGAAAACACTCCGCAGCAAGGTCAAACTTTGGTTAGAAACATGGGAAATTAAAATTATTTGACACCTCAGATACCTGGAATCCTACTTAAACTGCGCTGCCTTGACGCCGTTAGGAGATTTGTAGTGCAGCAGAAACATCTTTACAGCACTGAAAAGGAATAAATAAGTATACACTTTGTATTGCTGCACTCAAGTCCTCAAATGCCAATCCAAGTTCTAAACTAAAGTTTTTATAATGTTTTCCTCTGTGATTAGAAACCCACTGACCCCACCCATGTTGACTGACCAACAAGCAGACTTAAACAGGTTTAAACCTGTAATTCTACACAACTATAAGCTTGATACTCTTTATGCTCTCCTTGAGCAGGTAGCAGTGTGCTGGGCCTGTGCTGACATGTTCTCTGTGGGCCTCTCTGTCGATGTGCCCCGGTTTCCTCCTGCAGCTCATACACATGCAGATCACATGAACTGACCCTTTGCTAACTCCCCTGGTTCCAGCCGCCATGCCTGTCGGGCCCTGCATTGCAGCACAGCGCTGATAACATCGCCAACAGTTGAGGATTAGCCACTCAAGATTCATAGTAATTCTTGAAATAATGGGACCTTGACTTCAGACAGAAGTAGACAAAGACGGCTTCTCTCCTCTAGCAGACAGCCATCAATTTTGCAGGCTGAAATGTAGATTTAATCAGCTCTATGTAGTGAGGTAATTATTGTTAATTCCTTGAGTTGGTTGAAAACTTGTTTTGTGGGAAAATGAGAACCCTGTCAAAGGTCTTAAACTTGATTGCTTTGTACATGATATCATGGTAAAATACTGAGGTTAAAGGTTTACATACTTACCAGATGATTATCCATGTTGAAGACATGTATATTGAGCATTGTTCAGGTATTGGATGGTAGAACTAGTATGTATGGTATGTATTATATTACAGTATGATAAGGAATAATCTAAGATCAGGCTGTTTAGTTTTAACATAACTGCATTTGGACAGTGCTGATTGGGATGTTTTCAGGTCTGATACCAACAGTTTGAATGAGCTCCAGCTCCAGCTCCCTGATTCAGCAGGGGCCCGGGCCTCTGCACGACTGCCCACCTCAGAGGGCCCCTCCTCCTGTACCGCAGTGACAGCCCTCTACATCCTTCAGAGAGATGTCAGCAGGCCTTTCAAGAGACAGAACGCAGGACTCGACTCTGTGCTCATCAGCTGTCTCTGGTGATCACAGGCATCTTTAACACCTCACTGGAGTTATGTCACGTACCAGCCTGCTTCAAGACCTCCACCATCATCCCTGCTCCCCAAAAAACCCCCAGGGGAACTACTGTTTGACTTTTCATTGTATTAGTCGTGCAACACTGCTCCCGGTCCTATTGACTGCTTTGCCTGATTGGTAGTCCAACCCCGAGCAAGATGCAACATCATCCTCACACATATACAAGGTAGGAAACCTAAATCAGACAGTCTGGGAGTTGTTGGAGGGTGTATTTTTCATTTCTGACGGGAACACCTGGGCTGTTTCTACTTTTTGTGTTAAGCGAGGCTAATCACATTCTGGATCTATCTTTGTACAGGACACACAGAGATGAGGCTGATATGGACTCTCTCATGTCACTCCGGGGAAGACAGGAACATCCACTTCCCAGAGAAAGGTACAAGATAAAGGCACAAGATATGGTACAAACTGTGTTACCTGTAGCTTCAGCTCATAACAACCGAGCAGTATTACCTCTGGTTGTGTCACTGGAGTGTCACAGAGCTCCTATAAAGGGATCCATATAGCTCAGAGTGAGATAGAGCCAAAGGCTTTCTGTTATCTGGTTAGCTTTCTTCATACTTTTAGCCCAAACAAACATATTTATATCCAGCCTATTGGATTATTTCACTCTCTATCTGAGACCCCAAAGAGCCAGAAGGATAGATGAGTCCATTTAGGACGTAATGGCCTTATGCTTGTTGTGATTTGTCCTATCAAAAAGAACACACACATACACAACAGCACAAACACACATAGACAAACATATAAGAACACCATTACTGACTGTGTTGTGCCCCTGGCGGTAAAAGCCATCGGCCTTTAGCCACTAACAGGGTTTTAATGGACCAGACCACCAAGAGCTCTACTGACAAATACACACACACACACACACACACACACACCTTTCCCTCTTTTTTCTCTTCTTTGTTTTCTCTCCCCCTTCCTCCCCCAACCGTGCCTCTTCCTCCTCCATCTCCTAATTATCATCATCTTCATCATCCAGATCTCTTAGTGCCTCTCTCTTCCTCTCCTCACGGACCATATCCATTCTTGTAATGTTTTTAATCTGCACCTGGTTGTTGTTCATTTTTTTCCTCATGCTTATCCCCCTCAGCCTCGACCAGCTCCACTCATCTCTTCCTTCATCCCCTTCGTCTTTTTGCCCCTCAGGGTGTGTCCGGCCATAACCCAGAACCATGCATTTCAATTCCACAATAAATGAGAGGACTGGCTGTACCGTGGCAGTTTGCTGTGCTGTGCAGTGCTGTGGTCAAAGTCCACATACATACCACAGACTAATGCAGCAGGGCTATATGCTGATAAGGTTTAATAATTACAAATACATAACAAGGCTGTGAGTTAATTGAGACTCAACTTGGTATTTGTTCCAGTTACAAGTTACAATCCGTGAAAGAGAATGAATTAAATGTAAAATTCCTTAATATGGATGCTAATCAACAACACAAAAGACAGTCTACAGCTATGTAGCAGCTAGCTTTGATCTAAATGCTAAAAGCAACATGCTAGCATGTTGATGTTGAGGAGCAGTAATTTTTACCATGCTCACAGTCACATCTTAGCACAACACAAAGAACAAACTGAGGCTGATGGAAATGCCAATCATTTTGCAGGTATAAGATCATAGACCAAAGTATTGGATGATGGTGCTACATTTAAGGCCAGGGGATCACTAGACTGAGACTATTTATCCTGAGGGCAACATGAATGCGAATGCTACATATCATGACAATTTCGTCCAATGGTTGTTGAGATGCTGAGAATAACATCGCACATCCTCCTTCTATATGTGAGGCTGATAAATCGAGTAAGTTACAGTGAAATTCACTCTCTGTGCTTTCCCGCCGTGTTTCCTCTCTGAAGGATGGTAACACAAAGACAGATTGGTGTGACATACACAGAGAACACACGATTACAAAATAATCCACTCTAGAGGCCATTTGATGCGGTGTGATTTAGTGCAGTTTATATTCTTATTCTTTTCCTGGATCATCAGCCGCGGCATAAAAGACACAATGCAGATTGTGAACACAGCTCACCGCAGTTTGAGAGCCGAACAGGTTAACAGACCATGAACTGTGAATGTGAACCTTCAGTGTTAGTCCTTCATGATTGAAAGGGCTTCTCTCCATACACACACTCAACACTAATGCAGAAAGAATTGCATTTTTTTTTTCACAATTGCTTTGTCTTAAAATCTTAAATCTTAGGCGACATTGAATATTTTCAAAATAATCTGTGCAGACCTCCAAACCACTGGGCAATAGTTCACATCAGATTTGATCTCATTCTTTATAAATGTTTGCATCTGTAGCATATGTAGCATATCTGCAGATCAGTAAGTGCAATTGTCTACAATTTCCACAGCTGAATAATTATACTCTCTCAAACATGTATGAAGTCATCACATGCACAATACTCCATTCAGTTGTCAAAATCTTTCAGGCATGAATATCACTCCAGTAAAATAGATTTTTCTTTTTTTTTGCAAAGTCTGCCAAATTGTTAAATTGCCTGTCAGGTCAAATTTGAAATTCACTAATGAATGAGGAGTTCCTCCCATCTTACATCAACCAATCACACATTCTGTCAAGTTAGCTGACAGGTGCTGTTCAGGGGTATGGATTTTGCTAAACATATTCACAGAGGTTGAAGATGGCAGGAACACTACAATTTCTGAACATGGAGATACATACACACATGAATAATGAAGAGGAGCGACTGCTTGCTGAGTAAGGATCCATAGTGGTGCAGCGAAGGGAAGACAGCAGATCAGAGGAGGAGGCAGAAGACATGGAGCTCAGGCCCAGATGAAATGCGGGCCCAGATGTGGACCGTGTAATCAACCATGGCCTTAAAATAGCAGAGATTGTGTCTTCAATTATGCGAAAAGTCTGCAGGGAAAACAGGTATGTGCTCAGTCAATACTGGATTTTTTCATGTTACAGTATTATAGTTATAGCAATGCAGTAGAATAAAAGTTAATTACATAAAGTCAATAAAAGTCAGATTTAAAGTCAGTGCAGGTCTGAATAAAACATACTGCCTTGTGATGGTTGCAGAAGAGCAGTTTTTACATCTCGACAAGAGCAAGACATCTGCACGATGTTGGTAGCAAATAATGCCATTGCACTGAGAGAGACCCTCAGGGGATAGTGGCATCTTTCACAATATCAACTCTGTAAGCACCTCCTCAATAGACAGTGTTGAAAAGAAATCAGATGACCATGAAACAACTCTACAAGGCACAATCTGAGAGGAACTGTGACAGACTGCAGGAGCTGAGTGTACAGGTAAAGCAGAGGTGTGTGTTTATTGCACAATGTGATGTGGTTTCCTTCATTACAGCCTGTATATACAGAGAGGGACACCACACGTGTTTACATGTGATTTGACAGTAAAGTTAGATTTTTTTTTCTTGTTTTGGAGAGAATAATGGAGCTTGGAGGATGTGGAATCACTCACACCCCTGTGTTTGTGGATGAGGCTGGTTTCAATCCGGCCAAAGGCAGGAGGACGAAATGTCATAGGCCACCGAGGATGTGCCAGGCCAGCGCGGGGCCAATATCACTGTGTGTGCTCCAATATCTGAGAACTAAGTACACATATCCCCAATATTGACCTCCACAAAACCCACAAACTCATGACATTCTTGGACTCCCTATACAGAGATCTTATCCCTGAGAATGAGAGGGGCTTGGTAAGGCATGACTTGCCAGCAATGAACAATGAGCCAAGGCAACTGAGAATAACTGTAAATACATACACACAACACAAATACTTAATACTTCATCAAAATCATCCACAGCACCACAATGTAATACAGCCTGAAATGACATGTACAGCCAAGTGATTAACCACATTTAAGGCTGGTGCTGATATCGCACTTTGTATAATTGGTGGCATACATTTCTCTATACTGAGTTCACGTTGTTTGCAAAGCTCTCGACTCAGCGCATATGGAACTGGAGCAGTGACTTTAAAGTTTGGCATGGAAAATAACATTTGGCATCGAAAGCAGAACCTGAAATGAAAAAGGAAACATTGGCATTGAATCACTTGTGTTGGATCATGCTGTATTGGCAATGAAAGAAAACCACAGATATTAAAAAATATTTTGTTTCATTATTGTTTTGCCTTCTGATGTGTTTTTCAATGACAATCATTTTTTTTACCTTGCCTGTCTTGTTCCAATGTTTTTTTTATGCTTTCAGTTGTTTTTTTTCAGTCATACAGTTTTTTTCAGTCATACAGTCAACTGACAGCAGTCAGTTATCACACTTTGTCATTGTACAATAACAACCCTAACAAACAGAAGAATTACAATATGTATTGCTGCTGTCTTTGATGTATTTATTTATTTATTCAGCGTAAACCAAGATTTCATCACAGCAAAAACAATGACACTTCTGTATTGCATGCATTGTACTACCTTTCAATATATGTCACAGACATTAATCAGAAATGCTGCAATATGCAACTTTTTTAAACAATTTTTACATTGAATAATTTGCTATAAAGTGCAATGAAGAGCACAAAATGAAACTAAAGTAATTACAGTAATGCAAAACAAACTATACATTTTCAGTATGCAGGCTTTTAAGGTTAGCTGCAGTAGTAGAACAGTGCTAATCAACTTTCAGCTTCCTTGTGCATTTGGCCGCAAGTTCTTACTGGCATCACACCTTGCGTCTTCTTTTGCAGCGCACCTGGGAAAGAATCTTTTTGCCTGCTTGGTCCAGCCCTGGCAATCGTCTGTATGTTTGCAGACATTCAGCATTCACAATGTCTGAGGGAGAGGGCTGGTGACTATTAGCAGAATGGAGCAAATTTCTGTCTAATTTACATTAATTTGTGTAGACTGTGCACTGTCAGCACACAATCCCAAGCTGAATGCAGCAACTTCAAGCTGCTTTTGACCCTTAATTTGCTCCTTATTTTAAAGGTCAGTGTCATTTCATTCACATTTTCACTCAGATTTTATACCCTCACATATTATTATTTGTAGTGTTTTCTTGCTACATGAAGAATCTGTTCACTGAAACTTACACTAAACGAAGTCCTCTTTCAACATGAACATCTCAGAAAATCTATCAGGAATGGAAGGCAGGGAGAAAAAGAGGGAGTCAATACGTTCTCTGATTATGTGCTGGAGAGCCTGCTAATAAAGTCAAAAATTCCAAATCCAAATAAATTATTTTATTGATATTCTGTTTTTCTGACAATGAAAATAATGAGGCCCATCCATATAGTACATCATGAACTTAGTGTGTCATGGATGTACCGAGAGGCTTTCTGTCATTGATTTCTAGCATCATGACAGTGGCGACTGTGTGTGATTGTTTTCCCCCCAATAAATATAACAGGGTCATCTGTTAATAGTAAATGGGCTGCAGTTATATAGTGGTTTTCTACTATATATACTGACCACTCCCAGTGCTTTACAACACAAGTCAGCATTCACCCATTCACACACACATTCATACTCATACCTTGCTACACTGCAAGGTGCCCCCTGTTCATCAGAAGCCATGACCGTTCCCGCACAGTCACGCACAGATGACGCAGCATCGCGAGCAGTTTGGGGTCAGTATGTATCCCAAGGACACTTTGACATGTAGACTGCAGGGACAGGGGTCCGTGTGTCATGAGAGAGGCAGCATTTGCAGTGTTGACGACACCCTCACCAGCGCACCAGAGGTCCGTTTCACAAAGCAGGTTCAACAAACTCTGAGTGTAACCCTGAACTCTGAGTTGATCTACTCTGAGATAGGAAACTCTGAGTTTTCGATTCCACAACATCAAATTTGAGTTAGTTTGATTAACTCAGAGTAGGTTCACCTGGAGTTACGCGCGTGCACCGCAACTATAAAAAGACAGCATCAATGGATCCCCGATTTGAGGAGTCACCATGGCAACGCGGAAGAGGAAGGCTGCATACTTTACACCGCTCGAATTGAACATTTTAATGCGCTCATACGGCGAGTTTGAACATGTTTTTAGACGGAAGTCCAACACCGCTGCAGCTGCGAAGGAGAGTGTTATATCTCGTCAAGTCTGTTAATGTGTTTTGTTCACGAGCGTCATGTCTTGTCTTGCACTTCCTGTTTTATTGTGAAACCTCTCTCCTCTCGTTTCAGGCCCTTGACTCCCCGGTGTGTTTCCCGCCTGTCTGATTGTCTACCCCGCCCTAATTGTCTCCACCTGTTCATTGTTACCTCGTGTATATATAGTCCGCGTCTCCCTTTGTCCTGTGCCAGATTGTCTCGTGCCATGTCTTGTACTGCCTTGCTGTCTAGCTTTCTTGATCCTTGCCTCCTGATTACCTAGTAAGTCTTGTTAGTAGTATTGAGTCATCTTTTGTTGTTACTTTTCCTCTGAGTTTAAGTTTTGCCTTGCGCCTTTTGTTTGATACTTTTCTCGTAGTCTATTGCCAAATTAGTTTGCTATTTTTCCATTTTTGATCCTTAGCGCTTTTGTTTGTACTTTGATTATCTTTCCTTGTTTTGTTATATCATCCTGAGCGACTTAAGTTAATAAATTATTCTTATTTTGAAACCTTTCGCTGCTGAGTGGTTCTGCATTTTTGAGTCCTGACATCTCGTGCCTCCGGGCCTGTCAGAGAGGGAGACGGCGTGGGAGAACATTGCTGCTCGGGTCAATGCGTGAGTATAAATGTAGTCCTTTGAAATCACAATAATATTACAAGTCAAAACTGCTTGAATGGTGGCCTTTTAATTTATTTCATTTAGGTGCAATCCCGCGGGGGAGAAGCACACTTGGCAGCAGCTTAAAATGAAATATAAAAACATTGTTCAAACAGGTAAGACCTCGACATGATCTCATGGAGGTAGCTACCTCATTTTGATTGTGTTTTACATTGTCAAGTAAATATTAAGTGGCTGTTTGTGCAGTTGTTTTATCCCCAACATAATGCTGTTTTCACACACATAAATATAAGTTTTTTTTTCTCTTCTTTCTGCTCCCTTTCATTGTAAAATTGGGCATATTGTGTTCATATAAAGTTGTTTTTTGTCTACGAGTAAAATTTAAAAATGAAAAGTGTTCTCATCTATATCATGTCATGTTAAATAATTAAGCCAAACTAACACAGACTTTTACTCAGCCAACAGAAAAAAGGCAGATGCAAGAACGGGTGGTGGCCCACCACCACCTCTAACTGAGGCAGAGGAGCTGGCCCTAAGCCAGAAAGTAGGAAGGCCAGTGGCTGAGGGAATCCCTGGAGGAAGTTCATCCTCTGAAACCACCACCCAAGACACAAGTGGCTTCATAAAATGTAATATGGAAAATATTTTTATGAATAGGCTTATATATATATATATATATATATATATAAGCCTATTCATAAAAATATTTTCCTTTTAATGTCTTTTTTTTTCTGTTTGTCCCAACAGATTCTGATGGTACTGTCTGCCTGGTGGAGCCACCTCAAGCCACAACAGACCTTGTAACTGTAAGTAGGCAATACTCCAAAGACTTTGCAGAATGGTCCATTTAAGTATACTGAAACATATCACTCATCTAGGATGAAGACTACAACGAAACTATGTCTGCTGCCTTCACAGAGGAAGATCCAGAAAGGCCTATAGAGGTAACATCTTCATATGTTACTGATAGTTGCCCTCCAATTTACACTTATTAACATTCTGGTGGAATATAGAGTGACATTTAGCCTACACTGACGTATTAACACATTCTCATCCTTTTTAACAGGGCATGGCTGGGCAGCAGCAGGAAGGTCCCTCAACTTCCACTGCAAAGATTGACACAGTGAGATGAGTGTCCAGTAAACAGCAGAGGTTCAGTCTGTGGAATTTGTGTGCAACTGTATTATTTAATGTCCTCCTTATGTATTCCCAGTTACCTGTTAAAGACATCTACAAAATCTATCTCCTGGAAAAAATACAAAAAACTGAAAAAGACATGCAGTACTTGGACCGCAAGATAAAAATGGCAGATCTAGAAACTGCTATACTGGAGCACAAGTTAGAGGTGGGTGCATGGTGAACTATTCTAATTATATTAACTAAACAAGCTCTTGTATTTGTAGGAAATAAAGAAGACCAAATGAAATGTGTATTATTGATTTATTTGACTGTGGTGGTGGTGATGATGGTGACTTAATCTCAGAAATGATTATGGCATATGGTGTCTGACTGCTCTGCCATCCTGCATAGCTGGCAGGTGGAAGGGGTCATCATCAGGGTCGTCCATTTGTAGGGCAGGTTGTTGCTCTCCTCTAATAGTAGCAATATTATGAAGAACAACACAAGCCACAATAATATCACAGGCCCTTGCAGGGGTCACCCTCAGGTGACGTAGGCACTGGAAACGGGCTTTCAGCAGGCCTATGGTCATCTCCACCCGGGCTCTCATCCTGCAGTGAGCCTGATTGAAGTTCTGTTGGGGGCCTGGTTCAGGGTCAGGGTAAGGGGTCAGCAGCCTGGGTTGGCATGGGTAACCCCTGTCACCCAGCAGAAGGCCGTCAAACTCTCCTGTAATGTATAGTTAGAGTATATTAAAGGAGGGAGACAAGTGAATTGTGCAAATCTTTAGGCTGCTTACCACGTTGCAGTCTGTTGCTCAGGTTAGACTCGTGATAAATCTTTGAGTCATGAACAGACCCTCCACATTGGAAATAATGTCTCCGGCATCACATATGATCTTGACAGTGCAGAGAATGACAGATGTTTAACTGATGCAGTCTTTAACATTTTGAAACAGTTGTCAATCTACATGTACCTGCACATTTATGCTGTGAATGGACTTCCTATTCACATAGTCTGCTTCATTATGTGAAGGAGCTGTGATGGGGATATGTGTGCCATCTGTGCAAACAATCACACTGGGAAATCCTAAAAGAAATTAAAATTACTAATCCCAGTCTGAGGTTGCAGCACGTCACTAACCAAATATAATTTAAAATTCATTTAACTGATCTCTACATCATTCACCTGCAATCCTGTGGAACTCCTCCTTGATGACTATGACGAGTTTATGTCCAGGGAAAACGACAAATATTGGTAAAAGTCGTTTCAGGGCATACATGACTACGATGGTAAAGTTGCAAATGTAAGGACGGATTAGACTATGTATGTAGATGATGGACTGTGCCGTGAAACGGTACCGCTCAAAAAGATAACTGTCTGGAAAAGAGAACATCGATGCGTGGTCTGATAAATATCTCCCGACGAATATTTAATTCTCTGCGCAGTATCGCTGCACCTTCATCCACAGGATCATGATCAAACAGACAAGCCATGTTAACGAAAAAAAGTCACCACCTACTGTGACTAATGGACTTCCACGGACTGATATTTTTTATGACAGACGGCAGAACTATGCCAAAACTCGTCTGCTGACTGAATGAATGGATGAGGAAATGAAATACGGTGTGTGGTTGAAAGAGGGCGGAGACACAGAGAAACTCGAGGTTCCTTGGTGCTGAGCTGCATCTCCCGGTGGTTGATTCAATCTGTCACCTTAATGTCACAGCAGGATGTATAGCATATGTAGCAGCATATGCGGTATAAGGGAATCTGCCGCCATCTGCTCTTATTGTCACCAGGGAGCTCTGTGTCGTAAAGTGGAGAGATATATTCAGGTCCCAAAGAAGGTTCTCAATCCCACAAAAAGCTGCAATGTCAAAATTGCTGATGTCTTCCGTTGTGTTGCTATGGAGGAGCTGCCCATTGCTCAAGGTCCCAGAACCTACTAGATCATCTCCCACCTCAGACTGTGTGACCACATGCATCTTCTCAGAGCTGTGGAATAGCTGACATAGAGGTCCAGGACCTTGAGGTGTCAGAGGAGTGGAAGAGGAGCTTGTGAGCTCATGTTAACCCAGCAGGAATTTGCCCATTGTAATCACCTGAGTGATTACCCTTTGCAGAGTTTCCCCAGCACAGAATGAAAAGCTGAGAGAAGAGATGAAAGACATCAGCGAGTCCATCAGCGAACCTGCTTCACCAATATTGATGGTCTGGAGGAAATCAGGGCAGAAAAAATCACAAAAGCAGTGGAATATATGAATAAAGCAGGCGATGAATGTTGTTGATAGATCTAAAAATGTAGAAGTGTTGTCTGTCACTCGATGTTTTTAGAGGACTGAGATAAAATGGGACTGAATAATGACTTCATGTGATGTATCAAGCTTTGTGGGATGAGTGCAAAAGAAATAGAGCATTACAACATTTTTCAAACCAAATAATTATATTTGAAAAAACCCTCATTATTTACAATTTTGACATAACGTGCATGTTTGCTCGACCTGATGGCAGAGAAGGAGATGGTGGCTGCTGGAGGGATGTGGTTCACTGGGCCCTGGAAGCTGTTTATCTTCTCTTCTGTTCTGTCCATCCCCAACAGCAGCAGATCTCTCCCGTTTCACACCTCTAAACTCGACCTTCAACAGAGATTTACAGTCATTTCACATTCAGTTTGAAATCATCTGCTGCTGAAAACTTCTTCTAGCCGCTCCGATGTCGACTGAATGAAAACTGAAGTGTTTGCAAGGTGGTGGGTAAGCCCTTCATGATTTCCCAAGCGCCCATTAGTCAGGGGTGAGAGGCAGATGACGTGTGTGACGAGCTGCCTTCTCGGGCCTCCTGTAGGTCGTGGGTCACGGACACAGAAGAGGAGAGTCTACCGATTCTGAGAATACTGACACCATATTTCTGTGTATCATCATTGCAAACATATTGATAGAAACATCAAGACGACCCCAGAGGGTTATTAATGTCCAGTAAATGTCCAGTTCTGCAATTTCCCAGCTTGGGATAAATAAAGTATATCTATCTATCTATCTATCTATCTATCTAAATCCATGCTGACGGGATGAATAACTCTGATTAGAAAGCCGTTCTGCAGCTATGACTGTATCACCTTGACACATGACAGGGACTGGCTGTATACATCTGAACACATAACAAATGAGTTTCAATAACTGTTAATGTCGTTATGTAGACTGTGTTTAAATCAATTTCATCACTGGAAAAAGACAGCATATTACTTACTGTGTTTTTTATGTCCTGTGGGTTTTTTTTTTATCCTAATAGCATTAAATGCTGTTACTGTATAGATAGCTCTGTAGTAGTGATGCTTATTATTCATATGTCTTCACCTTATTCCTTTTATTTAATTCTTTACTAAATTTTCTGTCCTTGAATGAACACCCGGATGAGAGTTGGTATCATAAAATGAATATAAAATTGAGTTTAACGTTGTGAAGGCAAAATATTGTGGTATCATTCAAATGCCTTTCATTATCGTATTTAATTCTATACTTAGTTTCAATTCACTTGGGTGAGCGGTAATAATGAAAAAAATCAACAACAAATCTTTTTTTATTTCTTTATATTTGGTGTTCCTCTAGTTGAGGATGTTGACGACACCTTTGCTTTGACCACTGCCTCGAAGGCTCTGTGGTAATTGATGAGTATTATTCAAATGCTTTTTTACTGATTTGTTACAGATGTGTTTAAACTTGATTGTCAAGATGTTCGAAATTCCTTGGTATGACGATGTTGGTATTAATTTATGAAATATTAAAATTAATGTTTTGCACACTGTGTGTATTTGGTCCACATTCAGAGCAAAACCCAAAGCAGTCTACTGCAACAGTCCTGCAATAAATCCTCCCCTCGTGAAGGTCATAATGTTCAGTGTTTGCTGAAACTGTTAGAGGTGTTTCTATTATTCAGTCTAACCTGGGTGTGGGCTTGATATTAGAAATTTCTCTCACGATATCACAAAACAATTAAATAGCCCCACAAACTACAGGATCTGAAATGAGCTGTCGAAACAACACCTCTCTAAAACAGTTTCAACCAAAACAGAACATTATAACCTTCGTGGAGCTTGGATTTATGGCAGGACTGTTGCATTAGGGTGCATTAGTTTTAGCAAGGTGCTCATAAAACACTGATCTATTGATCTATTGATCTTTATTGATCTATTCTGTGAGGAAAGCTCTGTTGGATGTGTTTGGTTGGCTGGCCAGCAGTTCTCTCTCTCTCTCTCTTTCATATCATCTCTTTTCTCCTCTCATTTGTGGTCATTTTTCCGGTTGTTTTTCTGGATTACTCATTTTAAGTGTAAGTCTTATTTCAGTCGCTGTGGGTGTGCAAATTTGAAGTGCCGGAATTTCCCACAACATATTCCTGTGATTGTTTCACAATGAAATCCTTGTTAAGAAATGAAGGGGTACTGCCACTGAAAAGCTAGAGGGCTTTTAATTTGAGAGGGATACAGGGAAGTGCCAGGTTTGTATATGAAGTTTAACAAACAGGGCAAACAGGAGCTGATCTGACAGTCTCACAGTTGTGGCCTCAAAACCTGCTCATTATATCTACCAGGTCAGGGACGGAGAAGGAAATGAGTGTGTGGTGCACCGCATCTTGCTTCTTCAGGTCAACTTTGCCCTTGGATGAGGCTCTGGCTGATGAGACCACTCATCACCACTCGCCACTCAATGTGACCAATGGCCCCTCTGTCCGGTCTGCGTGAGACTCCAATGTCAGTTGTGAATACGGGAGCTGCATCAGTTGGGCCCTCTCTTGCCAATTCCCTTTCCTGCATCAGTGAGCATGATGACAGCAACATGGATCCTGCAACAGTTAGGGCAACAGTTCCCCACTGATATAGGTCCAGACACTGAACTACGTCCCCCGTCCCCCGGGTCTCTTTCATTGAGCCACAATCCCTCCCTGCCCACTCTATGCTGAACCTGGGGAGTCAGCTATGGACCGAAGACTTATCACCGTTTGGTTCCGTCATTAGACCAGCATGTCCTTTGACTGAGTCAATGGCTCAAGTTAAGACACTCCTTCGTGTGAAACAACTTCACTCTTCTGTTACACTATAGATGTGTTATTCTGTTAGCAGTGTTTGACCAATTACCATTGCTGTGCAAGTATACATAGGCCATAATTATACTTTTTGCTAATGGTAATGGACTGTGTTCCTTAAGAGTGAATGCCTATTGTGTATGTGTATTTGTGTGGTGTAAATGGCACCTGATTTTGTCTGTAGAGTAACCTGAGATTTTTCTGTGAAGACTCTCAGTCATCCAGGTCATGGTTATCCAAGGAGGGTTGAACAGGGCAACTGGACTGGACTGGTTGTAGATACTTAAACATGTGTCAAATCTCATCCAAGGTGCTTCTTCCATTTCAACAGAGTGGTTTTGAGTTCCAGGCATTTGACCTCCGTGTTGTTATCAAGGTCATGATACCATCTGGTTTTTAGTGCTCCTGGCTGTTGTAACTGCAGCTGTTGCCGTCGCTGGAGTCACTTGAAGCCAAGTGAACAAAGAGGCCGAGGACTTACTCCAGAAACTGATATAATATCTGCCCAGTGCAGTCTTTGAGAAGGCACAACCATCTCAACACACCAAAAGAAAGACACAGAAATTCCAAATCCTATTGTCATCAGCCAGCAACACAAAGAAGGTAGAAAAACTTACCTGGAGACAAAACAAAGATAATTCCACATCTGGATGAAACACAAAACAAATGGTTGAAGAACATGTCAGACCAGGAACTTACTCAACCAGAGTAAAATGTCCCAGCCAAAGCCATCACACTACAGCATTTACCAAAAGTTGACCTCATTGTATCAATCATGAGGAAAAAGAACTTAACAGAAGCTTAACAGGTCAGGTTGAAGGTATTGGCAGCACTTTCCAATGCAAAAGCACCTCCTTCCAGCCTCTGCACCCAGGAAATAAGGGACGTGGCATCACTGAGCAAGGACCAAAACATCATCTTCCTACTGACTGATAAAGGACACACATAATTACAGCAGACTACCATGTCAGCATCACACTACTGAGTGACACTAATACATAGGAAACACCCAGAATAGATCCCACCAGTGGATACAAGAAAAAGGCCATAAAATGTTTACTACAGCTACAGAAGGAGAAGAACATCAGTCATGAACAATATCATCGCCTGTGTCCTAGAGAAGGACGCCCCTCAGGCTCATTATCAGCAGCATTAACTCTGTTACTTCAAACTTTGCCAAACCTTACCAACACTCCTCATTCAAAACTCAGTGGACTTGGTGAGCAAGGTTTGAGGATTGAAACTGGACCCAGATGAAACCATGGTGTCTAATGATGTGACCTCATCGTTGACATGCATCCCAACTATGGAAAACATTAGGAAACGACTGCTACAAGACAGTACTCTGAACAATAGAACCAACCTCAGCCCAGACCAGATATGTGAACTGCTGGACCTCTGCCTGACACCACCTTTTTCCAGTACAATGGGCAGTTTTACAGACAAAGGCAGGGCTGTGCCACAGGCTCACCGGTATCCGTCATTCTGGCCAAACTTTCCATTCAAGAAGTCGAAGGCAGAGCCCTTAGCTCAGTCAGAGGAACAGCACAGTGCCACTGGTTTAGATGTGAGCTCATTATAGTTTTATGCCACTTAAAGACATGAAATCAACACAATTATTGTAGTTAAGAATGTCAAATATGTCATCTGCTAAATGGATGTGTTGTTTTTGGATGGCACTTTCACTAATAGCAGAGCTGTCTTTAAAGGAAAGTGATTCAGTGATTCTGGCTCATTGGACCTCATTGGCATTATATTTTTTACATACTTTGTGTGAACCTCAGACCTCTGAATCATCCCTGGCTGACACCAGAATTCAGCACAAACAGCAGTGACAGCTTCATTTGTTTTTTCTTGTTCTTGCAAACTTTCCTTCAGTGCCGCTTTGGTTTGTTCAGAGTCTGCTGCTCACCTTATTTCACAGCCTGTTATACTCTCCTCACTGCTCATGTACTTAACTGCTCCTTGACAATGAGAAGTGTTATTTTCTGAGGGTAGACATGCTCAATGCCCTGAAGGAACACACGATAAGCAAGGTAGCCTTCATACCCACATAAATAGGTAGTTAAAAGAAAGTGTTTTAGAGGCCTCGTAGGTGGAATAAAGGAAACAGGTGAGTCAGGAGGATGTAAATGAGTCACAGTTTTTTAGCCATTGTTCAGACTCCAGGCAAATCAGATTTATCAAATCAAATCTTTAAGACAGTCTGTCCACACTGTTGTTTGCAGGTAATCAGATGTGTTCACACATCACCAGTCTATCTGTGTGGGTCACTGTGGTAACGATGTGGGTGTCAGTAACTATGTACATTGGTGATGTGGCTTTCCAACACGAAAGTTTGAGAAATGGAGATCCAGCATCTCGCCGTCCAAACAACTGGTCTGTCAAGTTGTGGTGCAGGAGACTGATGTTCTGTGTTTCCCTCCGTACCGCACATCTGTCACTATCACCACACCATCGCTGTGTGTCAAGTCTACAACCGTAGAAGTGTGACCCGGATATAATTACACAAAATCTCTGTGAATAGTTTTTACCCAACATGTAGGGCCTCCAGAGTCAGCAAGTGGAACGTTTTAGACTCAGGTTGTGTGCCCCAACATTGATTTGTCAGAGATGAAGCAGAGATCACCTACAAAGACATCTGGTTGTGGGCCTCATTCATCTTAAATACAGTGCAGAGGACTCTTAACGCTAACCGCTTATATATACACTTATATGTTTACTTAACAATTACTGGCGAATTAATTTAACAGTGAGATTACTCAGGGTGTCAATTAAAGGGCATTAAAATCCTTCATATTTCACACACGGTGGGCAGCATGTGTTAATGGAGGGATGTAGTCATTGGAGGATCTTCACAAGTGCTGCAATATGAGTGAATACTATCTTTTCACTGGTCCATAGATTGCAGTCTGAATGCTCCCGGGGGGCTCATCTCAGTATTGACACAAAGGACTTTATGGCTCTTAGTGTGGCTCTTAGACGACTTTAAAGAGAGGTGGAGCAGTAATCCAGGCCACAGAGGCATTAAACAGGACCCTTGTTGGAGCTGAGTCTCAACCTTTTAGGCACCTTATCCCCAAAAATACACATATCAGCAAGTTACATTCATTTGGTTATTTTGGACACGGATCAGTAAAGTCCACATCAGCTGGGACTGGGACTTCCAGGCTTCCTTATGTTTCACAATTTCTTTTTATCTTCTGTCTCCCGCTCCATCCTTCATAACTTCTCTGCATTATTTATTTTCCAAACCCTACTTTCCATAGTTTGCTTTTCTGTGGGGTGCTATGTAATGGTGCGGGGAAGTGCCTCAGGGAGCACATCACATGGAATACAGAAACGCTGCTTCTTACCCGCAAAAGGGTTGTTTGTTTATGTGGCATGAACACATGAGTTTGTACAAAAGATGAGTGTTTGAGTGTTTATACTCACTTCAGGCTATAAGAAATGATCAGTGTTTATACTGAAACAGAAATTCATCCTGAGAAAAGTGGAAATGCTGATTCAGTCTCAATCTGGAGGTGAAGAGTGGCCGTAATACTTCATACACACAAATCATGTAACTTCATCATGAATGAAGCGCTTATTGAGCTATTATCTGTTGTTATCAGGAGGCAACCAAGTGGCCAAACTGTAACACTTACCAGAGAAATTAACTTAATACACCATTCAGATGATTGTTGTAAGAAACACCTGAAGTAACTCAATATCGTGCCCGTGTTGATGGGAGACTGTAATTCTAACCAAAAACTTAAGCATTCTCATTAATCTACAGCATCAACCTCCAATCTCAGGAAAAGGTAAAGTTTCACCTGGTGGTTCAGACAGCCAGGGGAGAAGTTGCTCTGCAGAAGAGAAGGAGGCTGATGATCGTTGCCATGTGTGGGCCACTCTCTGGAATAATCTGGCATTTTTCAGGTGCACTTTGTCCAACTAATATGTCTGTGTGTCTGTCTCTGAGCGGAAGGGGTTAGCATGCTAAGCAGATGCGTGACAACTCCTATGATTGCTTCCTGCTTTTTTCTGTCTTTATCTTTGCCTGCAAATGTTGTAAAAGCTTTGTATTATAGGTGTTGCTGTGATGGAGTGTACAAAGAGTTAGCAGAGAGGTTTCTGGGAGTTTAGGGAGGGATGTGTGTGTTTGCTGGTCGGCTTGCTAAACACCCGTGTGGAGTTCACCAAAATGACAAGGAAGCACAGGATTAAGGTTGCGCAGGCTTCCTCTTGTACAGTGGAGGACTGCAGTCCGGCTGTGGGGTTGTTGACCACAACAGCATAAAGCCGCTCGTCATATGAACCATGATGTGGTCATCTTTGTAGAAGCTGTTGAAAAGTTGACCGTGGCGGATGGAGAATGAGATCTCAGTGAACGATATGTTTGTATCTGTGATGCCACACAAAAAGCCGACTGACTATCCCTCGTTCATTAGCAATGAAGTGTTTCGTCATGGATAAATAGTTGTGGGCAGGGCAGAATGTTTCCAACGCGGCACCTTCTGACAGAAAGGAAACTGAACAGAACCATGAGACAGAGACAAGAGAAGACAACCAGGACAGTGTGGTGGGACAAAAGGAGACGGGTGAAGTAACATAGGAAAGGCAGAGTTAAGGATCAGAAGAGCTCACAGTGTTGGACAAATCTAAATCAAATAGTTGTTACAGAGAACAAAGAACATGAAGGCAGTGAAAGCAGAGGATTACTTCTCTGCCAAAGTTACCCCCTAAACCCGTCCAGCGACATATGAGCAGTAAAGGGAGAGGAGGTTTCACTATGCAGGAGGCGCACAGACTGAAGGAAATGAGACAAGATCGAAATAATGAAGATGATGCTGAATATGATTCAGTGTGATTGATATTTGCTTTTGATAGAACAATAATAATAATAATATGTGCAAGACACTCAAAGTGATGGTGTAAATTAGCCTTTGCACCAGCATCTCTGAGGTAGAGCAAGTAAATATTGAGTATTTTTTTATTTTTAGGAGATTTTAACTGGACTGAAAATTGGGAAATGGATAGTGAGGAGGTAGAGATAAAGCAGCTTTGTCAGCAGTACACTCTTGTGTAGCAGAATCCACCGGAAATCAAGGCCGTGATGAAGAGCTGAAGTCTAAAAAAAATGTGCTCTTATAGAGCTACTAGGCATTGTGTGAATAAAGAATACAGTCCTGCCGCTGGTCAACAAAATCACAGCAAAGATTAGTGGACAGATGAAGTGGGTGAATGAGACAGATGACAGATTAGATGAAAATGGTCGTGAGGATGAAGTGACAGTAAACAAAGATGATGCTGAGGCAAAGTCGTTGCATTTCAGCAGGTATTATATATAAGCTTTTAATGGGAAGATTTATTCTTCAAATTTGGGGTTGTAGATATACTGGTGTAGTTCTATTGAAACATGCTACAATTAATATGGAATCAATCAACACTATCACAGCCAGCATAGAATTGATCTGCAACTAAATGAACATGTACTCAATCCAACGGCATCATATCCTCCATGTCAGCAGCGAACCATACTGACTGCACCAGTAATGATTTTTCAATGCAAGATAATGTTATGACGGCATTCTGCAATCATCAATTTGATCTTCTTACTTCACTATATTACATCACATTCATTTAGCAGATGCTTTTGTCCAGAGTGCCTGACAATGAGTGCATCCAACCTCCACTGAAACATGAGCTATATATGATAGTTTGTTTTTTCTGTTTGAAGCATAAGCATGGGTTGTGAAGGTGTAGTCACCACAGGCTACCTGAACTTCCCGTCACTGCCCTCTAGAGCAGGGGTCGGAACCTTTTTGGCTGAGAGAGCCATGAACACCACATAATTTGAATGAAATTCCAGGAGAGCCATACAATATGTTTAAAACTAAAAATACAAGTAGGATATTTCGATGCAAATGCAGCATGGTGTGTGTTGAAGTGCCGCTTTATATTTGACCGCTTCATAGATGCAATTTTATCATTGCATATTAGACACACAGCAGAACCAGCTTTCTCCACAAAGGCAAATTCCTCTGTCCATTCCTGCAGAAAAGTACGATACTCGTCGTCTTTTTTTCTTTTAGCCATCTTCTCAGAAGCGTGTCAAAAATTAGTTAGCTGACAGCGGGATTAACGACACTGTAGTGCGCCCCTTTGCGCATGCGCACATCGACCGCTACTTTCGACAGCAAAATACGGCAGCCTCACTTAAACAGTGCCTGTCACTACCCGATCTGCGTTGCCTCGTCTGCGTTGCCTTTGTGATTGATGGATAGATAGATAAATAGATAGACACAACGACATGTATGTTTGCCACTTTCCCACTGAAATGACTGCGAACCGGCTTTCTAGTCGCTGGCTCGCGCGTGCGCAAAGGATTTGTCTGCGAGCCAGATGCAGCCGTCAAAAGAGCCACATCTGGCTCGCGAGCCATTGGTTCCCGACCCCTGCTCTAGAGTCTTGAACTGGAAGTGAACAGAGCAGAGAAGCGTGAGGCGAAAACAGTTGAGGTTGAACTGGACTAGATGCAGGGTCTCATTTGAAGAATGGATGAGAGTGACAGTAAAGGAACATCAGACACCTGGTTTCAAAGGGTAAAAACTACTTTTATTATGTGTTTCAAAGAATAATAAAAGAAGAACAGCTGGTGGTGTCATAGGTGGAACAATACAGAGATAGTGTGTCTAATGGTCCATTCATAGCTACTGATCAGGGTGAGGGTAAAGTGGAAAGACCCAGTCTCAGCCAATGAAAAAAACCTGATAAGATAAACCATTCACTGTGCAAAAAGAGCAAACAACACTCAACCCTGCAGCGAACGGAGCAGTCACACAACTCGCATCAAGCCTTGGACAAAGGAAAATACACACTTCAGGTTTGGCAGATGGTGAGTACACACACAAGAGCTAACCTTAACGCATCCAATTAAGGAGCCTCTTAAATAACAACACTGACAAAACAGCAGTCAGCACAGCAAGAAAGAAACAAACAATAACACACCGACATGAGCCACTACTGAAGAATGATCTAACATATTTTACCTCAGCAGGGACCGAATGTGTTCTAAATCAGCTGTTGCTCAGGGCTCAGGCGACAAGTTAGGGTTTCTAAACAGGAAGCACTCTGCAAAGTGGAGCTGTATTGGTAGCAACTCGACATACCATCAGCGCAGCTTCAAGCCCGTCTTTGCATTTACTGTATACATCACCAATCATACGCACATCACTTGCGGTCTAACTGCTCGTTTGTGCAGGAGCGTGCATAAAATTAGACCACATATCCATCGGTCTGCTGCCCCATTGTTGGGAGGCTTTCTGACAGAGCAACCCATTAAAATGCTACAATTCCCCCACCAGAGTGTCTAGCTGTCCCCAGGAACCATGCGACCATAAAGAGGGTTCAGAGGTGAGGCCAACACTGTCACAAAGTTGGCCTGATCCAGCCCGTCCTGACCAGAAAAATTACTGTAATCCACTGTGCAATCAGGTGTTATGACCCATATTTACACTTATTGTTAGGCAGCAACCTCTGCCTGTAGCAACCTGTAGCCATAGTAATTATGACGGGAGAGAAGTAAGAAGTCAGGTGACATAGTATAAAGAGCAAGAAAGTCCGCATTTGGACGAAGGTGGGGCGGATGATTGGGTGAAATAAGACTTTGACTCAGGTGGCTGCTTTTAATGTCCAGTGTGAATCTGTTAATCAACTTTGACCTATTTTAACCCTATAATGCCGTGGCTATCATATTTGATACATGCATTTCTGAAACGTTTTGCATTACCATATGGTAAAAACTTTGCTCAAAACGATACAAACAAAAAAACATATTTGCTAATTAAAAAAAAATATATATATTGTTAAAGGGCCAAATAAAGTCTTCAAATTCAAAAAAATAGAATTTTCTGTCCATTATTTCTTCGGTCAGGGATTATAGGGTTAAGTAAGTACTGAAGTTACATCACATACGAAACTGTAGCACTTTATTGTAACCCATTCCTAAACTACCCAAGTAGTTTGGTGCCTAAACTAAAGGAAAAGGAAGCTACAACCATTTCTCAACGTTAACGACACGTGGAAACTGATACGACGAAGGTGTGCCTCCATCATACCGCGGGAGTCTGGGGCTGTTACTCAATCCCAAACACCTCTACAGACAGAACCAGGAGCCAGCACGTCAACATCCGTGCAACCCTTCAAAGCACAGCTGCAAGGGACCATGGGAGTGCAGCGTCGGCACCCGCCGTGTCTTTCTGAGCAAACCAGGGACATGGTGGACCCCAAGTCTTTTTGTCCCAGTGCATGCTGGGAGGCTTTGCTACATAACAGTCTTCCCCTGGAAAAGTACAACAGTAAGATGACAAAAGGTCAACAAAACTGCAATGTAGCAATATATCCACTTCAAGTTGAGAAACAAGCATTTCCTCAAACCTGACACGCTCAGCCATTTTTGTTATAAAAACAACTCTATCTTTCACTTTTCTAATGGATTTCTCCCTTATCTCAACACATTAACGGGCAACTACTCTCTAATTTCTAACCATTAATGTATTCAGTTTCTTGCTGATTTTCAAACATATTAGCTTGCAGATTTTGCAAAATTTAAATGGATCTCTTTTTTTGGCTAATTTGACCAAAGTGCAGAGGGAGGCGTAAACCAATCCTGGACAACCTGATTATCTGTGGTCATTTTATCTTTCGAGTCATCAATATGAGGCATTTTAACCCTGCCATTATTGGTTGGAGCAAGACAGCGAGTTATGTTGTTACACTGATGCCTGCAGTCCTCCCTATGCCTCACCAGCATACACACACACATATATACAAATTTTATACTCTGCGATGTCCCATAGCGCATGCACACACACACACACACACACACACACACACACATTTCCAAACCAACTTTATAACTTATCTCACCCCATTCAGCCATGTTAATGGAAGCAGACCGCAGATCCAGCACGGTTTTAAATCCCACTGTTAATTTCCCACTGTTCACTAATGCTTCCCCCCAATTTACTAATGCTCCATTGCCACAAAAGCCACGAGTCAGCAACCCTCTCTCTCTCTCTCTGTATCTCTCTCTCTCTCACACACACTCACACACACACACACACACACACACACACACACACACAGGCCACTACGGCCCATTAAGTGGCATTAGAGCCTCTTTCTGGCAGATTATTCTGACTTCATGGCACCGCAGTAGCATTCCACAGTCACCCTGTAAGACTCTAAGTCTCACCACACATTTCACATCACAAACCACGGCTAATGCACTGCTCACAATATTACAACATACAGCAGACCATCACCAGAAGCCCCCTACAGAGCCATTCTGTCATTCAGTCATTCTGTCTGTGTTATCTGCTCTTTACCGTATTACTGTGACTTTGTCATACTGCAGGTTTCGGAAGAGTGCTGTCAAACTATATACTGAATAGATTGCTTTTGTGCACTGCATCATCTTCAACTTGATCACACTGAACAGGACAATTCTTAGAAACTGCTTGCAGCAGAGCAAAAAATATAGGCTTTGGAGTATACTAGACCACACTACACTTTTATTTTTGTATTATACTGGACCTTCTTTGGTGTTTTTGGTCATTGGGGATTTATAAATATGTAAGGGATAATATATACTGAACAGGTTCCTTCATGTCAGGCTTCTATGTCATCGGGGTTTATTTCTCCAAAGGAAACTGCTCACTATACATTTTCCCTTACATATATAAGAAAATGTGGTTCTACACCTAAAACAGGAGTCTAATTACTTGACTGTACCCACATACTTGCCCTATAAAACAAACTCTGGTCCTGGTTCGACAGGAACAGGCAGGCTCTGTGATGGGCCAAGGCCATCAGATTATGAGATATTTTTTTTTGTATACGAGAGGAAATTGTAGCCTAATGGTGGTGCTGAAGTAAAGATTGTTCAGTCACTGAGATTTATCTTCTAGAGACCGTGAATATCCAAGGCCATTGTCAAAGAATCTGACGACAGACATGTTGCACTGCCAGACTGACAATAGCAGCGTCCTTGGGCCTGACGAATAATCCAAGCACAAATTTTATGCATTCATGTCTTTGTGTTGCACTAAAATGATCCGCTAAAAGCCAAATAAAATAGTTTAGCCTGGGTCAGTCGTGTTTTTATGAATTCTGTACTCAAGGAATAAAGCTGGTGATAATCTAAATATGATAGGTTGTCTCTCAGACTTTCTCTACCCTGTCTTTGGCTCTCAGCTGCGAGTACAAAGACGTAAATCTTTGAAACCTCTTCACAATATACAGGTTTAAATTTAAAAAGGCTCAGTAATTTGCTAAAACAGACAGCCAGTGTAGTTTTTGGCTAATTTTACTCAAAACAGGAGGAAACAGTATACTTGTTGAGCAGTATTTTCAGTGGTGGATCAATCCACATTTGGCACTTTAGTATTTGGGGCAGCGGGACGGTGTATGTGAGATTGAAAATAAACTACGGTGTGTGTGCATGGTTGCAAGGGAAAATGTCACCCAGAGCAACAGTGTGTCTCACTGAGGTCTTTTTAATAGTTTTTGAACAATAAAGCTCTATGGCACAGATGACGAAGAAATATCAGGTTTTAGATACACACACAATGCTTGTTTAGTGTGATACACAGTGTTGTTTGGGTGTTTCCATGGGATTTGATGAGTATAAGAAACATAGAATATCATCGGACTTATCCTTGTGTCAATAATAACTCACTATCACAATTGAATGACAAGTTTTTATGGTCACATAATATACCAACAGGTCATCTAACCTAAATGACAAAACCGATGGCTTATCATTAGATTCCAAAACAAGCCATATGAGCATTTCCAAAAATCTGTATGACATTACAAAAATGATTCTGTTCCCAGTGTGCCAGCTCTGTGTTTAAGATCAGGTTAACTTTAAGCAACTAAGCCAACCTGGTGATGGTTGGCAAAAAGCATCAGCCTGATACACAATTTTCCAGGCCGAAGCAGGCACCACTCACTGTGTTCTCCACCAGCTATGCCGATGTTTTTAGCTTTTAGCCAGCCACACTTCTACCATGAACATCCCCACAACAACGGCCTCTAAAATGGAAACTCGCTCCTGGTGCCACTGCCCTGTCAGGTGGCTCAGTGTGAAAGTCTTTCTAATTGAAAAGGAGTTAAACTAACCTGAGCTGGAGAACGAGAAATGCATTGTAAAACTCAATGTCCTGTGCAGCATCACAGTGAACCTGTAGCTACAAGGCACAGGCCAAACTGTAGCCCAAAAAGTTGTCAAGTAGTTGCAGAAGATACATCATATTTTTTTCACCCTATTACAAAGATCAATTCTTGTCAAAAAGGTCTCAAATGCAACCAGTACAGGGTTAACTAATCTAGGCAGGCCCAATGGGGATAGCTGAAATAGCTGCATATCTGCCAGTGACGCACAGTGTCAGCTAATGGTTTTAATAGTCCACGACAGGACTGTTGTGTGAAATCCCTCATGCACAGAAGACACTTGACTGTCAAAAGTGAAGGTCTTCTTGTCGTGTTCAAACTGGAGCCTTTAGTTACTACAGAAAAATCTACCTTTGCTCTCTTCTAGTGGATTGGGATTGTTTGAAATGAAATGCAGCATATTAATATCCAGGCATGTTCACTTATCCAGACAAGCTGGTGCGTTTGAGAACAGCGGTGTTTGCATTCTGATCTGCTGATATGTGTTAAAGGAGATTGGGAAGGATCAGGAGGAGCCAGTTTGCCGGAAGGTTGATCTTGATTTGTTGAAATAAACGTATCAGAGTTATTAGTGTCAAGCTTTTTTTTAATTTATGTCGGCCTGCAAGCCGGCACCTCACTGTAATCGGTATGTGTTTTCTCTGAGTTTTTGAATTAACTGCTGATACAGAATGTGTGAACGGATCTTTTCACGCCTCAAGACTACGCTGAATCCATTTTGCAGTTGACCGACGACAGACCATCCGGAGGCACGTGTGTAGCCGAAAGTATTAGTGTATTGTTGTTCTGCCACTGAAGCTCAGCTGTTTATGTGTCCAAGTATACATCTGATTGACATCTTATCACACAACACGCTCAAAGTCAGGCTATAAAGCCACAAAAAGGTGTGTTGGATATGCATTCAGCCACTTTCTAAAACTGTATCTCATAAAATATCTGCTTTATAATTTGCCTCTCATTCAGCCATTCATACACACACACACACACCGATGGCAGCATGCTGGCCCGACCATCGGGAGCAGGACACTTCGCCATGTGCACAGGAGGAGCTGAGGATCAGTGGACGACCCGTTTTACCAACTGAGCCACAGCCGCCCAATACATTGTAAACATTAGGGCCACAAAATGCGTTATCTTCAGGTCATTAATACACAGGAGATTAAACAAAAGAACAGAGAACCCAATTATAGAAAGGGCCGGAGAGATATAGACGGAGAGAGCGATAGTGGAAGAGCAATATTTAAGGGAATAATGAATGAGGAGGTAAAGAAAAAATAAGAGGAAGAGATTTAAGATTACAGCACTAAAGGCCATCCTCTCTTCCACATACATCACATCTGATCGTGTGTGTGTGTGTGTGCGTGTGTTTGTGTGTGTGTACGACCACGGGGTTTGTTCTTTATTAAAGTCATTACAAGGACATCTCCTAACCGGCTCACCACAGAAATCTAAGCCCATATTATTTGGAATACAAACACAAACACACACACACACACACACACACACACACACACACACACACACTCAGGCTTCTTGTTCATTCTACTGTAATAGGAATCGCAGCAACTGGTGCAGGAGAGAAAGTGATAAGAAAGATGAGAGGGCTCTTAAATAAACACTGAAAAGGTCAGAAACTCCAAGAAAAACTTTATTGGTAGATCAGCTACCTCTCATTCCCACGTCACAAACCCATCCACAGCAGCTGTAGATGCTCATGGCTCATAGGGCCCACCCATTTCTACCATAGTAGAGAGAGCAACAAAGTCCTTGAAGAGGTGGAGGTTGGGGTAGAGTGGTGGGTCAGAAGCTAAAGCTGGGTGACATGTGCTCTCAAAATAAGACAAGTGGGTGACACTTGAAAGTGTAGCAGTGTCACTCTCTGCCTCTCCGTCCCTCCCCCCAGCCACATCCCCACTTCATCAAACCACCATTGTTTTCCTGTCCACCTTCATAAAGGTTACCATGTTCCGTTTTTGTTGAAATGTTCCACAGACCCTTGTTGGTATAAATGTGGTGGACAAAATGACTCAATGCGTCAGTTTTTAATGCATGCACAGCAGCAGCAGTAAAGCTTACCGCAGCAACAAAGTAAGTAAAAACTAAACAATCTGGAAATCTGGAAAAATGCAGAGCATACTGCTTGCATAATGCTAGCGGAGTGAATTATTGGTGTAATCAGAGTACAGTGCCGCCATTCACGTGGTCCCTTCTTTCAGGGGATTTGGTGTCTCCATCTGGACAAGCAGCTGGGACCATCTGCTGCTGCTTATCTGGACAACCTGCTCTGCTAAAGGTGCAATAAAGATGACTGTTGCTGCCCGACATGCTGTAATATACTTACAGGGAGCTGAGGGGCTTGCTGATCAATACTAGTGGCTCGGCAAGTGTTTGGATAAACAGTGGAAATTTTTCATTTTCTAAGGATATTTAGTGGTTCGACAACATTGTTAAAACACAGAATTAGAAAATAGTACAAAAAGATTGTCTCCTGTGTTTTTTATGTTCCACTTACAGGAAAAATAAAGAGGCTCCAGAACAGCTTCAGTGCTCCTTTTCATTGACCCTCCAGGTGCCTGCATCCCTGCTGAACGGATGAGCAGCGTTCTTCCAAAATATATCCCCTCATTTGGTGTTTTGATGATGGTGGTGAAGAGCACTGTTTAACACGACACTCCAAAATCTCCCATGGGCAGGGCTGGAACAACGCTGAGGGTTTCCAGGATTTTTTTTTTTGCTATCTCTAATTGTGTAACTTTTAAATCTGGTGTAAATTAGTCAGAATAATAATCAAGGACCACAAAGACTTTCACTCATTTTTTAGGAAAGTGTTTGGAATATGTTTGATCAAATTCTAAAATATCCTGGACTCATAACCTCATTACTTTGAAAATCTTGGCAGCTACCCTGATCAGTACCAGTAGTTCCCCAAAATTAGCAA